>NC_091980.1:169491291-169805083 GCF_044704955.1 Pristiophorus japonicus | reverse complement strand
ACTGGGGAAGGGAAAGAGAGAGAGAGAGGCTGGGGGAAGGAGAGAGAGAGAGAGAGAGAGACTGGGGGAAGGAGAGAGAGAGAGAGAGACTGGGGGGGGAGGCGAAGAGAGACACGAGGGAGGAAGAGAGAGGGAGACTTTGGGGGTGGGAAGAGACTTGGGAGTGTGGGGGGGGTTTGAAGAGAGAGAACGAGAGACTGGGACAGATACAGGCAGAGAGGGAGACTAGGGGAGGGAGAGAGAAAGACGGACAGAGACTAGGGGGAGAAAAGAGAGAGAGAGAGAGACTAGGGGGAGAAAGAGAGAGAGACTTGGGGAGGGGTGAGAGAGAGAAAGACTAGGGTGAGAAAGAGAGAGAGACTTGGGGTGAGGGGGGGAGAGTGAGAGAGAGAAACTTGAGAGAGAGACAGAGACTGGGTGGGGGGGAGGGACGGGTTTGGGGAGAGAGAGAGAGAGAGAGAGACTGGGTGGAGAGAGAGAGAGACTGGGTGGAGAGAGAGAGAGACTGGGTGGAGAGAGAGAGAGACTGGGTGGAGCGAGAGAGACTGGGTGGAGCAAGAGAGAGAGAGACTGGGTGGAGCGAGAGAGACTGGGTAGAGAGAGAGAGAGAGAGAGAGAGAGACTGGGTGGAGAGAGAGAGAGAGACTGGGTGGAGAGAGAGAGAGACTGGGTGGAGAGAGAGAGAGAGACTGGAAGGAGAGAGAGAGAGAGACTAGGTGGGAGAGAGAGAGAGAGAGACTGCGTAGAGAGAGAGAGAGAGACTGGGGAAAAGAGAGGGAGACTGGGGAAAGGAGAGAGAGAGAGAGAGGGAGACTGGGGGAAGGAGAGAGAGGGAGACTGGGGGAAGGAGAGAGAGGGAGACTGGGGGAAGGAGAGAGAGGGAGACTGGGGGAAGGAGAGAGAGGGAGACTGGGGGAAGGAGAGAGAGGGAGACTGGGGGAAGGAGAGAGAGGGAGACTGGGGGAAGGAGAGAGAGGGAGACTGGGGGAAGGAGAGAGAGGGAGACTGGGGGAAGGAGAGAGAGGGAGACTGGGGGAAGGAGAGAGAGGGAGACTGGGGGAAGGAGAGAGAGGGAGACTGGGGGAAGGAGAGAGAGGGAGACTGGGGGAAGGAGAGAGAGGGAGACTGGGGGAAGGAGAGAGAGGGAGACTGGGGGAAGGAGAGAGAGGGAGACTGGGGGAAGGAGAGAGAGGGAGACTGGGGGAAGGAGAGAGAGGGAGACTGGGGGAAGGAGAGAGAGGGAGACTGGGGGAAGGAGAGAGAGGGAGACTGGGGGAAGGAGAGAGAGGGAGACTGGGGGAAGGAGAGAGAGGGAGACTGGGGGAAGGAGAGAGAGGGAGACTGGGGGAAGGAGAGAGAGGGAGACTGGGGGAAGGAGAGAGAGAGTGAGAAAGAGAAACTGGGGGAAGGAGAGAGAGAGACTGAGGGAAGGAGAGAGAGAGACTGGGGGAAGGAGAGAGAGAGAGAGAGAGAGAGAGAGGCTGGGGAAGGAGAGAGAGAGAGAGGCTGGGGGAAAGAGAGAGAGAGGCTGGGGGAAGGAGAGAGAGAGACTGGGGGAAGGAGAGAGATAGCAAGAGAGGCTGGGGGAGGGGGGAGAGAGAGAGAGAGAGAGAGAGAGAGACTGAGGGAAGGAGAGAGAGAGAGAGAGAGACTGAGGGAAGGAGAGAGAGAGAGAGACTGAGGGAAGGAGAGAGAGAGAGACTGGGGGACGAAGAGAGAGAGAGAGAGAGACTGGGGGAAGGAGAGAGAGAGAGAGAGGCTGGGGTAAGGAGAGAGAGAGAGGCTGGGGGAAGGAGAGAGAGAGAGAGAGAGGCTGTGGGAAGGAGAGAGAGAGAGAGAGGCTGGGGGAAGGAGAGAGAGAGAGACTGGGGGAAGAAGAGAGGCGGGGGGAGAGAGAGAGAGACTGGAGAAAGAGAGAGAGAGACTTGGGAAAGATAGAGAGAGAGAGAGACTGGGGGAAGGAGAGAGAGAGAGAGAACGACTGGCGGAAGGAGAGAGAGAGAGAGAGCCTTGGGGAAGGAGAGAGAGGGAGATAGGTTGGGGGAAGGAGAGAGAGAGAGTGAGAGAGAGGCTGTGGGAAAGAGAGAGAGAGAGAGAGGCTGGGTGTAGGAGAGAGCGAGCGAGTGAGACTGGGGAAGGAGAGAGAGAGACAGACTGGGGGAAGGAGAGAGAGAGAGAGAGAGACTGGGGGAAGGAGAGAGAGAGAGAGAGACTGAGGGAAGGAGAGAGAGAGAGAGAGACTGGGGGAAGGAGAGAGAGAGAGACTGGGGGAAGGAGAGAGAGAGAGAGAGGCTGGGGGAGGAGAGAGAGAGAGAGAGAGACTGGGGGAAGGAGAGAGACAGCAAGAGAGGCTGGGGGAGGGAGGAGAGAGAGAGCGACTGGGGGAAAGAGAGAGACTGGGGGAAGGAGAGAGAGAGACTGGGGGAAGGAGAGAGAGAGAGAGAGAGAGACTGGGGGAAGGAGAGAGAGAGAGAGAGACTGGGGGAAGGAGAGAGAGAGAGAGAGAGAGACTGGGGAAAGGAGAGAGAGAGAGACTGGGGGAAGGAGAGAGAGAGAATGGGGGAAGGAGTGAGAGAGAGAGAATGGGGGAAGGAGAGAGAGAGACTGGGGGAAGGAGAGAGAGAGACTGGGGGAAGGAGAGAGAGAGACTGGGGGAAGGAGAGAGAGAGCGAGAGAGACTGGGGGAAGGAGAGAGAGAGAGAGAGAGACTGGGGGAAGGAGAGAGAGAGAGAGAGAGACTGGGGGAAGGAGAGAGAGAGAGACTAGGGGAAGGAGAGAGAGAGAGAGAGACTGGGGGAAGGAGAGAGAGACTGGGGGAAGGAGAGAGAGAGAGAGAGACTGGGGGAAGGAGAGAGAGACTGGGGGAAGGAGAGAGAGACTGGGGGAAGGAGAGAGAGACTGGGGGAAGGAGAGAGAGACTGGGGGAAGGAGAGAGAGAGAGTGAGAGAGAGAGAGACTGGGGGAAGGAGAGAGAGAGAGAGAGACTGGAGGAAGGAGAGAGAGAGAGACTGGGGGAAGGAGAGAGAGAGAGAGACTGGGGGAAGGAGAGAGAGAGAGGCTGGGGGAAGGAGAGAGAGAGAGAGAGAGGCTGTGGGAAGGAGAGAGAGAGAGAGAGAGAGAGAGAGAGGCTGGGGGAAGGAGAGAGAGAGAGACTGGGGGAAGAAGAGAGGCTGGGGGAAAGAGAGAGAGAGAGCGAGTGAGACTGGGGGAAGGAGAGAGAGAGAGAGAGAGAGACTGGGGGAAGGAGAGAGAGAGACTGGGGGAAGGAGAGAGAGCGAGAGAGACTGGGGGAAGGAGAGAGAGAGAGAGAGACTGGGGGAAGGAGAGAGAGAGAGAGAGACTGGGGGAAGGAGAGAGAGAGAGAGAGAGAGTGACTGGGGAAAGAGAGAGAGAGACTGGGGAAGGAGAGAGAGAGAGAGAGAGACTGGGGGAAGGAGAGAGAGAGAGACTGGCGGAAGGAGAGAGAGAGAGAGAGAGAGACTGGGGGAAGGAGAGGGAGAGAGAGAGAGACTGGGGGAAGGAGAGAGAGAGAGAGAGAGAGAGACTGGGGGAAGGAGAGAGAGAGAGAGAGAGACTGGGGGAAGGAGAGAGAGCGAGAGAGAGAGAGGCTGGGGGAAGGAGAGAGAGAGAGAGAGAGAGAGAGACTGGGGGAAGGAGAGAGAGAGAGACTGGGGGGGAGGTGAAGAGAGACACGAGGGAGGAAGAGAGAGGGAGACTTTGGGGGTGGGAAGAGACTTGGGAGTGTGGGGGGGGTTTGAAGAGAGAGAACGAGAGACTGTGGGACAGAGACAGGCAGAGAGGGAGACTAGGGGAGGGAGAGAGAAAGACGGACAGAGAGACTAGGGGGAGAAAAGAGAGAGAAAGAGACTCGGGGGAGAAAGAGAGAGAGACTTGGGGAGGGGTGAGAGAGAGAGAAACTCGGGTGAGAAAGAGAGAGACACTTGGGGTGAGGGGGGAGAGTGAGAGAGAGAAACTTGGGGGGGTGAGAGAGAGAGAGAGAGAGAGAGAGAGAGAGAGACAGAGACGGGGTGGGGGGTTGGGACGGGTTTGGGGAGAAAGAGGGAGAGGGACGGGGTGGGAGAGAGAGAAAGAGACAGTGTGGAGAGAAAGAGAGAGACTGGGTGGAGAGAGAGAGAGAGAGACGGGGTGGGGGAAGAGAGAGAGAGAGCGCGAGAGAGTCTGGGTGGAGAGAGAGAGAGAGAGATAGAGAGACTGGGGGGAGAAGGAGAGACTGGGTGGAGAGAGAGACGGAGTCGGGGTGGGGGAGAGAGAGAGATGAGGTGGGAGAGAGACGGGTTGGGGGAAGAGAGAGAGAGAGAGAGACTGGGGGGAGAAGGAGAGAGAGACTGGGTAGAGTTAGAGAGAGAGACTGGGGGAAGGAGAGAGAGAGAGAGAGACTGGGGGAGGGGGGAGAAAGACTGAGATACTAGCAGGAGAGAGAGAGAAAGAGAGAGTGACTGACTGTGGGGAAGAGACAAAGAGAGACTGGTGGGAAGGGGGAGAGAGATGCACTGTGGGGGGGGGGTGAGACTGGGTGGAGAGACAGACTTGAAGGGGGCGGGGGGTGGGGAGACTGGGTGAGACCGGAGAAGGGAGAGAGACTGCGGGGGGTAGAAGAGAGACTGGGAGGAAGAGAGAGAGGGAGACTGGGAGGAAGAGAGATAGTGAGACTGCGGGGGGGAGGGTAGAAAGAGAGACACGTCGGGGGAGAAGAGAGTGACTGTGGGGGGAGAGAGAGAGACTGGGGGGGCGAAAGAGAGAGAGAGAATAAGACTTGGGGTGGAGGAGGGGGCTGGGAGGAGAGAGAGAGAGACTGAGGGGGAGACTTTGGGGGGGGCGGAAGGGTCGGAGAGATTGGGGAACAGGCAGAGAGAGAGACTTGGGGTGAGAGAGAGAGAGAGAGAGAGAGAGAGAGAGAGACTTGGGCGGGGGGTGGTGAGAGAGAGAGAGAGATAGACTGGGGGGGTGAGAGAGAGAGAGTGACTGGGGGGGTGAGAAAGAGAGACTGGGGGGCGGAGAGAGAGACACTGGGGATGGGGGGGGAGAGAGAGAGAGAGAGACTGGATGGTGGGGGAGGTGGGCAGAGAGAACTTGGGGGTGGGGGGGAGAGAGAGAGAGAGAGAGAGAGAGACACGGGTGGGGGCAGAGTATCGGAGGGGAGAGAGGGAACTTGGAAGACGGATCATGTTTTTAGAGCCCCTTACAAGGGACCATAGTTGGAGTGGATGAAATCTGGAAGTCACGACACTCAAAATCACTTCATACCCAATAAACCTGTTAACAATCTGCACACAATGCGCCATTTATGGTGGTGGTGTGGGGGGGGGGGGGGGCGTGTAAGGATGTGCTGGGGTAAGGCACTTGGCTGGGGGAGGGCATTTTGGCTGGGAGAGGGATGTGTCCTTTCTGACTTCTGATCAAAATGGATCATGTTACAATGGGCAAAGTTAGGCTGGGAGGTTCCATTCACACATTCCAGAGAAACTTCAGGGTGTGGCTTCTCCTCCAAGGGGACCAATCAGCAATATGTTATGTGATAATGGAGAACCAATCAGAGAAACTGCTGCAATTCAGTTAGTACAAATAAATTGTAACGATTGGACATGAATTTAATAAAAAAAAAAAAAAAAAAATAGACGCATCCTAAACTGAGTTTCTGGGTTTATCTTTACATCCTGTTTTCAACAAGGGTGTGACATTTGCAATTTTCCAGTCCTCTGGCACCACCCCTGTTTCTAAGGAGGATTGGAATATTATGGTCGGTACCTCCGCGCATTCTTCCTTCACTTCCCTCAGCATCCTAGGATGTATCCCATCCGGTCCTGGTGATTTATCTACTTTAATTTTTTTTTTCCACTTGTGTCTATCTGCGTGCACATTTTGGCTGCCGCTTCGGACCCAAGCCTTTAACCTCTTTTTACACTTCCTTCTCCCGCTTTTTCTCTCTCTCCCTCAATGGTCAATATCTTAACGTGTTGCAAAATTGTTGTGAAGCACCTTGGGACGTTTTACTATGTTAAAAGTGCTATATAAATAAAAGTTGTTATTATTTAAGTGCAGCCAGCCTTTCTAGTACCTCGTCTTTATCAATTCTTATCCCATCCAATATTGCCTCTACAGCCTCCTTTACGATATCTATGGTTGTATCTTCTACCTTGGTGAAGAGTACTCATTTAATACCTCAGCCATATCCTCTGCCTCTATGCGTAGGTCTCCTTTTTGGTGCCTAATTGGCCCCACCCTCCTCTTACAACCCGTTTACTATTTATATGCCTATAGAAGACTTTTGGATTACATTTATGTTAGCTGCCATTCTATTCTCATACCCTCTCTTTACCCCTCTTCTTTTTCACTTCTCCTCTGATCTTTCTATATTTAGCCTGATTCTCAGATGTATTCTCGACCTGACATCTGTCATACATAAGAACATAAGAAATAGGAGCAGGAGTCGGCCATTCGGCCCCTCGAGCCTGCTCTGCCATTCAATGCGATCATGGCTGATCCGATCATAGACTCTGGTCCACTTCCCTGCCCGCTCCCCATAATCCCTTATTCCCTTATCGGTTAAGAAACTATCTATCTCGCTTTTACATTTATTCAATGACCCAGCTTTCACAGCTCTGAGGCAGTGAATTACACAGATTTACAACCCTTTGAGAGAAGAAATTCCTCCTCATCTCAGTTTTAAATGGGCAGCCCCTTATTCTAAGATTACGCCCTCTAGTTTGAGTCTCCCCCATCAGTGGAAACATCCTCTCTGTATCCACAATGTCAAGCCCCCTCATAATCTTATACGTTTCGATAAGGTCACCTCTCATTCTTCTGAATTCCAATGAGTAGAGGCTCAACCTACTCAACCTTTCCTCATCTCCAGAATCAATCGAGTGAACCTTCTCTGAACTGTCTCCAAAGCAAGTACATCTTTTCTTAAATATGGAAACCAAAACTGTACGCAGTATTCCAGGTGTGGCCTCACCAATACCCTGTATAGCTGTAGCAAGACTTCCCTGCTTTTATATTCCATCCCCTTTGTAATAAAGGTCAAGATTCCATTGGCCATCCTGATCACTTGCTGTACCTGCCTACTAACCTTTTGTGTTTCATGCACCAGGTCCCGCTGTACTGCAGCACTATGCAATTTTTCTCCATTTAAATAATAACTTGCTCTTCGATTTTTTTTTTTTCTGCCAAAGTGCATGACCTCACACTTTCCAAAATTATACTCCCATCTGCCAAATTTTTGCCCACTCACTTAGCCTGTCTATATCCCTTTGCAGGTTTTTTTGTGTCCTCCTCACAGTGCTTTTCCTCCCATCTTTGTATCATCAGCAAACATTGTACCTGCAGCTCACCAACCTTGTTTACTATGCTTTGCTGTTCAAATACTTACACTGTAAACCTATCTTAGGCCATCCTATGTTCTCTCTTAGTCTGACCCCACCTAATACCTTACTATTTCTTGCTTTAGTGCTATCTGTCTCTCACAATCCTTTGTGCCCTTTGTTTCTCCTTTCTAATGCTACATCCTGGTGCCCACCCCCCTGCCAACTTAGTTTAAACCCTCCCCAACAGCACTCGCAAACTTCCCCTCAAGTATATTGGTACTGGCTCTGTTGAAGGAGCTTTCCAATTAGTCCCACTTCCCTGAGTACTTGAATCATATCTTTTCTTTTTGTCTATCTGCCTCATACCAATTTGTTTGTCGTCTATCTCTGAACGATGTAGAGGAATCAAGGACAAGACCTTATGAGCAATGAAGATTGGAGGGTGGGAGGAGAATCCAATGGGTTGCATGACTTGACAGCAGTATTAAACGGACAATGTTCTCTGATTTCTTCTGTTTGAAATGAATGAGAGCCTATACACTTGTATGTGCTGGATACGTTCACTTTAGCCCTTTCTAAGTCAGAAAGTGAGATGGCAACATTGCTTAAAACTTGTTTCCCTGAATTTTCTTAATCCGAGTTTTCCCATTTCCTTGTACACTGGCACCACCGACTTAACAGTTACTCCACTAATATATACATTGGATAAAGCCCTTTGACATTTAGATATCGTAGCTATAAATATCAAGAAACGGCAGAGCACACTGGATATAGCAAAAGCAATGGGCTGAAGACTTGTGCTCCAGAACTAGCCACATCTCTAGCCAAGCTGTTCCAGTACAGCTATAACACTGGCATCTACCCAACAATGTGGAAAACTGCCCAGGTATGTCCAGTCCACAAAAAGCAGGATAAATCCAATCTGGCCAATTATTGCCTCATCAGTCTACTCTCAATCATCAACAAATTGATGGAAGGTGTCGTCAACAGTGCTATCAAGTGACACTTGCCAATAACCTGCGCGCCACTGCTCAGATTGGGTTCCACCAGGACCATTCGGCACCAGACCTCATTACAGCCTTGGTCCAATCTTGGACAAAGTAGCTGAATTCCAGAGATGAGGTGAGAGTGAGTGCCCTTGATGTCAAGGCAGCATTTGACCCAGTGTGGCATTAAGGAGCTTTAGTAAAATTGAAGTCAATGGGAATCGGGGGTGGGGGGGTGGGAACTTTCCACTGGCTGGAGTCATACAAAAGAAAGATGGTTGTGGTTGTTAGAGGTCAATCATATCAGCCCCAGAACATTGCTAGAGGAGCTCCTCAGGGCAGTGTCCCACTTCCTGACTCCCTAAAGCTTTTCTATCATCTACAAGGCAAAAGTCAGGAGTGTGATGGAATACTCTCCACTTGCCTGGATGACTGTAGCTCCAACAACACTCCCAGAAGCTCAACAGGACAAAGCAGCCCGCTTGATTGGCACCCCATCTACCACCGTCAACATTCACTCCCTCCACCACCAACGCACCGTGACTGCAGTGTGTACCATCTACAAGATGCACTGCAGCAACTCAACACGGCTTCTTCAGCAGCACCTCCCAAACCTGTGACCTCTACCACTTAGAAAGACATCGGTAGCAGGCAAATGGGAACACCAAGTTCCCCTCCAAGTCACACACCATCCTGACTTGGAAATATACCGCCATTGATTCATCGTCGCTGGGTTAAAATCCTTGAACTCCCTCCCTAACAGCACTATGGGAGTAACTTCACTGTACAGATTGCAGATGTTCAAGAAGGCAGCTCACCACGACCTTCATTAAGGGCAATTAGGGATGGGCAATAAATGCTGGCCTTGCCATCAAAGGCCACATCCCAAGAATTAATTAAAAAAATGATTTTTTTAAATGCACATCATATAGTCAGTCCTTCAGCGATAATGCTGAGATCAGATGATGATCTTAAATTTGGGTTATTAATACTTGTAATGAAATACTATATCACAGCCATGATTTTTATATATTGGGCCTTTGTGCTGCTTATAGCTTGTTAGCGTTCCCTTGAAGAACTGTCTAGTACTTGTATTCGTTACTGAGATCGACATTTCTTCCCAAGTACATGGGTAGCAGGCGCATTGGGACACCATCACCTCCCAAGTTCCACTCCCAAGTCACACACCATCCTGACTTGGAAATATATCACCGTTCCTTCATGGTCGCTGGCTCAAAATCCTGGAACTCCCTCCCTAACAGCACTCTGGTGGGAAAATTATTCAAAAAAATCCTGAAAGACAGGATAAATCTTCACTTAGAAAGACACGGATTAATCAAGGACCGTCAGCATGGATTTGTTAAGGGAAAGATATGTCTGACTAACTTGATTGAATTTTTCGAGGAGGTAACCAGGCGGGTCAATGAGGGCAAAGCATATGATGTAGTGTATATGAATTTTAGCAACGCTTTTGATAAGGTCCCACATGGCAGACTGGTCACGAAAGTAAAAGCCCATGGGATCCAGGGCAAAGTGGCAAGTTGGATCCAAAATTGGCTCAGAGGCAGGAAGCAAAGGGTAATGGTTCATGGTGTTTTTGTGACTGGAAGGATGTTTCCAGTGGGGTTCCGCAGGGCTCAGTACTAGGTCCCTTGCTTTTTGTGATATACATCAATCATCTAAACTTGAATATAGGGGATATGATTAAGAAGTTTGCAGATGATACTAAAATTGGCTGTGTGGTTGATAATGAAAAAGAAAGCGGTGAACTGCACGAAGATATCAAACACTGGTCAGGTGGGCAGACCAGTGGCAAATAAAATTCAATCCAGAGAAATGTGAGGTAATGCATTTGGGGAGGGCTAACAAGGCAAGAGAATACACATTAAATGATAGGACACTGAGAAGTGTAGAGGAACAAAGGTGCCTTGGAGTGCATGTCCATAGATCCCTGAAAGTAGCAAGCCAGGTAGATAAGGTGGTTAAGAAGGCATACAGAGTGCTTGCCTTTATCAGCCGAGGCATAGCATACAAGAACAGGGGGTGTTATGCTTTAACTGTATAAAACACTGGTTAGGCCACAGCTGGAGTATTGCGTGCAGTTCTGTTTACTGCATTACAGGAAGGATGTGATTGCACTGGAGAGGGTACAGAGGAGATTTATGAGGATGTTGCCGGGAGTGAAGAATCTTAGCTATGAGGACAGATTAGATAGGCTGGATTTGTTTTCCTTGGAACAGACAAGGCTGAGGGGAGACGTCATTGAGGGGCCTAAATATAGTGGATAGAAAGGGCCTATTTCCCTTAGCAGAGGGATCAACAACCAGTGGGCATAAATTTAAAGTAATTGGTGGAAGGTTTAAAGAGGATTTGAGGGGAAATTTCTTCATGCAGAGGGTTGTGGGGGTCTGGAACTCACTACCTGTAAGGGTGGTAGAGGCAAAAACCCTCACCACATTTAAAAAGTAATTGGATGTGCACTTCAAGTGCTGTAACCTGCAGGATTACAGACCTAGAGCTGGAAAGTGGGATTAGGCTGGATAGCCTCTTGTTGGCCGGCTCGGCACAAAGGCCGAAATGACCTCCTCCTGTGCTGTAAACTTCTATGATTCTATAATTCTATGAAGTACAAGATAACAAATCATAGATTTCAGAATTATCCTTCGTTGCTATACAGAGAGTGCAGGTCTGAGAGCTGCCATGCTGTACGTGTATGGTATCTCCATGAATGAATTGGCTTGCACAGCAGTGAATGAGGGGTTAGAAATGTTGCTGCTGTTTGCGGTTTATACTGACTCAAACATTTTTGCAGTTTGATTCGACCTCCAGTGAAGAGGCAGTGGATATCGAGACTGTGGAGGAACTCTCTGAGAAAATCAACATCGCCCGTCTTATTGCTTCTGCTTCCCGCCGTCATACCAACAAAACTAAGTATGGATTGTTTATTAAATTAATTTTTTAAATATACACTGGTTTAGGTATTGTTGCAGTTATAGCTTTCATTTTACGCACCATGATTTACAAATATATCCATTGATACAAAGAGTATCAATGTAAATGTGCATGTTGGTATAGTGGTTTTGCAAGCTTCAGCATCAATATGGCCATGGGAGGCAGGGATGTTAGATAGTTGAACAAGAGTGCTGGGATTATGCTACCTTGAGCAATCTACTAACTTGTCTGAAGATGGTGGAATGGCTCAACACTCTAGAAAGGTGTGTTGAGTTGGTGTGTAAGGATTGCTTCAGATAGACTGGACTAGATCTGTAGATAGATGGAGAGTATTTTATGTTGAGGGCTCTGTGTCTCCCTCAAGTGGCTTATTGAAGGGTTGCTATTTCTATTGAAATAGATGGCGTGTAACAGATCTGTTTAACCTTAATTGAACCATGTTTATTTAAAGGTGTGTTGAGCTTGATTTGTTTCCCTTTTGTTAGGTTAAAATTTATAATGTGTGTCTTTGCCTTATTTTTTTAATTGTTTCGGCACACCCTTAACCCAGCTGATCCCACCATCCACTATAACTGGTAGGATACTGAGAAATGTAGAGGAACAGAAGGACCATGGAGTGCATGTGCACAACTTCCTGAAGATAGTAGGACAGGTGGTAAGGTGGTTAAGAAGATTTGCAGGATACTTGCTTTTATTAGCCGAGTCATAGAATATAAGGGTGGAGAGGTTCTGATAAAACTGTGTAAAACACTAGTTAGGCCACAGCTAGAGTACTGCGTGCCGTTCTGGTCACCACACGAGAGGAAAGATGTGATTTAATTCGAGGGTACAGAGGAGATTTACGAGGACTGGAGAATTTTAGCTATGAGGAAAGATTGGATGGGCTGTGGTTGTTTTCTTTGGAACAGGGGGCTGAGGGGAGACTTGATTGAGGTGTATAAAATTATGAGGAGCCTAAATAGGCTGGATAGAAAGCACATATTTCCCTTAGGGCAGAGGTCAATAACCAGGGGGCATAGATTTAAAGTAATTGGTAGAAGGATTAGAGGGGAGTTGAGGAGAATTTCTTTTCACCCAGAGGGTGGTGGTGGTCTGGAACTCACTGCCTGAATGGGTGGTAGAGGCAGAAACCCTCACCACATTTAAATCCTCATCACATTTAAAAAGTATTTGGATATGCACTTGAAGTACCGTAAACTGCAAGGCTACGGACCAAGAGCTGGAAAGTGGGATTAGCTGGATAGCTCTTTTTTGACTGGTGCAGACACGACGGGATGAATGGCGGCCTCCTGTGCCATAACTTTCTATGATCCACCAGTGAACCTGCAGTTTAGATAGTTGAAGTGATGGATGAAATAGTGAAGCCTTTCTGATGTATCTCTGCAGCCTGTAGAATGAGCCCAGGTTGTGAGTGATCAGGAGCATGCAGTTCCCCATACTTAACATAGCATCTGACAGGGTATTGAGACTCCTGCCCTGCAGGAATCAGTTGTTGTAGCAATTCAGCCACTGTTTTACAAATTAGTTTGCTCAGATCCTGTAGATACTGATTGGCCTTTTTCTACTTTCAAAATAGTTGCATTGTGCCATAATCTCTCCAACAAGGATTTCTGGTTAATGTCTATATGTAGATGAATAGAAACATAGAAAATAGGTGCAGGAGAAAGCCATTTGGCCCTTCGAGCCTGCACCACCATTCAATAAGATCATGGCTGATTATTCACCTCAGTACCCCTTTACTGCTTTCTCTCCATACTCCTTGATCCCTTTACCCGTAAGGGCCATATCCAACTCCCTCTTGAATATATCCAACAAACTGGCCTCAACAACTCTCTCTGCGGAAGACAATTCCACAGGTTCACAATTCTCTGAACATAAGAACATAACATAAGAATTAGGAACAGGAGTAGGCCATCTAGCCCCTCGAGCCTGCTCCGCCATTCAACAAGATCATGGCTGATCTGGCCATGGACTCAGCTCCACTTACCCGCCCGCTCCCCATAACCCTTAATTCCCTTATTGGTTAAAAATCTATCTATCTGTGACTTGAATACATTCAATGAGCTAGCCTCAACTGCTTCCTTGGGCAGAGAATTCCACAGATTCACAACCCTCTGGGAGAAGAAATTCCTTCTCAACTCGGTTTTAAATTGGCTCCCCCGTATTTTGAGGCTGTGCCCCCTAGTTCTAGTCTCCCCAACCAGTGGAAACAACCTCTATGTCTCTATCCCTTTCATTATTTTAAATGTTTCGATAAAATCACCTCTCATCCTTCTGAACTCCAACGAGTAAAGACCCAGTCTACTCAATCTATCATCATAAGGTAACCCCCTCATCTCCGGAATCAGCCTATTGAATCGTCTCTGTATCCCCTCCAAAGCTAGTATATCCTTCCTTAAGTAAGGCGACCAAAACTGCACGCAGTACTCCAGGTGCGGCCTCATCAATACCCTATACAGTTGCAGAAGGACCTCCCTGCTTTTGTACTCCATCCCTCTCGCAATGAAGGCCAACATTCCATTCGCCTTCCTGATTACCTGCTGCACCTGCAAACTAATTTTTTGGGATTATTGGTCCAAAAAGAGTTTCATGCACAAGGACCCCCAGGTCCCTCTGCACTGCAGCATGTTGTAATTTCTCCCCATTCAAATAATATTCCCTTTTTCTGTTTCTTTTCCCAAGGTGGATGACCTCACACTTTCCGACATTGTATTCCATCTGCCAAACCTTAGTCCATTCGCTTAACCTGTCTAAATCTCTTTGCAGCCTCTCTGTGTCCTCTACACAACCCGCTTTCCCACTAATCTTTGTGTCATCTGCAAATTTTGTTACACTACACTCTGTCCCCTCTTCCAGGTCATCTATGTATATTGTAAACAGTTGTGGTCCCAGCACCGATCCCTGTGGCACACCACTAACCACCGATTTCCAACCCGAAAAGGACCCATTTATCCCGACTTCTCTGCTTTCTGTTAGCCAGCCAATTCTCTATCCATGCTAATACATTTCCACTGACCCCGCGTACCTTTATCTTCTGCAGTAACCTTTTGTGTGGCACCTTATCGAATGCCTTTTGAAAATCTAAATACACCACATCCATCGGTACACCTCTATCCACCATGCTCGTTATATCCTCAAAGAATTCCAGTAAATTAGTTAAACATGATTTCCACTTCATGAATCCATGCTGCGTCTGCTTGATTGCACTATTCCTATCTAGATGTCCTATCTGAGTGAAGAAGTTTCCCCTCATCTCGGTCCTAAATGGCTTAGCCCTTATCCTTAGACTGTGACCCCTGGTTCTGGACTTCCCAATGTCGGGAACATTCTTCCTGCATCTAACCTGTCCAGTCCCGTCAGAATTTTGTATGTTTCTATGTGATCCCCTCTCATTCTTCTAAACTCCAGTGAATACAGCCCAGTCGATCCAGTCTCTCCTCATATGTCAGTCCTGCCATCCCGGGAATCAGTCTGGTGAACCTTCGCTGCATTCTCTCAATAGCAAGAACGTCCTTCCTCAGATTAGGAGACCAAAACTGAACACAATATTCCAGGTGAGGCCTGACCAAGGCCCTGTACAACTGCAGTAAGACCTCCCGGATTCTATACTCAAATCCCCTAGTTATGAAGGCCAACATACCATTTGCCGCCTTCACCGCCTGCTGTACCTGCAGTAGACCTACAAGTAGAATTAGAGAAATGTGGCGAGCCATTGAGCTTTAACATCTTATTTATAAGTCCAATGGTACAGCATGTGGTGACCCTATGAGTTGTACGATGCAGGTTCTTGCCATAGTTCCCACATGGTGAGTTGCTTATCTTAGCATTTGTAGGAGGAATGGAGCTAGTGGATGAGATTTCCTGCAATTGAAAGAAAAACAAATCTGAGGGTGAAATGGCGTGAACTGTCATTGAGTTCAATGTTATGGTTGAAAGGGAGAAGCGCGGAACAGCTACTGAGATTCTAGATTTGGGTAAGGCCGACTTTCAAGGGATGAGACAGAGACTGTCCACAGTAAACTGGGCAAAACTGTTAATGGATAAAACGACAGAACAATGGTGGGAGATGTTTGAAAAATAATTTAACGTGATTCAGAACCAGTTTATTCCCCTGAGGGGCAAGAGCTCTACTTGCAAAAAAAACAGCCATGGACAACTAAAGAGGCGAGGACCAGCATAAAACAAAAAGAAAAAGTATACAAAAATGCAAAAAATAGCACAGATCCTGGTGAATGGGAAAGATACAAAGAACAGCAAAGGATCACAAAACAATAAAAGCTACAAAAAGGGAGTATAAAAAGAAACTTGCAAAGGATATCAAAATTAATATGAAGAATTTTTACAATTTCATTAGGAAAAAGTAGTCGGGAGCAATGTTGGCCCATTAAAAATTGAAAGCGGTGATATTGTCAATGATAAGGAAATGATGGACAAAATTACTTTGCATCATCATTTACAGTAAAGGAAACGAATATTGAATCAGGGACAGGGACTGAATAAAATTGATATAAGATATAAGATAACAGTAATGAAGAAAATAATGGCACTAAGAGTGACAGATATCCAGGACCAGATGCTTTCCATCATCGACTTCCTTTAAAATCTGGGAACACTTGCCCTAACTATAATCTTCCAAAGTTCTCTCGATTCAGGAACCATTCCTTCAGATTGGAAAATTGCATGTCATTCCGCTATTTAAAAATGGTGAGACAGGGAAACCAGGGAATTATAGACCAGTTAGCCTCACAACTGTTGTCAGGAAATTGCTCGAGTCTATAATTAAGGATAGGGTGGCGATCCTTAACACCTTGCACATTTTTAGTTGATCAGAGAGCCAGCATGGATTTATGAAAGCTAGGTCATGCCTGACAAACCTGATTGAATTTTGAAGAGGTGACTAAAGTAGTGGATAGGGGAATGTCTATGAATGTTCTTTTATATTGACTTCCAGAAAACATTTGATAAAATCCCACATAAGAGTACGTTATCTAAGTTAGCACACAAAATTGAGGGCAAATTATTGACCTGGTTAGGAAATTGGATGTGACTAGTCGTGTCCTGCAGGGATCTGTATTGGGGTTTCAACTATTCGCAGTATTTATTAATGACTTGGATGATGGGATAGAAAGCCACAATTCCAAATTTGCTGATGACACAAAGGCGTCATCGCAGGCCGTGTAGATGAAAGGATAATGTTACAAAGGAATATTGATAGGTTAAGTGAATGTTCAAAATTGTGGCAAATGGATTTTGATGTAAGCAAATGTGAGGTCATCCACTTTGGACCTAAAAAGGATAGAATAGGGTACTTTCTAAATGGTGAAAAGCTAAAAATAGTGGATGTCCAAAGAGACTTGTGGGTCCAGGTGCATAGACCATTAAAATGTCATGAAAAGATACAGACAATAATCAAAAATGCTAATGGAATGCTGGCCTTTAATAAGAACATAAGAAATAGGAGCAGGAGTAGGCAATTTGACCCCTCGAGCCTGCTCTGCCATTCAATAAGATCATGGCTGATCTGATCACGGACTCAGCTCCACTTCCCCGCCCACTCCCATAACCCCTTATCGTTTAAGAAACTGTCTATTTCTGTCTTAAATTTATTCAATATCCCAGCTTCCACAGCTCTGAGGCAACAAATTCCACAGATTTACAACCCTCCTGAGAGAAGAAATTTCTCCTCATCTCTGTTTTAAATGGGCGGTCCCCTTATTCTAAGATCATGCCCTCTAGTTCTAGTCTCCCCCATCAGTGGAAACGTCCTCTCTGCATCCACCTTGTCAAGTTCCCTCATAATCTTGTATGTTTCGATAAGATCACCTCTCATTCTTCTCAATTCCAATGAGTAGAGGCCCAAACTACTCAACCTTTCCTTATAAGTCAACCCCCCCCCCCCATCATCTCCGGAATCAACCTCGTGAACCTTCTCTGAACTGCCTCCAAAGCAAGTATATCCGTATATCCTTTCGTAAATCTGGAAACCAAAACTGCACGCAGTATTCCAGGTGTGGCCTCACCAATACCCTGTATAGCTGTAGCAAGACTTCCCTGCTTTTATACTCCATCCCCTTTACAATAAAGGCCAAGATTCCATTGGTCTTCCTGATCACTTGCTGTGTACCTGCATACTATCCTTTTGTGTTTCATGCACAAGTACCCCCAGGTCCTGCTGTACTGCAGCACTTTGCAATCTTTCTCCATTTAAATAATAACTTGCTCTTTGATTTTTTTTCTGCCAAAGTGCATGACCTCACACTTTCCAACATAATACTCCATCTGCCAAATTTTTGCCCACTCACTTAGCCTGTCTGTCCTTTTGCAGATTTTTTGTGTCCTCCTCACACATTGCTTTTCCTCCCATCTTTGTATCATCAGCAAACTTGGCTATGTTACACTCAGTCCCTTCTTCCAAGTCGTTAATATAGATTGTAAATAGTTGGGGTCCCAGCACTGATCCCTGTGGCAAACCACGAGTTACTGGTTGCCAACCAGAGAATGAACCATTTATCCCGACTCTCTGTTTTCTGTTCGTTAGCCAATCCTCTATCCATGCTAATATATTACCCCCAACCCTGTGAACTTTTATCTTGTGCAGTAACCTTTTATGTGGCACCTTGTCAACTGCCTTCTGGAAGTCCAAATATACCACATCCACTCGTTTCCCCTTTATCCACCCTGTTCGTTACATCCTCAAAGAATTCCGGCAAATTTGTCAAACATGACTTCCCCTCATAAATCCATGCTGACTCTGTCTGACCGAATTTTGCTTTTCCTGCTACTGTTTCTTTAATAATGGACTCTCAACATTTTCCCAACCACAGGTGTTAGGCTAACTGGTCTACAGTTTCCTGTTTTTGTCTGCCTCCTTTTTTAAATAGTGGTGTTTCATTTGCAGTTTTCCAATCTGCTGGGACCTCCCCAGAATCCAGGGAATTTTGGTAAATTACAACCAATGCATCCACAATCCCTGCCACTACTTCTCTTAAGACCCTAGGATGCAAGCCATCAGGTCCAGGGAATTTATCTGCCTTTAGTCCCATTATCTTACTGAGTACCACCTCTTTAGTGATTGTGATTGTGTTAAGTTCCTCCCCCTTGACTGACTAACTGTTGGGATATTTTTATTGTCCTCTACCGTAAAGACTGATGCAAAATATTTGTTCAGAGTTTCTGCCATCTCCATGTTCCCCATTACTAATTCCCTGGTCTCGTCCTCTAAGGGACCAACATTTACTTTAGCCACCCTTTTCCTTTTTATATACCTATAGAAACTCTTGCTATCTGTTTTTATATTTTGTGCTACTTTACTTTGTTAGTCTATCTTCCCTTTCTTAATCATTTTTTTTAGTCATTCTTGGCTGATCTGAACTTGACCTCAACTCCACTTCCCTGCCCGCTCCCCATAACCCTTGACTCCCTTATCATTCAGAAATTTATCTCCACCTTAAATATATTCAATGACCCAGCCTCCACAGCTCTCGGGTAGAGAATTTCCAAAGTTTCACGAGAGAAGAAATTCCTCCTCATTTCTGTTTTTAAATGGGCGACCCTTTATTCTGAATATGTCCCTAGTTCTAGATTCTCCCATGAGGGGAAACATCCTCTCTGCATCTACCCTGTCAAGCCCCCTCAGAATCTAGTAAGTTTCAATAAGATCACCTCTCGTTCTTCCAAACTCCAATGAATATAAGCCCAACCTTTCTTCATAAGACAACCCCTTCATCTGTGGAATCAACCAATGAACCTTCTCTGAATTGCTTCCAATGCAAGTCCTTTAAATAAGGAGTCCAGAACTATCTGCAGTACTCTGTGTGGTCTCACCAACGCCCTGTACAGTTGCAGCAGGACTTCCCTACTTTGATACTCCATCGCCCTTGCAATAAAGGCCAACATTCCATTCGCCTTCCTAATTACTTGCTGTACCTGCATGCTAACTTTTTGTGTTTCATGTACAAGGACCCCCAGATCCCTCTACGGCAGCATTTTATAATCTCTCCCCATTTAAACAATAGTTTGCTTTTTTATTGTTCCTACCAAAGTGGATAACCTCACATTTTCCCACATTATACACCATCTGCCAAAATTTTTTGCCCATTCACTTAGCCTATCTATATCCCTTTGCAGATTCTTTGCGTCCTCCTCACAACTTGGTGTTCCACCTATCTTTGTATCATCAGCAAATTCGGCTATATTACACTTGGTCCCTTCATCCAAGTCATTAATATAGATTGTAAATAGTTGAGGCCCCAGCACTGATCCCTGTGGCACCCGCTAGTTACTGTTTGCCAACCTGAAAATTATCTATTTATCCCGACTCTCTGTTTTCTGTTGGTTAGCCAATCCTCTATCCATGCTAATATATTAGCCCCAACCCCATGAGCTCTTGTCTTGTGCAGTAACCTTTTATGTGGCACCTTATCGAATGCCTTCTGGAAATCCAAATACACCACATCTACTGGTTCCTCTTTATCCACCCTGCTTGTTACATCCTCAAAAGAACTCCAGCAAATTTGTCAAACATGATTTCCCTTTCATAAAACCATGCTGACTCTGCTTGTATTATGATTTTCTAAATGTCCTGCTGCTATTTCCTTAATAATGGACTCCATTTACATCTAAAGGACCAGAATACAAAGGGGTAGAAGTTATGCTGCAGCTGTACAAAACCCTGGTTACACTATATCTGGAGTACTGTGAGCAGTTCTGGGTACCACACCTTCGGAAGGATTATTGACGTTGGAGGGAATGCAGCGTAGGTTTACCCGGAGTTAAGTTACGAGGAGAGATTACACAAATGAGGGTTGTATTCCCTAGAATTTAGACGATTAAAGGGTGATCTGATCAAAGTTTTTAGGATATTAAGGGGAACAGAGAGGGTAGATAGAGAGAAACTATTTCCGCTGGTTGGAATTTCTAGGACGAGGGGGCATAGTCTAAAAATTAGAGCCAGACCATTGAGGACTGAAATTGGGAAACGCTCCTACATATAAAGGGTGGTAGAAATTTGGAACTCTCTTCTGCAAATGTCAATTGATGCTAGATCAGTTTTGATTTTAAATCTGGGATTGACATTAAGGTATTAAGGGATATGGAGTTAGGTCACAGATCAGCCATAATCTCATTGAATGATGGAACAGGCTCAAGGGGCTGAATGGCTTCCTCCTGTTCCTATGTTGAGCCTTGGTGATCAGGCCCTCCAAGTCCGGGCAACTTTGTTTATTCACGCTTACATTTCTCACTCATTGTTTTGTGCTGTTTGCATTTTGTACTTTGCCTCATTAATGGATCAATCCTAAATCATAACCACAAGATTAATTAGTATCAACAGTTTGAAATAGATGCAAGTTAACGTGAATGTGGAATTCAGCTTCGTGTCAGCTGTCGCCTCTTGAGTTAGAAAGTTGTGGGTTCAATCCCCACTCCAGGGACTTGAGCACAAAAAAAATCTAGGCTGGCACTCCAGTGTAGTGCTAAGAAAGAGCTGCACTGTTGGATGTACCGTCTTTCGGATGAGACGTTAAACCGAGGCCCCATCTGCCCTCTCAGGTGGACGTGAAAGATCCCATGGCCACTATCTCGAAGAAGAGCAGGGGAGTTATTCCTGCTGTCCTGGCCAATATTTATCCATAAATCAACATAACAAGAAACAGATTATCTGGTCATTATCACATTGCTGTTTGTGGGAGCTTGCTTGTGCGCAAATTGGCTGCTGCGTTTCCTACATTACAACAGTGACTACACTCCAAAAGTACTTCATTGGCTGTAAAACGCTTTGAGACGTCAGGTGGTCATGAAAGGCACTATATAAATCCAAGTCTTTCTTTATATGTGGGCACCATGGTGAATACATGTGTGGTCTGCAAAAAAATAAAGGTTGGACACCAATTGTGTAATGGATTTCATGGGAAGTTTGCCAAGTATTTCGCCTTGTCCCTTTTATTTTGAAATAGATCAGACTTGTCATTCCAAAAATGTGTTGCGAAATCTCGAGGGTCTGTCTGTAAAAGGAGAGCTGCATTAAAATATCACATAGGGATTTATTTTCCTACTTTCTCTGCTGAGTGATGCGTAGTAATGCCATTCTCCTTTGTTTTTAGATGTCATTTTCACAATCCGTACCTTACAAACAAATCCAGCGAGGAGGAACACCAACACAAGCAGGTAAGTAGCAATGCGGGGAGAATTTG
The DNA here is from genome assembly GCF_044704955.1 of Pristiophorus japonicus. Taxonomy (NCBI): domain Eukaryota; kingdom Metazoa; phylum Chordata; class Chondrichthyes; family Pristiophoridae; genus Pristiophorus; species Pristiophorus japonicus. The sequence goes on along the minus strand of NC_091980.1, from coordinate 169,783,630 downwards.
TGTGCAGCAGGGCTCTGAACCTGAAAAGGATTGATTGCACCAGGAAGGAGACAGTGACTATACATGGAAAGCATTTGTGGAGGGAGGGGTATTGAACCTGGAGTGGCAATTTGTGCTTTTTTGGCAGGGTGGGTTTACATCCGCTGGATTGCTAGAAGCGTCCATTGGAAAGTCTGCAGCTGTAAAAGTTAACCCGCAGAGGGTTTTGTTGAACTAAATGCCAGCTGTTGCGTAGGAACCATTTCTTCTTTCATTTTGTTCTCATTGAATATCGAGTGACTTTGGGAAAAATGTTTGTTGGAAATCCTCTACAGTATTTCTTTCTCCTTTAGAAACCCAGCGCTCATCTGAGTAAGCATGCAAAGGCTCAGCTGGATGCTCTGGTGGTATATCGCACCGCGCACACGGTAAACGAGCGGCGGAGACGCTCCGAGATGCGAGACCTCTTCGAAAGACTGAAGAGAATTCTGAGGCTCCGCAGGGAGCAGAAGGCCTCAAAATACTACATTCTGAAACAGGTCTGTAAAATTATTTGATGTTGGGAATGCATATAACATTTTAATGGTAGAATTTACTGCTAAACCTTGTTATCCTACAAATACTTGACACACTCCTAACAAGTTCCTCCCTGTATTGTTTTAACAGAGATATTGGCCTGCCTGCTTCAATTATTATTGGCTGTTATTTTTTCACTTCAGACTGAACTCGAGTCGTGACTCCCTCGTCCCGATAAAAGTGTGGAGGGTACGGGGTAGCACAGGGAACACCCATCAAGGCCGGGACATAGAGGCCCTGTGAATCTTAACCGTGTATGATGTCATCAAGCCGCGACTTGGAAATGTTAATTGGGCTCCAGCCTGCCTTTGGCAGGAACCTTGTCAATGGCCTCATTCCTGTTGAAATTTCAATGGTTGGATCGAGGCCTTTTTGTATATTCTGTGTAATGCATGTGGGGATAGAGTTCTACGTGATACTAACTTGCATGGGAGAAAGACATCAGAAGAGTAGTGCTTGCTCCAGAATTAGTTGATTTTATCTGAAGTGCTAGAATAGCAACTGCTTGCAACAGATTGGAATATTTTGTGATAAGTTTCTTTTCTGTTTTAGGCATTTAGCGAAATCCAGAATCTGCAGGACCACTCTGATCGTCTATCAGCTGAGAGAAGTATCCAGTCTCGCAAAAGGGATTTACTCATTCGAAAGGTCTCCCTCTTGACAGGTAAGCACTGGCTTCAGCTCTCAGAAGAGTGGCAGAAAAGGGGAGTTGGAAACCAAGTTCTTTTGCAGTTCCTATGGGGAAGAAAAAGCCTGATGCGCTCCTCTCGTGGTTGTGGGAGGAGATTACACTCGTTTTGTGTGTCACGGGGATGTAGCAAGACTCAAGACACGAAGGTCTCCTACTGGTAGGTATAGTAGCTTATTATTGAATTAAGCTCTAGAGCTGTCATGCACCGTGCAATTTCTAAGGAGCCAAAACAGCATAAATTACCCAGAATAGTGTTCTGAGGTTTTTATGCCAGATCTACTTTACGATATCATGGCTTTTTCTACACCATAATGTGAGAACAGCAATAATTCCATGAACACGTTAAGTGTGCCTTGGTGTGTTTCTTTGAATAGACTTCGCTTGGCTCAGGTCTGGAAAAGTGATTTAACTGGAAAATTATAATACCTGTACAAGGAAGTTGGCAGTAGAGATGTGTCAAAGCTATGTACTGCAGTTTGAGTTGTACTCCACTGGGGGACACTGCCGTGCAGCACAACTTTGCAGCTGTTCCCTTGGTGCTGGCATCTTCATTACAGCAGAGCTTAAGGAGATTCCCACCATATTAATAGTAAAGAAAAAAATCTGTTTGCAGTAGATACTGCACAAGATTTGCATACAAGATTGAGAAATGACAACAGTGAAGAAGTTTGGTTTATCAAAAATAAGCCAAGTATAATGAAAATAAATACATGGGGTTCAACATTCTGTGGACCTTTGTTGAGGGGGCGGAAGTGAAATGGAGTAGGACTACCCTCCGCTGCTTTGACAAGGCTGTGACCCACCCCACCCTCAAATCGCATGATTGGGGCCATTTGTGTAGTTGTGGCGGGTGATTTGTGCTTGTGGAGGTGCAACGGAGGCACCTGCCCTGATTATCAGAGCAGCACCTTACTGCTACAAGTTAGGAAACTTAAGGCCCTTATTGGGCAAAGAAATAAGGTTCGAAATAAATCTCCATTCCCCACAATCAACTGTGGAGAAGTGTCGTGAAGGTTATTAATCCCTCTGGGCCCTGACACCTAAGGAGCTTTTAGGCTGCCCACGTCTATGGGCCTCACAGGACAATCTTGGCAGAATTCTCATGGTAGTCTTGGAAGGGGTGCAACAAAGATTCACCAGAATGATACTGGGGCTAAAGGGGTTAAATTATAAGGACAGGTCGCGTAGACAAGGCTTGCAATCCCTCGTATAGAAGATTAAGAGGTGATCTAATGGAGGTGTTGGAGATGATTAAATGAGTTGATAGGATAGATGAACTATTTCTTCTGGTGGTTGAGTCCAGAACAAGTGGGCACAACCTTAAAATTAGAGCTAGGCCATTCAGTGGTGATGTCAGGAAGCACTTCTTCAACAAAGGGTAACGGAAATCTCTCTCCCAAAAAGCTGTTGAGGCTGGGGGTCAATTGAAATGGATAAATTTTTGTTAGACAAGGGTTTTAAGGATTACAGAACCAAGGCGGGTAGATGGAATTAAGATACAGATCGGTCATGATCTAATTGAATGGCGGAGTGGGCTCAAGGGGCTGAACAGCCTTCTCCTGTTCTTATGTTCTTATCATAATTCATTAGTCATAACTTATTTTTTATTAAAGATTTTGTGGTGACTGGATATTTTGAACAAATTGATGTGGTAAAATGCTCTTTATGAAAGGTAACCTGATTAATTAAAAAATCATACATATAACTTTACCCTGGTGCTTGAACATTTGCTGGGGGATCTTATGTGGATACCAAATCGCCCTCCCCTATCGCCTGGTTTGTTCCTTTATACTGTATAATCTAGAAATTATGTTGTATGATATATATGAATAATTAATGATTCAGTTCAAATTACTTTGCTGATTTAATGGAAGCACTAACCCAGGTTCATGCCTCCCTCAAAGTAGTGGGCAGAGTAATTTCATGTCTTTTGTCAATGATGTGGAATGATGTACATCCACTACACTATTACTTGGCAGAATTTCAAGACTACGGGGCCGAGACTAGAGGGAAATTGGCCTCTTTTTAAAGTTTTTAAATTTGTCTGGGTGGTATTTGGGGCGGCTGAGGGGCGGAAGTATGTCGGGAACGGGGGGGGGGGCGGTGTCATCCGCGCTGAGCACATCAGACCAGCGCGCACATGCTGCATTGCGCTGATGCGTAGCAATGTCCCTCTCCATCAGTTAAAGGGGAGGGCCGCTGCAAGCTCTGCAGCCACTTTAGTGGCGCCCACTGGGCCACCAGGGTGCGGGGGGGGGGGTTTCGGCCGGGCCAGCGGGAGCGCCCTCTCCTTTAATAACGTACATGCCGCCCAGCCACCGGGAAAAGCTGTTGGGGGCACCGGCTGCTCCGCTCCCACGGGACAATTTCCCTCGCGGGGTGGGAACACAGGCGGGCGGAAAGGGCAATTTCTGATGGGTCAGCCCATCCACCTGCCCCCAGTCAGAAAGGCCTTATCACCCATTACTGCCTCTTAGAGGTGATAATGGACCTTAAGGAGGGAGGCAATTTCGGCCCCCTACATCTTTTAATTACATGGCGTGAAACTCAGTAACATTTTGGGTCGAGCAACATTTAGGTTAGCAATTAAAATGGGACACAAATTATGATATTTGATGGCATGAGATACAGGAGAGGGGAGAGAACGCTCAAGATGTTGAGGAAGTGATCCTCTCAACTCAACTAAGACTTGATTATCACTGTTAATTTTAGTAAATATCTGTCCTATTTTAGGAAAGACTGAGGAGGTTATTTTGAAGAAACTGGAATATATATGCGCCAAGCAGAGAGCACTGGATGTTCAGAAGAGAAATAACCTGCAGCATGAAGATGACATGGGAAAACAGCAGTGCAGCAGCTGGAGAACAACACCAAATTCATCTGAAACTATGGACTCTCTCCAGAAGGTGGCGATGAATTTGCAGAACCAAAAACCGCCCAACGTCACTATGCTCACAAGTGCCCAGGACGTAGTGCCCGAGGCCAGCACTGGCAAACCCCTAATTCTCACCAGGAAACGGTCATTGGCAGTTCCCCGTACGTAACATTTGCCTTCTATACAACAGCATGACATTATTGCAGTACTGGACACTGTGGGTGCCCATTGGTGCAACAGTGTAACGCTGCAATGTAATACTTGAATGTAGGGGGTATGATTCAGAAGGTTGTAGATGATACAAAAATTATCTGTGGTTGATAAAGAAGAAGAAAGCTGTAGACTGCAGGAAGTTATCAATCAACTGGTCAGGTGGGCAGAACAGTGGCAAGTGGAATTCAATCCAGAGAAGTGTGAGGTAAAACATTTGGGGAGGTCTAACAAGGAAAGGGGAATACACATTAAATGATAGGACACTGAGAAATGTACAGGAACAAAGGGACCTTGGAGTGCATCTCCACAGATCCCCGAAGGGAGCAGGCCACGTAGATAAGGTGGTTAAGAGGGCATATGGAATACTTGCCTTTATTAGCCAAGGCATGGAATACAAGAGCAGGGAGGTTATGCTTGAACTGTATAAAACAATAGTTAGGCCACAGCTAGAGTACTACGTGCAGTTCTGGTCACCACATTACAGGAAAGATGTGCTTGCACTAGAGAGGGTACAGTGTGGCTGTTGGGACATGAGCACCTTCTGGGTTAAGGAAAGGGCAGTTGGCCACGAGACTGTAATTTAGCGACCCTGTTGGAGGTGCCTGTATGTATGTATCATTTGAGGCTGCAGCATGCTTGGCTGTGTTGTTCCCCTTCTTTCACCCCCCTTCCTGCGACTGAATAGCCTACTGAAACTCATTGCCAAGGGTGGGGGCACATAGGTCTGCATGTGTCAATCGGGAGTCAGTACCTTCAAGAAAGGAGTAGAGAAAATTGACAAGAGAAAAAAAAAAGGAAATATCAAATAGATTTGGAGGTGAGAGATGAAGGAAGAGTTGCTTACCAGCCAGCAACGTTTTACTTGTATCTTGTCCAGGAGTGTGAGAGAGGAGTTGGAACCATTAAGTTCAGTGTTATCAATGCAACATTTGTTATAGGGCTGTTTGTTTTTTAACAGATTCTTCAGCTTCTTCTATCCCTCTGACTGCTGGGAGTTTGCTGATGACACCACAGGGACAGGTTCTTGCTTTAAAGGGCCCTCTTGTTGCTGGCCAAGCCCCAGTCTTCACCACTGAGGGACTCCTACATGGAAACCAGCTGATGCCCAAGGGAGATAGCATTGCTGGCACAAATATTGCAGGTAATACCAATGAATTTTGGATTGGATCTCGTGTACATTCTATTTTTGCAAGTGTGTGTTGCAGCAGTTAAGAAAAGGCTTGACTGAGGACTAGATAGTGCAGTGGCTTCGTACTGTGCTTTGATTTCTGGGTTTCAATACAACCACAAGATTGTGTTTGGATTAAACATTTCTCCTTCTTTCACATATTAACCAGTGCAAAAACTGATCATAATTTGGCACACATTGGTGCTAAATTGTCACTTCAGTCACAGATCGCTTGAGTGGGAAATGGAATTGTCGTAGTAGATTTTTGAAGCGCAGTTGGAAGAACTTGCAACCTGGCTACACTTGATACTGATATTGGGTGTTCCATTCCTAGCATGGATATCCCTCAATTACTGCAGGAGTTTAAAAATCCAGAAGCTTTATAAATAGAGGCATAGAGTACAAAGGCAAGAAACTTTATGTTGGGAGCGAAAGTCTCTCCTTTAACCAGTGGGTAGGGTTTCTGTGTGAAATGAATATGGGTCCTCATACTTCCATTCACAATAGTGTTGTCTTATCACCCCCACATTAGCTCCCGGTCCAGCAACATCTCAGATTAAAAATTCTCATTCTTGTTTTCAAATCCCTCCATGGCCTCGCCTTTCTCTGTAACCTCCTTTCTGCCTCTCTACCTCGCATTTGTTAAGATGCTTTTAAAATCTACTTCTTTGACCAACCTGTCCTAATAATTCTTTGCGTACTTGGGGGTGAAATAGAGGGGGGAGATCCTTTGCTTCCAACATGGTCAATCTGTTCAGTCTGCCTCTCCATAGCTTTACTTAATATGTGGGTGATTGTGTGCATACGCACATGGCTCCCGCAGAGTACCTGAATCTTACAGTTCCATTGTACAACTTATTGGTGCATCAATGGTTTTTATGCGGAAGGTGCTGCACTGAACCATTTGTCCCATTTTGTCTCATATTAATTTTGACTGCAAGTCATGAGCTCCCACCATCTTTGCCTTTGTTACTGAATCTTAAGATGTAAATAAAGTTCTCCCTGTCTCTCTCCCACTCTCTCTCTCTCTCTCTCTCTCTCCTCTCTCTCTCTCTCTCTCTCTCTCTCCAGGCATTGCTTCAGTTACTATCCAACTGCAGGGGTTGCCAGTTCCACTTCAGGTAAACAACTTTACCATTGCGGGATCACTCCGTTCCACTGAGCCGACTTCCGCGCAGTCGAACATCAGACCTCCTGGGACGGGGGCAGTAGGCTCTGGTTCAGCTGAATTGGCGCAAGAGAAGGAAGACCCATCGATAGTGGCAGAAAGTTCAGTTGGTAAGAAATAGTACATCTGTACTTCTTTTTCTGATTTCCACATTTCTTTAGAATACCAACGAATGTATAGTCCTGTATTTTCTGCTGGCTTGCATTTCAGTTCTCGCTGTCCTAAAGAGAGTAGATGGTGTACTGCATCCTGCTGAAGGTACCAGACCAAAGTGTATCAGGGAGCGTGTTAGCCAACATCTCTGTGAATCAAAAGCCGTCAAAAAGAGCCTTTTCTGGAGGACTCGCCAGATACAAATGCCTAGATAACTAACACCCCTCTCCTCGTCTTTGATTTGATACACCATACAGGAAGTACTTGTTGACCAACATAAACGACATCTGAGGGAGCATTAGTGGCATGAGCCATGATGGGTCCGAACTCAACCACCTTGATCATTTTGAGTCAATATTGAGTTTGACTTGATGCTTTGTTGGGTAGTGTAGATTGGGCTGAGTTACCTTTTATAAATATGCATCCTAATATTTTGAAGTTAAAGTTTGGCTGATAGTTCGATGGCAGCATGATGGGGAGTACTTGGGCATAAGGCACAAGATTAACTGATGCAACTTGAGTCAGAATGGTTACTGTTGAATTTTGGATTTCCAGGGTCTGATCGCAATGAAGTGACATTACAGGGTATGTGATGATTTTTGCAGTTCTTCACATGTTGCTTTTCCCATTCCTGCATATATATATATATTATATATATATATATATATAATATATATATATATTTATATGCTATTTAAATGTAAGTTGTTGTTGCTATTCAATGAGGTGCCGGATGATGGCCAAACACTTGACTGGAATGCAGATGGGAAGGTGAATCATCCAAACTGATGTTGCACACTTCACAGTATCTGTTTAAGGAACAATGGTAGATAATAGCATAGCTTGCTTGCACATCCTGTGAATGGAGAATAAGAATCGGGGAAAAATATCTTGCTTGTGAACTTGTGTGCAACGAAAGTACTTTAAAATGGTACCTACAATGCATCATTAAACTTACAATGACATGTTTTAATTGTTTTCTGCCTCTCTCCAGATAATGACGCTTCTTCCTTCCTGATGCCAAGAATAGTGAACGTGACCTCGCTGGCTACTGGAGAAACCCCATCACTGACTGTAGAAGGGGTGAACATTTCCTTTGCAGACCTAGATCTTCAACCTCTCGACTTCAGCATGAAAGGGAGAAACCAGCATCCATCACGAGGCCTGCAAACTCCTACAAACAGTAAAAGAACAAGCACGTCTGACCTAAAGAACAGCTCACCGATAACTGGGGAGTTTACTGTGCCTGGTGAAAGCGAGGTCGTGCCATTTCTTATTGTGTCGCCAGAGTCCGAACGTACCCAGCAACAAACACAGCAGGTTGTAACTTGCGTATCGGGTGCTGACAAGGTCAACAGGTCACCAAAGGCATTGGATCTCTCTGGTTTGCCTGACGGAGCTGCAGTCTCTTGCACAGAGCAGGCCTGGACTCGAGAGATGGCCTTGGCTGGATCAGCATCGATAACCGAAGTAATACTCGAAGATAAATTGGAACTCCAGCTGATGAGCAGTCGGGTGCACACATACAGCACAGGTAAAGCTATTGGGCAGAGTGACAGAGATGCAGAGCTTTCGTCATCTCAGCTACTCGAACCGTTGTTGAAAGCAAATGGCACGGCAGCTGGCGAGATGGTGGACGCTGAGGGTTTTGAGCCGTTCACTTCACTTTTAAACGAGCTTGCATTTTTAAATCAGCAGTTCTCTGACGACGAGGAAAATCCAGATGCATCTTCAATGTCGGACCACCAGGCGTTGGGCTTTATTGACAGCGGAAACCACGAGGATGGCCTGGATGAATTGTCATTGATCCATGGGCCAATAAGACTGGTGGACATTGATGGTGCTGACGGAGCCACGGATCTGAAGCAGGTGTCGGAGAGGGAGAGCGGTGGCTCCACCAGCCCCCTGGTATTGCAGCTGGAAGGGGACGACTTGAGCGTTGAGCAGCTGCTGAGCGACACGATGCCCGTGGATTCTCACAGCGAGATGGACGACGGCACACTGGACTTTGAGGACATCCCTCCGAGTGGCGCAGACAGAGCAGTAAATGTTTCCCCTCCCCCACTCGTCCACATGAAAGCCACCTCGCCTTCAACGAGCACAGAGGTTCCGAGCACATTGGACATGCTTTGGAGACCAATGCCTAAGCTGGCACCCCTGGGCTTAATCAGGATACATGTAAAGGGTGAATCACTAGCGCTGTCTGAGTCCGAGTCTGAACACTCACCAGACAATAACAAGCCTATGCCTGCACTAGCACGGATCTCGTCTCCCCAACAAACGGGCACGGAGAGCCCAAGCAGTATTTCAGGAGAACACTGCAACAATTCATCTGAGAAAGACTGATCGAACTGCTGCTTCAACATTACTCTTTTTTTTTTTCAGCTGCTTCTTGCCAGCTTATGAGGATTCTTTACAGAAAGCAAAACTAATATAATGTTAGATCTCTCCAATGGGGAGTTTAAATATGGAATTGAAATGGATGTGAATGAAATTGAGCTTTGGAAATGTGTGGTGATCATGCAGGGAGTGTTGTTATTAAAGTAACCAATGAAGTGTGTTTTAATCTGGCAACTCCCCAGATAATGGATCTGACATGCAGTTTCTGGCTGCTATCCACCATGAAGTTGTGGCGATCACAGCTGACTGCCGTAGTGCGATAGTTCGCAGGAAGCTCAGCTGAAACTGGGCATTTTAGAGCTCGGTTTTGCGATGTGGAATCCTCCATTGAAATGATTTCTGGACTTTTTGTACAGTTTCTAAATTTGCCACCTTAAGCATGAAGGTGCCGAGCATAACTTCCTGGGAGGGTGAATACACACCTTTTGTATAATAAGGAGATTTGGGCGTTGTTTGCTATAGCAATCAGTCAACTTGTAGTACCTTGTCTTGGTGGCTTTGTTAACCTCATGTTCTCAATAGCTGAGGGAGTGTTGGTGCATTCAAAATGTACCAAACCTACCTTTTGGATTTCCTGGTACTGGAACAAATGAGATTTGAAGAGAGTCTATTGTGTTGATACTGATGAAAATGAATTGACTATGTTTAGCAGTACAAGAAGCTGGATGGACAAAATCTAATGTTTGGTGTGTCTTGGAAAACATGTAAATACTGTATTTCACAATGTGGTTTTTAAAATATGTAGCAGAAATTTCTTTTTTCCTTTTGTTTCTTTGTCAAGATCCCACTATTTTTTTAGGAAATGCAGACTGCTAACACAGACCTGATTAGTACCTCCTATGTATGTGGTAAGAGGGCATGTGTGGCCTTGCAATAAAACCAGTTAAAGCAAGATACTTTATTTGTCTTTAACAGACATTGTATATACAGTTATTTGTAATTTGATGTATTGGCGACTACAATGAAGGGAGCCATGTTTTCTTGTGTTTTCATTGGGAGTGGGAGGCTGTGCCCTTGATGGAATGTATTCCTAATGTGGTACTTCAGAGGCATCAGATCACTTAACATTTTCATTCATTTATTCAGTCTCCACATACTGAATAGGCCCTCTCCATCCCTTCTGAAGTCTCCTAACTCGAATACCCTCCTTTCCTTCCCAAGTTACGATTTAAGCGACAGTCCATTTAAGACTGACTCACAACAGTCATCAATAGCAGGTTTTCTTCTATTCTATGCCGAACGGGAGGCTTCACTCAAGATCCACTCTTTTTATCCTTCCAGCTTGCATATCAGGAAATAATATTTCTTCAGGTTATTTGATCACTTCATGAATTCCACTTGTATATTATTGAAAATTGTCATGTAAGATATGCACTTTATGTCCACAAATCTTACTACTTATTGTCACACTTTTAACTCATGCTTTTCTATCAACATTTAACGCTGTAATTTGCTGTTTCAGTGATATAGTGTAGGCTCTAGCCACTAGGTCGCTCTGTGGAGCAAGTTTCTGAAATCTCCCAACTCAAACACCATCTTCTATATTAAAGTACGGAGTGATTATTGACAAGCCGCCAGACCGATGATGCGCTTGCGTGTGAGGTCACTCAAAGCCCGGCCTGAGTGTTAGTGTGCTGGGCTGTGCTGAAGCACGATACACTGTTGAGTTCTGCACTTAGCCATGTAGAGAACTTCAGTGCAGTACTGTCAGTCTACAGTCTGACTGCATCAAATTACACATTACATTTCTTCTTCAATCGTATTCTCACTCTGTGCACGAGGTTTCTCACCATCTGACAGTGTCAGCTGTGGCTCAGTGGGTAGCACACTCGCCTCTGAGTCTGAAGGCTGTGGGTTCAAGTCCCACTCCAGAGACTTGAGCACATAAATCTAGGCTGACACTCCAGTGCAGTGCTGAGGGAGATGTCTTTCGGATGAGACGTTAAACAGAGTCTGCTCTCTCAGGTGTACGTAAAAGATCCCATGGTACTACTTCGAAGAAGAGCATGGGAGTTAGCCCTGGTGTCTTGGCCAATATTTATTCCTCAATCAACATAACGAAAACAGATTATCTGGTCATTATCACAATGCTGTTTGTGGAAGCTTGCTATGCGCAAATTGGCTGCCACATTTCCCACATTACAACAGTGACCACACTCCAAAAAGTACTTCATTGGCTGTAAAGCACTTTGAGACGTCCAGTGGTTGTGAAAGGCACTATATAAATGCAAGTCTTTTTCTCTCCTGAAGGCGTTGGGAAGTACTGTGCCATGTGCTAGTCAGAGTAGGAATCGCAGGATAGCGCAGATGAATATGTGGCTTGAGCAGTGGTGCAGCAGGGAGGGATTCAAATTCCTGGGGCATTGAAACCGGTTCTGGGAGAGGTGGGACCAGTACAAACCGGACGGTCTGCACCTGGGCAGGACCGGAACTGATGTCCTAGGGGGAGTGTTTGCTAGTGCTGTTGGGGAGGAGTTAAACTAATATGGCAGGGGGATGGGAACCAATGCAGGGAGACAGAGGGAAACAAAAAGGAGGCAAAAGCAAAAGACAGAAAGGAGATGAGGAAAAGTGGAGGGCAGAGAAACCCAAGGCAAAGAACAAAAAGGGCCATTGTACAGCAAAATTCTAAAAGGACAAAGGGTGTTAAAAAAAAACAAGCCTGAAGGCTTTGTGTCTTAATGCAAGGAGTATCCGCAATAAGGTGGATGAATTAACTGTGCAAATAGATGTTAACAAATATGATGTGATTGGGATTACGGAGACGTGGCTCCAGGATGATCAGGGCTGGAAACTCAACATCCAGGGGTATTCAACATTCAGGAAGGATAGAATAAAAGGAAAAGGAGGTGGGGTAGTATTGCTGGTTAAGGAGGAGATTAAGGCAATAGTTAGGAAGGACATTAGCTTGGATGATGTGGAATCTATATGGGTGGAGCTGCAGAACACCAAAGGGCAAAAAATGTTAGTGGGAGTTGTGTACAGACCTCCAAACAGTAGTAGTGATGTTGGGGAGGGCATCAAACAGGAAATTAGGGATGCATGCAGTAAAGGGGCAGCAGTTATAATGGGTGACTTTAATATGCACATAGATTGGGCTAACCAAACTGGAAGCAATACGGTGGAGGAGGAGTTCCTGGAGTGCATAAGGGATGGTTTTTTATACCAATATGTCGAGGAACCAACTAGGGGGGAGGCCATCTTAGACTGGGTGTTGTGTAATGAGAGAGGATTAATTAGCAATCTCGTGCGAGGCCCCTTGGGGAAGAGTGACCATAATATGGTGGAATTCTACATTAGGATGGAGAATGAAACAGTTAATTCAGAGACCATGGTCCAGAACTTAAAGAAGGCTAACTTTGAAGGTATGAGGCGTCAATTGGCTAGGATAGATTGGCGAATGATACTTAAGGGGTTGACTGTGGATGGGCAATGGCAGATATTTAGAGACCGCATGGATGAATTACAACAATTGTACATTCCTGTCTGGTGTAAAAATAAAAAAGGGAAGGTGGCTCAACCGTGGCTATCAAGGGAAATCAGGGATAGTATTAAAGCCAAGGAAGTGGCATACAAATTGGCCAGAAATAGCAGCGAACCCGGGGACTGGGAGAAATTTAGAACTCAGCAGAGGAGGACAAAGGGTTTGATTAGGGCAGGGAAAATGGAGTACGAGAAGAAGCTTGCAGGGAACATTAAGACGGATTGCAAAAGTTTCTATAGATATGTAAAGAGAAAAAGGTTAGTAAAGACAAACGTAGGTCCCCTGCAGTCAGAATCAGGGGAAGTCATAACGGGGAACAAAGAAAAGGCGGAACAATTGAACAAGTACTTTGGTTCGGTATTCACGAAGGAGGACACAAACAACTTTCCGGATATAAAAGGGGTCGGAGGGTCTAGTAAGGAGGATGAACCGAGGGAAATCTTTATTAGTCGGGAAATTGTGTTGGGGAAATTGATGGGATTGAAGGCCGATAAATCCCCAGGGCCTGATGGACTGCATCCCAGAGTACTTAAGGAGGTGGCCTTGGAAATAGTGGATGCATTGACAGTCATTTTCCAACATTCCATTGACTCTGGATCAGTTCCTATGGAGTGGAGGGTAGCCAATGTAACCCCACTTTTTAAAAAAGGAGGGAGAGAGATAACACGGAATTATAGACCGGTCAGCCTGACATCGGTAGTGGGTAAAGTGATGGAATCAATTATTAAGGATGTCATAGCAGTGCATTTGGAAAGAGGTGACATGATAGGTCCAAGTCAGTATGGATTTGTGAAAGGGAAATCATGCTTGACAAATCTTCTGCAATTTTTTGAGGGTGTTTCCAGTCGAGTGGACAAGGGAGAACCAGTTGATGTGGTATAGTTGGACTTTCAGAATGCTTTCGACAAGGTCCCACACAAGAGATTAATGTGCAAAGTTAAAGCACATGGGATTGGGGGTAGTGTGCTGACATGGATTGAGAACTGGTTGTCAGACAGGAAGCAAAGAGTAGGAGTAAATGGGGACTTTTCAGAATGGCAGGCAGTGACTAGTGGGGTACCGCAAGGTTCTGTGCTGGGACCCCAGCTGTTTACACTGTACATTAATGATCTAGACGAGGGGATTAAATGTAGTATCTCCAAATTTGCGGATGACACTAAGTTGGGTGGCAGTGTGAGCTGCGAGGAGGATGCTATGAGGCTGGAAAGCGACTTGGATAGGTTAGGTGAGTGGGCAAATGCATGGCAGATGAAGTATAATGTGGATAAATATGAGGTTATCCACTTTGGTGGTAAAAACAGAGAGACAGACTATTATCTGAATGGTGACAGATTAGGAAAAGGGGAGGTGCAAAGAGACCTGGGTGTCATGGTACATCAGTCATTGAAGGTTGGTATGCAGGTGCAGCAGGCGGTTAAGAAAGCAAATGGCATGTTGGCCTTCATAGCGAGGGGATTTGAGTACAGGGGCAGGGAGGTGTTACTACAGTTGTACAGGGCCTTGGTGAGGCCACACCTGGAGTATTGTGTACAGTTTTGGTCTCCTAACCTGAGGAAGGACATTCTTGCTATTGAGGGAGTGCAGCGAAGGTTCACCAGACTGATTCCCGGGATGGCGGGACTGACCTATCAAGAAAGACTGGATCAACTGGGCTTGTATTCACTGGAGTTCAGAAGAATGAGAGGGGACCTCAAACGTTTAAAATTCTGACAGGGTTAGACAGGTTAGATGCAGGAAAAATGTTCCCAATGTTGGGGAAGTCCAGAACCAGGGGACACAGTCTAAGGATAAGGGGTAAGCCATTTAGGACCGAGATGAGGAGAAACTTCTTCACCCAGAGAGTGGTGAACCTGTGGAATTCTCTACCACAGAAAGTTGTTGAGGCCAATTCACTAAATATATTCAAAAAGGAATTAGATGAAGTCCTTACTACTAGGGGGATCAAGGGGTATGGTGAGAAAGCAGGAATGGGGTACTGAAGTTTCATGTTCAGCCATGAACTCATGAATGGCGGTGCAGGCTCTAAGGGCCGAATGGCCTACTCCTGCACCTATTTTCTATGTTACTGGGCTTACGGTTATCATCCCACAGAATTGTAATGGAAGAGCCCAAGAGTTGGGCACCTTGTACAGTCACACTCCGTACTGATGTTTGTATCAAATTACATATTGCAGGCAAAGTGTTGGGTAATTATTGACCTCCCACATCCTGGCTGTACAACAACAAATCTTGTTGATGACACTGGGTGGCATCATTAAACGCAGCCATAAAAATAACTTACCATTTAGCCATGGCCAAATTCACTAGTAATATATTAAAAGTCTTGCATATGATGTGCACTTGATGCCCACAATACCCTTGCTTCCAATGTAATGACTTTTGAGTCACAATTTTGTGCCCTTAATTATAATGTGGAAGCCATGTCGGTGTTTACCTGTAATTGCAGGTCTCTTCACATCATTGTCATCATAGGCGGACCCTCAAAATCGAGGAAGACTTGCTTCACTTTAAAAGTGAGTTCTCAGGTGACTGTACAGTCCAATACGGGAAACACAGTCTCTGGTCACAGGTGGGACAGACATTGAAGGAAAGGGTGGGTGGAGAGTCTGGATGGCCGTATGCTCCTTTTGTTGCTTGCGCTTGTTTTCTGCATGCTCTTGGCAAAGAGACTCGAGGTGCTCAGCACCCTCCCGGATGCACTTCCTCCACTTAGGGCGGTCTTTGTCCAGGGACTCCCAGGTGTCAGTTGGAATGTTGCACTTTATCAAGGAGGCTTTGAAGGTATCCTTGAAACGTTTCCTTGGCCCACCTGAGGATCGCTTGCCGTGTAGGAGTTCCGGGTAGAGTGCTTGCTTTGGGAGTCTTGTGTCGAGCATGTGGACGATGTGGCCCGCCCAACGGAGCTGGTCGAGTGTGGTCAGTGCTTCGATGCTGGGGATGTTGGCCTGATCGAGAACACTGACGCTGGTGCGTCTGTCCTCCCAGGGGATTTGCAGGATCCTGCGGAGACAGCGTTGGTATTTTTCCAGCGATTTGAGGTGTCTACTGTATATGGTCCATGTCTCTGACCTATATAGGAGGGTGGGTATCAGTACAGCCCTGTAGACCATAAACTTGGTGCCAGATTTGAGGTCCTAGTCTTCGAACACTTTCTTCCTCAGGCGACCGAAGGCTGCGCTGGCGCACTGGAGGCGGTGTTGGACCTCGTCGTTGACGTCTGTCCTTGCTTGACAGTAGGCTCCCGAGGTATAGAAAGTAATCCACATTATCCAAGGCTGCGCATGGATTTTGATGACCGATTGGCAGTGCTGTATAGTGGGGTCAGGTTGGTGGAGGACCTTTCTCTTACGGATATTTAGTGTAAGGCCCATGCTTTTGTACGCCTTGGTGAAGATGTTGACAATAGTTTGGAGTTCAACCTCTGCGCAGGCGCAAGCGTCATCCGCATACTGTGGTTCGATGACAGAGGAGGTGATGGTCTTGGATCTAGCCTGGAGGCAATAAAGGTTGAACAAGTTCTCACTGGTTCTATAGTTTAGTTCCACTCCAGTGGGGCGTTTGTTGAGTGTGAGATGGAGCATTGCAGCGAGGAAGATCAAGAAGAGGGTTGGCGCGATGACGCAGCCCTGTTTGACCCCAGTCTGGACGTGGATTAGGTCTGTGGTGGATCCGTTGATCAGGATCACTGCTTGCATGCCGTGGAGCAGGGAGGATGGTGGCAGCCGAAATGGAGGAGGATGCTCCATAGTCCCGTCATGAGATCTCCAGGCATGCACTCCTTCCAGATGAGAGAGATGAGGTCATGCATTCGCGTCAATAGTGCCTCTCCGCCATACCTTAGTGCCTCAGTAGGGATTCCATCTGCTCCTGATGCCTTGTTCTTGAGCTAACGGATGGCCTTTTCTAATTTGTACAGGGCTGGGGTTTTGCTGAGATAGCGGGTAGTATGCTGCGGGATGGAGTCGAGGACACTCGTGTCAAAGGCAGAGTCTCGATTAAGGAGATCTTCAAAGTACTTCCAGCGAGCCCTGACTGCTTTGGTGTCCTTGATGAGTGTCTCCCCATTCTTGGCCAGCAGTGGGGTGGGACCTTGGGTGCTTGGACTTAACTGTGATTGAAGAATCCTTGCACGTCATGGCTGTCAGCCAGCTGCTGAATCTCCTGTGCTTTCTCCACCCACCATCTATTCTTTAGGTTGCGGGTTTTTTGTTGGAACGCTGCCTTCAGCCATCTGTAGAGCTGCTTTGCTGCTCCCGAGTTGGGTTGTTGCTTTAGGTTCAGAAATGCCCTGTGCTTGCAGTTTATTAGCTCCTGGATCTCCTGGTCATTCTCATCAAGCCAATCTTGGTTGAGTGACCGAGCGTCTCTTCGGAGACACTGGTTATGGTGGCCTGGAGGGCAGACTAAGCGTTGTGGGTACTCTGCGTCTCGGGGTTATAGAGGGTCGCCAGGTTGGCAGTGAGGCGCTGGCTGTACAGGGCTCTCTTAGCTGGGTCTTTGAGTGCCCCGGCGATGATTTTTCTGCGGCATTGCTTCTGTTGCTGTTGTTGCTTTGGGGCTATATTAGTGTTGATGACTGAATGGATTAGGCAGTGGTCTGTCCACCAGTCCTCGGCTTCTGTCATGGCGTGGGTAATGCGTACGTCTTTGCGATCCCTCATGCGAACTATGACATCGTCGAGCAAATGCCAGTGCTTGGAGCGAAGGTGTTGCCACGATGCCTTGTACTTGTCCCTCTGGCGGAACAAGGTGTTGGTGATGACAAGGTCATGCTCTAGGCATTTTGTCAGGAGCAGGATACCGCTGGAGTTGGTTTTCCCTATCCCCTCTGCCAATCACGCCTCCCCAGAGGTCTGTGTCCTTACCGACTCTGGCGTTGAAGTTGCCAAGGAGGATCGGTTTGTTATCTGTAGGGATGTTCGAGGCTGGACTACAATACCTCTTTGGCCTCATCTGTTGCATCGAGTGTTGGGGCCTATGCACTGATAACTGGCGCACTGGTTCCAGGATAGGGTGAGCCGGAGAGTCATGAGACGTTCGCTAATCCTGCAGGGGGAGTCTCTGAGGTGATCGACCAGCTCGTTCTTGATGGCAAAACCAACTCCATGGAGGCGGCGTTCTTCAGGTTTGTCTTTCCTGAAGAAGGTGTAACCTCCACCTTGTTCTTTGAGCTGGCCTTTCCCCTGCCTGCCGGGTCTTGTTTAGGGCGGCGATGGCGACGTCACAAGGGTCTAATTTCCCGGGCAACGATGGGGTTGCTGTGTTCCAGTCTGTCGCTGTTGAAGTTGTTCATAAGGGGCCTGACGTTCCAGGTCCCAAACTTCATTTTGAAGCGTGGAAGATGCCTGTGCCTGAGTTCTTTTAATGTGGGGTGGCCGTTGCACACCGGCTACCACGAGCTTAGAGCAAGATCTTGGTCCAGTGGCAAGAGGATGCAAGATGACTGGAGACCAGGCACTACTGTATGAGCTAAGTTGCCTAAGGCGGGTGTGAGCCATAAGCTCATCGCTGAGCAGCGCCCTTTGGTGAGATGGTGAGAAAACTGAGGCCAGGCATTGGGATAGTCAGAGATCCACTTTGTAGAAGGAGGAGAGGTCAGAGTGGTTACAGCCATTGTGCACATCACGTGCTCGACAAACTCCACCGTTGATTGGGGCCATCGGTCGGGGGGAGACCAGGATGGAGGTCCAAAGGGGGGGGGGGGGGGGGGGAAAGAGAAAAGGCTCGCGCGTGAGGGCGAAGTGTGAAGGTAGGGCCTAGACCTGTGGTCGGAGGTGCACCACCGTTGAGATTGCCGGGGATCAATTGGAGCAGCTGAGTCAGCCAGTGGGGAGCGAGAAGCGAGAGTCCAGTTGGAGGGACTTGGTAGCAGAGAGCTTGATCTGGAAGGTAAGTCTTGATTGGGAGATGGGCAGTAGGCCCTTGCAGCACAGGTTTTTGTGTAATAAAATACTTTGGGGGTTGAGGTGTACCCACTGCTAGGGCCAGGGGGGCTTAAAAATGGGGGAGAGGAGGGAGGATTGCAGCAGATGGCCAGCGGAAGGTTTGTTCGAGGAGAGCTCCCTAGGAAGCTGCTATCCCATCCGCCACCTTGCCAGGTCTCTTAGCACGAGATGGCAATCTTGTGTATCTCCCAAGCACATCTGAACAATGAGAGAAAATTAAGTGTCTCCTTGCCTATCCTATTACCAACCCCACCCCACACCATCCTAAAATGTAATATGCCATAACTGTTTAGACCTACTTCAAGCTTTGCCGTGCTAGCTTATGGCCATTTAGGTTCCCCCTCCTGCCTCTGCCCTACTCGCTTCTAACTCTAGTCTAAAATATAAACCACTTGGGCTTTTAAGACACCACTCCTGGTTCTTCTCTGATGGCTTCCAGCTCTGCCCCACTCCTAGCTCTTCCCTGGAGGTTTGCATGATGGAATGATGCAGGGACAGCATTGGGGGAAAGGGGAGAGGATGGTAAGGTGAGGGAATGATGGTGCTGAGGACAAGGGATGGCAGATGAGGGGAGGGCAGGGAATATGGGGCAATGGAGCGATGATGGTTGGGGCGGGGTGGGGGGGGGGTGCCGCCCAGGAAAGATAAACAGCTGCAGGAAACGATAACAATAGATCTGAGAGGGAGGGGACAATAAAGGCCTGAGGTAGTTCAAAGGGTGAAATGCCATGGATACAGTATCAATGAGGGATGGTCAGAAGGGGGCATTGTACTGGGAATGAGAAAGGTCAAGGCAGCAACAGACAAATGGGGGTAGGGGGTGAGTTTGGAAGTGATCCATGAATAGGAAGGACCTATTTCCCTTAGCAGTGGGGTCAACAACCAGGGGGAAAAGATTTAAAGTAATTTATAGAAGGTTTGGAAGGAATTTGAGGGGAGATTTTTTTCACCCTGAGGGTTGTGGGGGTGTGGAACTCACTACCTGAAAGGATGGTAGAAGCAAAAACCCTCACCACATTTAAAAAGTACTTGGATGTGCACTTAAAGTGCCGTAAACTACAGGGTTACTAAGGACTAAGAAATGGAAAGTGGGATTAAGCTGGATAGCTCTTTGTCGACCGGCATGGACACAATGGGCCGAATGGCCTCCTATGCTGTAAATGTCTATGATTCTATGAAGGCCTTCAAATACATTTCCCTGCAACTGCTGCTAGAAAATGTTAGCTGTACTTTCAGCAGCTCCCTTCCAAATCGCAATGCCCACTGCTTCCCACTCAGTGTACAGAAAAATAGCAGCGCAAGGACAAAATAAGAGAAACACGAAGATGAGCAGAAGAGAAACGCGGCTAAGTCAAAGAAACTGACATAGAACATAGAAAATAGGTGCAGGAGTAGACCATTCAGCCCTTCTAGCCTGCACCGCTATTCAATGAGTTCATGGCTGAACATGAAACTTCAGTACCCCCTTCCTGCTTTCTCGCCATACCCCCTTGATCCCCCGAGTAGCAAGGACTTCATCTAACTCCCTTTTGAATATATTTAGTGAATTGGCCTCAACTACTTTCTGTGGTAGAGAATTCCACAGGTTCACCACTCTCTGGGTGAAGAAGTTTCTCCTCATCTCGGTCCTAAATGGCTTACCCCTTATCCTTAGACTGTGACCCCTGGTTCTGGACTTCCCCAACATTGGGAACATTCTTCCTGCATCTAACCTGTCTAAACCCGTCAGAATTTTAAACGTTTCCATGAGGTCCCCTCTCATTCTTCTGAACTCCAGTGAATACAAGCCCAGTTGATCCAGTCTTTCTTGATAGGTCAGTCCCGCCATCCCGGGAATCAGTCTGGTGAATCTTCGCTGCACTCCCTCAATACCAAGAATGTCCTTCCTCAAGTTAGGAGACCAAAACTATACACAATACTCCAGGTGTGGCCTCACCAAGGCCCTGTACAACTGTAACAACACCTCCCTGCCCCTGTATTCAAATCCCCTCGCTATGAAGGCCAACATGCCATTTGCTTTCTTAACCGCCTGCTGTACCTGCATGCTAACCTTCAATGACTGATGTACCATGACACCCAGGTCTCGTTGCACCTTCCCTTTTCCTAATCTGACATCAAAAGCTGAGATAAAACTGACAAGTAAAATAAAGACCATGTACTTAACTCACTGTAAGCAATGTACTGCAAGATCCACGAGTCGTTCATTGAAATCTTGTATCTCGCACGCATGTGTCGTATGTCACATTTTCTGTCAATATGGAACTTCTGCCATCTTGCTTTCACCATATTCGTTTTATCGATTTGGCTGAAAGTAAACCAACAGCGAATTAGAACTGAAGCAGGCAACATGCAAAAGAAAAGTGAGGAAAGCAACTGGAAAACTACCATGGATTGACAAAACTGAGCAATCATGAAGCTGCCAACATTAAGAAAATTAAAACATAGCACAATCAAAATGCTTTTTTTTAAGTAAACTTTTTATAAGTAATCAACAATTTGAATATCCAGACTAAGGTTTTAAACAAAAATTAAAATACATATTTCACTACAATAAAAACTTTACCCATTCAGGTGCCTTGCATCTTTTCATTACTTCGTTGACATATTTCCTTGAAGGCTTCAGTCATTTCCAAAAGCCTGGTACCTGATACTTTTTCCCCAGAACCAGGTGCGGATTTCCCTGAGCAGCAAGGAGTTTTAACTTCACACCGTGTGATCTCCCCCCACCCCCTCCTTGGTTCCCCATTTGAAAGTCAACCTGATTGGCAGGTATAGACCGCAGCCGAGTTGAAGGTAAGTTTAGTGGTGGTAGAGAGGAGAGATTGCGGGGGAGGGGGTGGGTGCACAGAGCGTGGTTCAAGGGTGGGGGGAGGGGGAGGTGGTTTACAGGGTAAACTTGTTGGGCTGGGGCGGAAATACTCTTGGTCCACAATCAGTGCTGTAAAGGTACTTGCCTTATGGATAGAGCCCTTCTCTTCACCTTTTACCTGTTACGATTCCTGAGGCCGGGGAAACCTGGACGACAGCAGTAAAAAAAAATGCAAACCTCGTTAAAATGGAGACTGACGGCCTCCTTAAAAGGTTCAAAGCCCGACCGACTCCTGAGAACTGATTGGTTGTTGGCCCCTCGTTCTGCCTTCGTTAAAACCAGAAGGGGCGGGTTCAAGACAGATTGGGTTCCTGTTTGAAATGTTTAATATTTTTACTTTCGACCCTAACCCAAACCCACTCATTTCTGGGGGTTAAAATGAACCTCCTTGACTCATCAGCTGAAAGCAGATCCTACAGTCTGAACCTCTGCTGTGTGCACAATCTGCCAGGATGCGCCATCAGCATTTAGTCAGTCCAACAGCTAGAGTGTTTCTCTTCAACTTCAAGCAGAATTATTCAGTTATTTGAGGAAGAGTGATGGGACAAATTTTTTAAACTATGTGCAGGTAAAGTTTAAAAAAATGACATTGTGAAAAAGTGTATTATTGCAAATATGATGGATTATTGATTACACAATAGATTTTGTTTGAATTATAAATCTATTTTATAATGTATCAGCTGTGGCTCAGTGGGTCACACGCACCTCTGAGTCAGATGGTTGTGGGTTCAAGTCCCACTCTAGGGATTTGAACCCAAAAAAATCAAGGCTGATACTCCAGTCGAGTGCTGCACTGTCAGAGGGGCCAACTTTCGGATGATACGTTAAACCGAGACATGGCACTATTTCGAAGAAGAACAGGGGAGTTATCCCCGGTGTCCTGGCCAATATTTATCCCTTAATCAACATTTTTTTTAAAACAGATTATCTGGTCATTATCACATTGCTGTTTATGGGAGCTTGCTGTGCACAAATAGGCTGCCACGTTTCCTACATTACAACAGTGACTACATTCCAAAAGTACTTCATTGGCTGTAAGGCTCTTTGAGATGTCCGATGGTCGTGAAAGGTGCTATATAAATACAAGTCTTTTTTTTTCCTCAAAACAGTCGAGCTGTATCTGCTTATAACAGTAATCCCTGTTGCTTTCAGAATCTGAGTAATGTCTTGCTATGTTTGGGCAGGCCCCTGATTTGTAAAACATGCATGCAGGAGCTTTACAATTGCTTTGACAAAGTATACCCATTATCACACGATGGGTGATTGAATGGGAAGCAGAATGCAATGCCTTGGCTTATGTTTCTGCACCATTCTAACTGTATGGTGGCTTGGAAAAGGGTTCACTCGACTCTGGCTGCAAAGCAGCTCAGTGAAGTAATGAAGAATTTCTGCTTTGATAAGTGTTCTACACTTTCGTACTTCTAGCTGACCTCTATATTAAATGTTATAATCTTGCCTCGCCCAAGTGTGAGCCATTCATGTGTGAGCCTAGATGATGCTTGCTAGCAGGTTGCTGAACTGTAGAGGGCATCATAGCCTTGATACCCAGTGATCCCTGGCAGGAGATTGATAATGTAGCAACAGGAGATGGGACCTTGGACGTTTGTGTCCTGTTTCTTTTGGGTTTGGGGGCAGAAAGAGACAAAGACTTGGGGCTAGACTTTCGGCATTTAGCGCCCATATAACCACTGAGATTCTGTTTACCACCCATATTTGATTATAAATGGAAACTTATCGCCCATTTATCGCCAGCGGCACACAATTGCCACCGGGAATGAGCTGAACCGCCGACCCATATTTTTTAAATAAAATCTGACGTCTGCACTCATGCACCGCCCAGAAGACTGTTTAGAATGGAAATTAACACCCAAATATCACCCAGATTATCGCTGAGCTACTTGCGGCATTTCGCCCAAATGATCACTCGCCCAAAAAGACGCTCAAGAAAAGCTGCACTCACCTGACCTTAACCCAGCGGTATGGACGCCATTTTGTAAATGGGAGGAAGTTTAATTAAAGGCTGCTTCAAGTTGATGGGAGCATTGAAGTAATTTGTGAGTGATTTCAAGGGTGTTTTAAAATCTTAATCATGTTATGTATTCAACTGTCATTGTAACCCATGTATAAGCTGAGCTAAGTTGTATACCTTGAGAACACTGACCACAGGAAGCAAACTTGTGGGAGACACTCCTAACCTGGACTTTCAGGTATAAAAGGAGAAGCTCCACCCACCATCGGACTCTTGAGGTCTTGGTAATAAAGGTAACTGGTCACAGAGTGATCTTTTCTCAAGTATGGGCCTCGTGTGCATTTATACTGTATAGTAAGGACATATTGGTGACGAGAAACTGGGATTTAAACCATGCGATCATGGCCACTAGCAGCAGAGAAGAAAGGTACTGTGTTGGTGATGATTGGGATGACTTTATTGAGAGACTACAGCAAAGTTTTGTCACTAAGGAATGGTTGGGACAGAATTCGGCCGACAAATGCAGGGCTCATCTCCTGACGGTTTGTGGATCCAGAACGTACTCCCTGATGAAGGACCTTCTAGCGCCAGAAAAGCTGGCGGACAAGACGTTCGAAGAGCTCAGTAAGTTGATCGGGGAACACCTGAAACCAGCGAGCAACATGCACATGGCGAGACACCGGTTTTACATGCACCGGCGGTGAGAACGGCAAAGTGTTCCAGACTTCGTGGCAGATCTCGTGCAACTGGCGAGTCTATGTAAGTTCCCAGATGCATGCAGAGCGGAGATGCTGCAAGACTTTTTTATTGAGGGCATCGGGCACGCTGGGGTTTTCAGGAAACTGATTGAGACCAAAGACTTGACCTTGGAAGCGGCAGCTGTGATAGCCCAGACAATTATCTCAGGGGAGGAAGAGACCAGAATGATGTATGGCAAAAATCTTGGCTCAAATGCAGCAAACGACCAGGGAGTCAACATTGTTAACGCAGCATACAGTTCTCTAGGCAGACAAGGGCAATCGGACATGCCCCAGCATGCAGTTGAACCCAAAGGGGGAATTCAACAGAGACAATGGCTAGCTGAACGGCGATTCATGCCATCACAATGGACAATGTGGCTAGTAATGGGGACATTAACACCTGTTAATGGTGCGCTTAAGGAGAGCCACAAGAGACTATCAGCAATATAGCTGCAGAAACTGCAACGTCAGTGGTCACTTGGCGCGTATGTGCAGGAAGCCTGCGGCCAGGTTGATGTACGAGGAGGACGGGCCCGATGTAAGCCCTGTGAGGCCAAATGAATACTGGGGGAAATCGCTGGAAGCTGAAGTTCAGCGAGTTCATGTGGAGCACATATACAGTTCATATACCAGGGCGCCACCGATAATGATGAAAGTGCTCCTCAATGGCATCCCAGTATTAATGGATCTAGACACGGGGGTCAGCCAGTCCCTGATGAGTATCAAACAGTTCGAAAGGTTGTGGGTGTCCAAGGCCAGGAGGCCAAACATATTGCTGATTGACGCACTGCTACGGACATATACAAAGGAGATCATTCCAGTGCTAGGCCCACAAAGATTCGGAGAATAGGTTGCCACTCTGGATTGGCCTGGGGGATGGTCCCGCACTACTGGGGAGGAGTTGGCTTGCTGTCATGAACTGAAAATGGGGTGATGTCAATGCAATTTCTTCTGTGGAGCGAGTATCATGCTCACAGGTCCCGGACAAATTTGACTCATTATTTCAACCCGCCATCGGCAATTTCATGGGACCAAGGTAGTGATTCACATAAACCCGGACGCCAGGCCAGTACACCACAAGGCCAGAGCGGTGCCGTACATGATGCGGGAAAAGATAGAATGCAAATTGGACCGCCTGCTGAGGGAAGGCATCATCTCGCCAGTCGAATTCAGTGACTGGGCGAGCCCGATCGTGCTGGTGCTCAAGGCGGATAGGTCGGTCAGAATATGTGGTGATTACAAGGCCACCATCAATCGGGTGTCACTCCAAGACCAGTACCCACTACCGAGAGCGGAGGACCACTTTGTGACGCTATCCAGTGGCAAATTTTTTTCAAAATTGGACCTGACCTCAGCTTACATGACCCAGGAGCTGGCGAGTGAGTCGAAGAAGCTGACCACCATCACAATACACAAGGGGTTGTTTGAGTATAACAGATGTCCGTTTGCGATTTGTTCAGCCGCCGCGATCTTTCAGCGAAATATGGAAAGCCTCCTCAAGTTGATTCCAAGGACAGTGGTTTTTCAAGATGACATCCTCATCACGGGTCGCGATACTGAAGAACACCTCCACAACCTGGAGGAGGTGCTACGCAGACTGAACCGGGTAGGGCTGCGACTGAAAAAGGCGAAGTGCGTAGTCTTAGCTCCAGAGGTAGACTTCCTGGGGAGGAGGGTAGCAGCAGACGGGATCAGACCTACTGCGTCCAAAATGAAAGCAATCCAGAGAGCACCCAGACCCTGTAACACGACGGAGCTGGGTTCGTTCCTGCGGCTCCTAAAATATTTTGTCAACTTTCTTCCCAAATTGAGCACGCTGTTAGAGCCGCTACACGTGCTCCTACGCAAAGGCCATGATTAGGTCTGGGGGTGACAGCCAGGAAAGGGCTTTTGATAGAGCACGCAATTTGTTATGCTCCAACAAACTGTTAACGTTATATGACCCATGTAAGAAACTAGTTTTAACGTGTGATGCGTCATCCTACGGGGTCGGGTGTGTGTTGCAGCATGTGAATGGCAATGGTCAATTACAGCCGCTAGCTTATGCCTCCAGAAGTCTGTGCTGGGCAGAAAGGGGCTACGGGATGGTCAAAAAGGAAGCGCTGGCATGTGTATATGCAGTAAAAAAAAAATGCACCAGTACCTGTTTGGCAGGAAATTTGAGCTGGAGACAGATCACAAACCCCTAACGTCCCTTTTGGCCGACAACAAGGCCATAAATGCGAATGCATCGGCCCGCATACAGAGGTGGGCACTTACATTAGCCGCCTATGACTACACAATTCGGCACAGACCGGGCCCTGAAAACAGCGCCGATGCATTCAGCAGGCTACCACTAGCCACCACTGAGGAGGCAGCTGAGCATGATGCTGAGATGGTCATGGCTGTTGAAGCTTTCAAAAGCGATGGCTCACCTGTGACAGCCCGTCACATTAAAGTCTGGATAAATAAAGACCCGCTACTGTCTTTTTAGTTAAGAAATGTGTCCTGAATGGGGACTGGGCAGCCACGTACGGGGCATGCCCCGAGGAGTTTAAATCGTTTCATAGGCGCAAGGATGAACACTCGATTCAGGCCGATTGCCTACTGTGGGGAAACCGAGTAGTCATGCCCCAGAAGGGCAGAGAAGTGTTTATCGGAGAACTTCACAATGAGCACCCGGGCATTGTCATGATGAAGGCAATTGCCAGGTCACACGTTTGGTGGCCAGGGATAGATGCAAACCTGGAACTTTGTGTTCGCAGGTGCAACACGTGTGCTCAGCTGGGCAATGCACCCAGGGAAGCCCCTCTTAGCCCCTGGTCCTGGCCCGCCAAGCTATGGTCATGCATCCATGTGGCTTACGCAGGTCCTTTCATGGGAAAAATGTTTTTGGTTGTAGTAGACGCCTACTCCAAATGGATTGAGTGTGCCATTTTAAATTCAACCACATCCTCTGCCACGGTAGAAAGTCTACGGGTAATGTTCACCGCCCATGGTCTACCGGATGTCTTGGTCAGTGACAATGGCCCGTGCTTCACAAGCACTGAATTCCAGGACTTCATGGCAAGCAATGGACTCAACCATGTCAGTACGGTACCGTTCAAGCCGGCCTCAAACAGCCAGGCGGAACGAGCAGTGCAGATAATCAAACGGGATGCTCAGAATCCAAGGGGGTTCCCTACAAAGCCGCTTATCACGCGTCCTGTTGGCCAATAGATTCAGATCACACTCGCTCACAGGAGATCCACCCACAGAGCTGCTAATGAAAAGGACACTCAAAACCAGGTTATCCTTTATATACCCGACCATGAAAGAAATTGTTGAGAGCAGGCGTCAGTCACAATGTGACTACCATGACAGGAATGCCAGGGCGCAATGTATTGATGTCAATGACCCTGTTTTTGTCCTTAATTACGCGGCCGGGCCCAAATGGCTTGCAGGCACTGTGATTGCCAAAGAGGGGAATAGGGTTTTGGTAGTTAAACTTACCAATGGACAAATCTGCCGCAAACACGTGGATCAAACTAAAAGGAGGTTCAGCAACCCCATAGAAGAAGCAGAGGACGAACACGACATAGAGTTTACTCCACCACAGGTGACCGAACCAAGTGGAGGAGAGCCCAGTCACTGTGGACAGTCCAGACAGGCCTGAGGCACCGCATCACTGAGGGGTGATCTTATAGAAACATTTAAAATAATGAAAGGGATAGACAAGATAGAGGCGGAGAGGTTGTTTCCACTGGTTGGGAAGACGAGAACTAGGGGGCATAGCCTCAAAATACGGGGGAGCCAATTTAAAACCAAGTTAAGAAGGAATTTCTTCTCCCAGAGGTTTGTGAATCTGTGGAATTATCTGCCCAAGGAAGCAGTTGAGGCTAGCTCATTGAATGTATTCAAGTCACAGATAGATAGATTTTAACCAATAATTGAATAGAAGGTTACGGGGAGCGGGCGGGTAAGTGGAGCTGAGTCCACGGCCAGATTAGCCATGATCTTATTGAATGGCGGAGCAGGCTCGACGGGTAGATAGCCTACTCCTGTTCCTAATTCTTATATTCTTATGTACTTCTCGGATTCTGTCTGAGTCTTTCGCAGGGGGTCATGAGCCGGCTGGCAAGGCCTTAATCCCCCAGCATCCAACAGTGACCTTGTGGCTGACTCTTACAGGTCAGAGACAGTGCTCTCACGCAAGATGTGTGCATCATGAGTGCTACCTGGAAAATTTGTATTCACTGCCGTGATTATTTGCTTATGGTTGACAACGAGCTGCACAGTCCCTTTCGGTTACGGTAAACCTCTGCATCCTCTAACGGTGCTCACAGAGCAATGTGAATATAGTCTATTGCACCCTGAACTTTGGGAAAGTTTGCTATTCTCGAGAATCCCCAAGCCCTCTCATTCTGTGCCTTCCTGGTCATAGGATGTACTTTATAAACTTCCCTATGAGCATAAAGGGCTTCAGTCACCTGTTGAATGCAGCAATGTGTGGCATGCTGAGAGATGCTGCAAATATCGACAGCTGAGGCCTGAAAGGAGCCCGATGCATAGAAGTGCCGCAGTAACCTTAACCTCAATGGGCAGTGCAGTCCTGATGGTGCTGGTAGGCTGCAGATCTCCCTTAATTAGCTGGCATATTTCACTGATGCACAGCCTTCTAATGCATGTGTTATTGGCCAGGTCCAGGTATGATCAATTATCCCTGTAAATGCGTTATGTGTAAGGTCTCCTCCTCCTCAGCAGTCTGTCACCTCTTTGGGCATATAATGCTCTTCAATAAAACTTTTTCCATCTTTATTCTGCAGCATGTGAGTAGTCATCAATACTGGCTGAGAAATTATGGGCCCCATTAATATAAATGCCCTAATGTGTCTTCAAAATTATTAAATTGTCTTCGACAAACACAATACAAACTCAAAATTTACCACAATGTAATTAGAAAAATATGTCCTTACTATACAGTATGAATGCACATGAGGCCCATACTTGAGAAAAGATCACTCTGTGACCAGTTACCTTTATTACCAAGATTTCAAGAGGCCGACGGTGGGTGGAACTTCTCCTTTTGTACCTGAAAGTCCAGATTAAGAGTGTCTCCCACAAGTTCGCCCCCTGTGGTCAGTGTTCTCAAGGTATACAACATGGGTTACAATGACAGTTGAATACATAACATGACCTCCCCCCCCCCCCCCCCCAAAGTCTTATTGGGATCACAGCTTAAGTCTCTCTGGTGGTTTACACTCCCTTGTAGAGCGCCTGAGTTGGGGCTCCGGTTGTTGGGCGTTGGCCTGAGTGTCTGCTGTTTATAAGAACATAAGAATTAGGAACAGGAGTAGGCCATCTAGCCTCTCGAGCTTGCTCCGCCATTCAACAAGATCATGGCTGATCTGGCCGTGGACTCAGCTCCACTTACCCACCCGCTGTGGCACACCACTAACCACCGATTTCCAACCCGAAAAGGACCCATTTATCCCGACTCTCTGCTTTCTGTTCGCCAGCCAATTCTCCATCCATGCTAATACATTTCCTCTGACTCCGCGTACCTTTATCTTCTGCAGTAACCTTTTGTGTGACACCTTATCGAATGCCTTTTGAAAATCTAAATACAGCACATCCATCGGTACACCTCTATCCACCATGCTCATTATATCCTCAAAGATTTCCAGTAAATTAGTTAAACATGATTTCCCCTTCATGAATCCATGCTGCGTCTGCTTGATTGCACTATTCCTATCTAGATGTCCCGCTATTTCTTTCTTAATGATAGTTTCAAGCATTTTCCCCACTACAGATGTTAAACTAACCAGCCTATAGTTACCTGCCTTTTGTCTGCTCCCTTTTTTTAAACAGAGCTGCTTTCCAATCCGCTGGTACCTCCCCAGAGTCCAGAGAATTTTGGTAGATTATAACGAATGCATCTGCTTTTACTTCCGCCATCTCTTTTAATACCCTAGGATGCATTTCATCAGGACCAGGGGACTTGTCTACCTTGAGTCCCATTAGCCTGTCCAGCACTAGCCCCCTAGTGATAGTGATTATCTCAAGGTCCTCCCTTCACACATTTCTGTGACCAGCAATTTCTGGCATGGTTTTTGTGTCTTCCACTGTGAAGACCGAAGCAAAATAATTGTTTAAGGTCTCAGCCATTTCCACATTACCCATGATTAAATCCCCCTTCTCATCTTCTAAGGGACCAACATTTACTTTAGTCACTCTTTTCCGTTTTATATATCTGTAAAAGCTTTTACTATCTGTTTTTATGTTTTGCATAAGTTTACCTTCGTAATCTATCTTTCCTTTCTTTATTGCTTTTTTAGTCATTCTTTGCTGTTGTTTAAAATGTTCCCAATCTTCTAGTTTCCCACTAACCTTGGCCACCTTATACGCATTGGTCTTTGATTTGATACTCTCCTTTATTTCTTTGGTTATCTACGGCTGGTTATCCCTTCTCTTATCACCCTTCTTTTTCACTGGAATATATTTTTGTTGAGCACTATGAAAGAGCTCCTTAAAAGTCCTCCACTGTTCCTCAATTGTGCCACCGTTTAGTCTGTGTTTCCAGTCTACTTTAGCCAACTCTGCCCTCATCCCACTGTAGTCCCCTTTGTTTAAGCATAGTACGCTCGTTTCTGACACAACTTCCTCACCCTCAACGAAAGCAAAGTCAATTGGAGTGCTGAAACAGCACTTCACATGCCTAGACTACTCAGGAGGCAACCTACAATATCACCCTGAGCAGGTTGCTGAGTTCATTGTGGTGTGCTGCATGTTGCAGAACTTAGCTATCAGGAGGGGACAAGAATTGCCAAATGGGACTGCTGGTCCACCTCAGGACAGAGGGGAGGCGGAAGAGGAGGAGGAGGAGGAGGAGGAGGAGGAGGAGAATGTCCTCCCTGAGGTCCACAATCAGCCTAGCGATGAACCCATGCCCCCACCCGCTCTCCCCCTACACTGCAGGAAAAGCCCCACGGTAGTTACGCAGCTGCAAGACTGTTGCGTTAGCTGCTCATAAATGACCGTTTTGCATGAAGTTATGTTGGTGACAGTTATAGTTGCATTACATTACATTTCATCCTTGCCTGGACTGGCTATTGTTTGCAACCCTTGAATTGATGTTTAATCTTACATTATTAGAAGACACTGCACAACAATTGTAAGTTAAATAAAAATCTTTAATAATTTAACACTTAAAAAAAAATGTTTTTAAACAAACTATAAAGTGAAAAAACAAACATACATTAAATAAATAATTGAATAGGAACACCCATTCCGCCCCCCCTCCCCCGTCAACAAATTTTTAATAACAATAACTCACAACAACAACCCCACCAACAGTCAACAATTTAATAACAAGAATAAGGACCCCCCCCCCCGACCCCCCCCCCAGCACCTGCGGCCATGCTTTCATCTGCCTCTACCCCTCCTGGGCTTAACCCCCCTTTTCTACTTACGCTCCCCCTTCTGCCCGTATTAACACCAAGCCGTCTTGTAGCAGGGCACCTCAAGCGCTGCTGCTGTGTGGGGGAGGTGGGGGGGTGGTTGACGGTGGCAGAGTCAAATCTTGGGAAGCTGGAGAAGATGTTTCTGAAGAAACATCTTTCAAGTCAGCAATTGCTTCCTCCTTACATCTGTCAGCATAGGTGGTTTGGCACCCTAGGGTGCAGTGCCATATCCCGAGACCTCCATCCACCGCATGGCATCGACGGAATCAGCTATTCTCCGCATTGCCGCAACCATCTGCACCATGTCCTCCGAAATATGCGCAGCGTGTGCGGCCATGTTACCGGTCAATCCACCCATCACCTGGAGGAGCTCGCAACCAATGTTGACACTCGTCCTCGACAGTGAAACCATGTCCAGGTTGACATCCACCTGTCATTGCGCATGCCTACCTCCCTGAACCAACCTCCTCGGAGTCCGCGTAGGCGCTGGACCACTCTGGGTGCCCTGCTGCAAGACGCTTGGCCCCGCTACTTCCTCAGTTCATGAGGACGTGGCCGCAGGAACATTAGTCCCTTGAATTGAGGCCTCAGCCGGCGCGGAGCAGCACGGTTGAGGCTCATCATCCTCCTTGGTTGTTTCTTCTGTGGCCAGCACGACCTGTAGCAGAAGAGGTGATGCTCCAGGGGCCTCCACATTCTTGCGATGTGCCTGGGGAACTAGAAAACGTAATTGAGGTTAGTAGAAGAGAAAGGAAGACCAGGGTGACATGAGAATGCTTGCACTGCCAGGCATATGTACGAGGAGCAACACTACTGCAATAAATATCACCGATTGTATAATTAACATGAGAGTACAGAAGCTGCATGGCATTACAATAAGATTTCATGATCCCAACATTAATTACATCACTACATCATTCATATATTATACTCAAATGGCATTAATTACTTTAAATTATCAATGGTTTATACATTACTCACTTGGCGCAACAACGGGATCAGCACCACTATGGGTGGCCAAAGGATTTTGCACACTGACAAGGACTGAGGCCCGCTCCTCCAGATCAGTTCATTGGTAGAGGTCAGCAGGACCTCCTCCTGTGCGACTGCGCTCGGCGTGATTCTTAGATATCTTCCTCTGCAAACGTGACAAGAGCATGGCATAAGTTAATTGCCCAGGTACTATTACGGAACACACATATTATAATCCACAATTAGTCATCGCCCATGCTATTCATCATTAACATTATATGCAAATACGGTTTGTATGCAATTGATGCATAATTATAACATCTATGTTCGGAGAATATATTTAATAAGATCATGGTTAGGAACTAATGCGTGATGCCAAGATTACCCAGCTTAATTACAATCCGGCAGATTTGCATTTTAATGAATGAGTCAGTGCATCATTACAATTATAAAGGTAATAATTTAATACTTACTCTTGCAGACCCAACCAGGTCGTTCCAGCGCTTGCGGCACTGGCTTGACTCTCGGACATCGTGGGCCGCCGATGAAACAATTTTGGTGATCTCCACCCACACACTTTGGTATATATGGGAGAGGGAACTAGAGGGGAGGTTCCCACCCCCACCCTGGGTTAATTGGCCCCACCGAGTATCCACCTCGTGGACAAGGGCTGGAGAAGCATTTCATCCTCCTCCTTCCAACCTCCATCAAATCACTCTCCTCACCCACCTCTGCCACCTCCTCACTGACTGCGGATTCCTCATATTCCATTTCCATTTTGCCAAATAGTTGTTATTAGATAGAGTAGATTTTTATCACAGCCTTGAGTGAGACAACCTTCACAAGCAGGCTCAAAAGACAAAATGCGGTTTCCCTCTCCTTCCCTTTGTCTTCTGAGCATGTGCAGATGAACCCTGACCTCCTGAATCGCGGGAAAAGTTAATTGCCTGAAAAAAAACTGAGCATGCGCAGTATGGCCATTGCTATGGACGCCGGCTTTGCACAACTGAATACATCGCTATCGCCCATTTCAAATCACTACAGCTATCGCCCAAAGTAAAATGATGACACGAGCCATTTTTAAAATGAGCGATATTCTGGCGATCCTGAAAAATAAAACAACCACTAACACCGGAAATATCGCCCATTTTTGGATGATAGTGATAATAATGCAAAGTCTAGCACTTGGATTTATATAGTGCCTTTCACAGCGACCAGACGTCTCAAAGCGCTTTACAGCCAATGAAGTACTTTTGGAGTGTAGTCACTGTTGTAATGTGGGAAACGTGGCAGCCAGTTTGCACACAAGCAAGCTCCCACAAACAACAATGTGATAATGACCAGATAATCTGTTTTTGTTCTGTTGATTGAGGGATAAATATTGACCAGGACATTGTGGATAACTCCCCTGCTCTGGAATATTTTACATCCACTTGAGTGAGCAGACGGGGCCTTGGTTTAACGTCTCATCCAAAAGATGGCACCTCCCTCAGCACTGCACTAAAGTGTCAGCCTAGATTTATGTGCTCAAGTCCCTGGATTGGGACTATGAGCCCACAACTTCTGACTCAGAGGCGAGTGCTATCAAAGAGCCACAGCTGACACTAACATTACAAACCCAATTTGCAGTACCCCAACTACTGACCTAACTCAGGATAGATCAAGAATTGAACCTGGGACCTTCTGTCCTGTTTGTCTACACCAGGGGTACCTTTACCCACTAGTATGTACAATAGTATTTATTTCCATTTATTAGAAACATAGAAACACAGAAAATAGGTGCAGGAGTAGGCCATTCGGCCCTTCGAGCCTGCACCACCATTCAATAAGATCGTAGCTGATCATTCACCTCAGCACTTTCCTGCTTTCTCTCCATACCCCTTGATCCCTTTAGCCGAAACGGCCACATCTAACTCCCTCTTGCATGCATCCAATGAACTGGCATCAACAACTCTCTGCGGTAGGGAATTCCACAGGTTAACAACTCTCTGAGTGAAAAAGTTTCTCCTCATCTCAGTCCTAAATGGCTTATCCCTTATCCTTAGACTATGTCCCCTGGTTCTGGACTTCCCCAACATTCGGAACATTCTTCCTGCATCTAACCTGTCCAGTCGCGTCAGAATTTTATATGTTTCGATGAGATCCCCTCTCATCCTTCTAAACTCCAGTGAATGGAGGCTCAGCTGATCCAGTCTCTCCTCATATGTCAGTCCTGCCATCCCAGGATTCAGTCTGGTGAACCTTCGCTGCACTCCCTCAATACCAAGAACGTCCTTCCTCAGATTAGGAGACCAAAACTGAACACAATATTCCAGGTGAGGCCTCACTAAGACCCTGTACAACTGCAGTAAGACTTCCCTGCTCCTATACTCAAATAAGAATATAAGAACATATGAATTAGAAACAGGAGTAGGCCATCTAGCCCCTCGAGCCTGCTCTGCTATTCAACAAGATCATGGCTGATCCGGCCGTGGACTCAGCTCCACTTACCCGCCCGCTCCCCGTAACCCTTAATTCCCTTATTGGTTAAAAATCTATCTATCTGTGATTTGAATACATTCAATGAGCTAGCCTCAACTGCTTCATTGGGCAGGGAATTCCACAGATTCACAACCCTCTGGGAGAAGAAATTCCTTCTCAACTCAGTTTTAAATTGGCTCCCGAGAATTTTAGGCTGTGCCCCCTAGTTCTAGTCTCCCCGACCAGTGGAAACAACCTCTCTGCCTCTATCTTGTCTTTCCCTTTCATTATTTTAAATGTTTCTATAAGATCACCCCTCATCCTTCTGAACTCCAACGAGTAAAGACCCAGTCTACTCAATCTATCATCATAAGGTAACCCCCTCATCTCCGGTATCAGCCTAGTGAATCGTCTCTGTACCACCTCCAAAGCTAGTATATCCTTCCTTAAGTAAGGTGACCAAAACTGCACGCAGTACTCCAGGTGCGGCCTCACCAATACCCTGTACAGTTGCAGCAGGACCTCCCTGTTTTTGTACTCCATCCCTCTCGCAATGAAGGCCGACATTCCATTCGCCTTCCTTATTACCTGCTGCACCTGCAAACTAACTTTTTGGGATTCATGCACAAGGACCCCCAGGTCCCTCTGCACCGCAGCATGTTGTAATTTCTCCCCATTCAAATAATATTCCCTTTTACTGTTTTTTTTTCCAAGGTGGATGACCTCACATTTTCCGACATTGTATTCCATCTGCCAAACCATAGCCCATTCGCTTAACCTATCTAAATCTCTTTGCAGCCTCTCTGTGTCCTCTACACAACCCGCTTTCCCACTAATCTTTGTGTCATCTGCAAATTTTGTTACACTACACTCTGTCCCCTCTTCCAGGTCATCTATGTATATTGTAAACAGTTGTGGTCCCAGCACCGATCCCTGTGGCACACCACTAACCACCGATTTCCAACCCGAAAAGGACCCATTTATCCCGACTCTCTGCTTTCAGTTAGCCAGCCAATTCTCGATCCATGCTAATACATTTCCTCTGACTCCGCGTACCTTTATCTTCTGCAGTAACCTTTTGTGTGGCACCTTATCGAATGCCTTTTGGAAATCTAAATACACCACATCCACCGGTACACCTCTATCCACCATGCTCGTTATAGCCTCAAAGAATTCCAGTAAATTCATTAAACATGATTTCCCCTTCATGAATCCATGTTGCGTCTGCTTAATTGCACTATTCCTATCTAGATGTCCCGCTATTTCTTCCTTAATGATAGCTTCAAGCATTCTCCCCACTACAGATGTTAAACTAACCGGCCTATAGTTACCTGCCTTTTGTCTACCCCCTTTTTTAAACAGAGGCGTTACATTAGCTGCTTTCCAATCCGCTGGTACCTCCCCAGAGTCCAGAGAATTTTGGTAGATTATAACCAATGCATCTGCTATAACTTCCGCCATCTCTTTTAATACCCTGGGATGCTTTTCATCAGGACCAGGGAACTTGTCTGCCTTGAGTCCCATTAGCCTGTCCAGCACTAGCCCCCTAGTGATAGTGATTGTCTCAAGGTCCTCCCTTCCCACATTCCCGTGACCAGCAATTTTTGGCATGGTTTTTGTGTCTTCCACTGTGAAGACCGAAGCAAAATAATTATTTAAGGTCTCAGCCATTTCCACATTTCCCATTATTAAATCCCCCCTCTCATCTTCTAAGGGACCAACATTTACTTTAGTCACTCTTTTCCGTTTTATATAATCAGTAAAAGCTTTTACTATCTGTTTTTATGTTTTGTGCAAGTTTACTTTCGTAATCTATCTTTCCTTTCTTTCTTGCTTTCTTAGTCATTCTTTGCTGTCGTTTAAAATTTTCCCAATCTTCTAGTTTCCCACTAACCTTGGCCACCTTATACGCATTTGGTTTTTAATTTGATACTCTCCTTTATTTCCTTGGTTATCCACGGCTGGTTATCCCTTCTCTTACCGCCCTTCTTTTTCACTGGAATATATTTATGTTGAGCACTATGAAAGAGCTCCTTAAAAGTCCTCCACTGTTCCTCAATTGTGCCACCATTTAGTCTGTGTTCCCAGTCCACTTTAGCCAACTCTGCCCTCATCCCACTGTAGTTCCCTTTGTTTAAGCATAGTACACTCGTTTGAGACACTACTTCCTCACCCTCAATCTGTATTACAAATTCAATCATACTGTGATCACTCATTCCGAGAGGATCTTTGACTAGGAGATCGTTTATTCTTCCTGTCTCATTGCATAGGACCAGATCTAAGATAGCTTGCTCCCTGGTAGGTTCTGTAACATACTGTTCTAAGCAACAATCCCGTATGCATTCTATGAATTCCTCCTCCAGGCTACCCCGTGCAATTTGATTTGACCAAATATGTAGGTTAAAATCCCTCATGATTACTGCCGTTCCTTTTTCACATGCCTCCATTATTCCCTTGATTATTGTCCACCCCACCGTGAAGTTATTATTTGGGGCCCTATAAACTACGCCCACCAGTGACTTTTTCCCCTTACTATCTCTAATCTCCACCCACAATGATTCAACATTTTGTTCATTCGAGCCAATATCATCTCTCACAACTGCCCTGATATCATCCTTTATTAACAGAGCTACCCCACCTCCTTTCCCTTCTTGTCTATCTTTCCGAATTGTCAGATAACCCTGTATGCTTAATTTCCAGTCTTGGCCACCCTGCAACCACGTTTCTGTAATGGCCACCAAATCATACCCATTTGTAATGATTTGTGCCATCAACTCATTTACTTTATTTCGAATGCTGCGTGTGTTTAGGTAGAGTGTTTTAATACTAGTTTTTAAACCATGATTTTTAGTTTTGACCCCTCCTGCAGCCCCTTTATATTCATACATATTGTCCCTTCGTATCACCTTGTGGTTTACACTTACCCCAGTGCTACTCTGCTCTGTTGCCTCCTGCCTTTTGCATTCTTTCTTGGGGTCCTGTTCATCTGAGCTCTCACCCACTCTAACTAGCTCAGAGCCCTCTCCTGGGTTCCGAATACTCCTCGCATTGAGGCACCGAGCTTTCATGCTTGCCTTTTTATTACACTTTGACCCTTTAGAATTTTGCTGTACAGTGGCCCTTTTTGTTTTTTGCCTTGGGTTTCTCTGCCCTCCACTTTTACTCATCTCCTTTCTGTCTTTTGCTTCTGTCTCCATTTTGTTCCCCTAGTTATGAAGGCCAACATACCATTTGCCTTCTTCACCGCCTGCTGTACCTGCATGCCAACTTTCAATGACTGATGTACCATGACACCCAGGTCTCGTTGCACCTCCCCTTTTCCTAATCTGCCGCCATTCAGATAATATTCTGCCTTCGTGTTTTAACCTCACATTTATCCACATTATATTGCAGCTGCCATGCATTTGCCCACTCACCTAACCTGTCCAAGTCACCCTGCAGCCTCTTAGCGTCGTCCTCACAGCTCACACCGCCACCCAGCTTAGTTTCATCTGCAAATTTGGAGATATTACGCTCAATTCCCTCATCCAAATCATTAATGTATATTGTAAATAGCTGGAGTCCCAGCACTGAGCCCTGCGGCAACCCACTAGTTGCTGCCTGCCATTCTGAAAAGGACCCATTTATCCCGACTCTCTGCTTCCTGTCTGCTAACCAATTCTCTAGCCACGTCAGTACATTACCCCCAATATCATGTGCTTTAATTTTGCACACCAATTTCTTGTGTGGGACCTAGTCAAAAGCCTTTTGAAAGCCCAAATACATCACTGGTTCTCCCTTGTCCACTCTACCAGTTACATCCTCAAAAAATTCTAGAAGGTTTGTCAAGCAGGATATCCCTTACATAAATCCATGCTGGCTTGGACCGATCCCATAACTGCTTTCCAAATGCGCTGGTTTTTCATCTTTAATAATTGATTCCAACATTTTCCCCACTACTGATGTCAGGCTAACCGGTCTATAATTACCTGTTTTCTCGCTCCCTCCTTTCTTAAAAAGTGGTGTTACATTAGCTACCCTCCAGTCCATAGGAACTGATCCAGAGTCAATAGACTGTTGGAAAATGATCACCAATGCATCCACTATTTCTAGGGCTACTTCCTTAAGTATTCTGGGATGCAGACTATCAGGCCCCAGGGATTTATTGACCTTCAATCCCATCAATTTCCCTAACACAATTTCCCACCTAATAAAGATTTCCTTCAGTTCCTCCTTTTCACTAGACCCTCGGTCCCCTAGTATTTCCGGAAGGTTATTTGTGTCTTCCTTCGTGAAGACAGATCCAAAGTATTTGTTTAATTGGTCTGCCATTTCTTTGTTCCCCATTATAAATTCACCTGATTCTGACTGCAAGGTACCTACATTTGTTTTCACTAATCTTTTTCTCTTCACATATCTATAGAAGCTTTTGCAGTCAGTTTTTATGTTCCCTGCAAGCTTCCTCTCATACTCTATTTCCCCCTCCTAATTAAACCCTTAGTCCTCCTCTGCTGTATTATAAAATTCTCCCAGTCCTCAGGTTTGCTGCCTTTTCTGGCCAATTTATATGCCTCTTCCTTAGATTTAACACTATCCTTAATTTTCCTTGTTAGCCACGGTTGAGCCACCTTCCCCGTTTTATTTTTACTCCATACAGGGATGTACAATTGTTGAAGTTCATCCATGTGATCTTTAAATGTTTGCCATTGCCTATCTACCGTCAACCCTTTAAGTATCACTCGTCAGTCTATTCTAGCCAATTCACGTCTCATACCATCGAAGTTACCTTTACTTAAGTTCAGGACCCTAGTCTCTGAATTAACTGTGTCACTCTCCATCTTAATAAAGAATTCTACCATATTATGTTCAATCTTCCCCAAGGGGCCTCGCACAACAAAATTGCTAATTAGTCCCTTCTCATTACACATCACCCAGTCTAGGATGGCCAGCCCTCTAGTTGGTTCCTCGACATGGTCTGGAAAACCATCCCTAATCCACTCCAGGAAATCCTCCTCCAAAGCATTGCTACCAGTTTGGTTAGCCTAATCAATATGTAGATTATAGTTGCCCATGATAACTGCTGTACCTTCATTGCACACGTCCCTAATTTCTTGTTTGATGCTGTCCCCAACCTCACTACTACTGTTTGGTGGTCTGTACATAACTTCCAATAGTGTTTTCTGCCATTTGGTATTCCGTAGCTCCACCCATACCAATTCCACATCATCCAAGCTAATGACCCCACCTCCTTTTCCTTTCTGTCTATCCTAAGTGTTGAATACCCCTGGATGTTGAGTTCCCAGCATTGGTCACCCTGGAGCCCATGTCTCCGTGATGCCAATTACATCATATCCATTAACTGCTATCTGCGCAGTTAATTCGTCCACCTTACTCTGTATCTCCTCACATTGAGGCACAGAACCTTCAGGCTTATCTTTTTAACACCCTTTGCCCTTTAGAATTTTGCTGTAATGTGTCCTTTTTGCTTTTTGCCTTGGGTTTCTCTGCCCTCCACTTTTACTTTTCTTCTTTCTATCTTTTGCTTCTGCCCCCATTCTACTTCCCTCTGTCTCCCTGCATAGGTTCCCATCCCCCTGCCATATTAGTTTAACCCCTCCCCAACAGCACTAGCAAACACTCCCCCTTGGGGCAATTGAAAGGAATTGCCCCAGAATTGTAATTGTTTCTGGCCAGGCTGAGATCTTGGATCAGTGGGAATATTGGAAGTAAAGAGTTTCCACTGAAAATTAAAGGAACAATGTCCATGTGAATATCGTAGGTTCCTGATGACACCCCTTTAATTAATTTTAAAAGCATGCACTGCATTGAATTTCAATGGATCTGTTTGCTTGCTATTCAGTATTACTTTGAATGGATTAAATTGCTTACCATTTGCATCTGTTTCATTTAGCTTTGATTGTTATAGTACACCGAGATGTATGACTTGCATGCCTGCCCCATGAAAGTAACTTGTCTGTGTTAAGACATATTGTGCTGGATGAGAGGCAACAGTGAAAAATTTGGGTACAATGGTCTTCATTTGCTGAATGCGTACTGAACATTCCATGTATTGTGTTCCTAACACAGATGAGACTGCACACAGGGAGGTTAAAGTAACAGTGACCTCAGTCTTTATTAAGACACTCCAGAGTGAAGAACAGGCCTTAGGGGCCGGCTTATATACAGTGCTCCCAAGGGATGCTGGGATCCCTTGGGACTTCAGGGGAAGAGCTCCCTGGTGGCGGAACATGGGAGTGCATGCTTTACAGATACACAACATCACTCCCCCTGCAAAGTCAAAGTGAAAACTATTTACAAGGTGAGGCGGTCGGGAGCCTTTCTTTCCCAGGTGGACCGCCTCGGTACAAATGTCTGTTCTGGTGTGTTGGCTGTTTCCTCACTGGGCTGGTGTGTTGTTGGCTCTACAGGACTGCCAGGTGAGCCTGGCCTTGCTGGGCTGTTGGGCGTGATGGGTTCGATTTCCTGGTCCGGCGTGGTGTCGTTGATCCTTTGGGTGTGTGTTGTGGGCTCAAAAAAGGTGGTGTCTGCTGTGGGTTGTTCAGGGCAGTCTGTGAACCGCAGCCTCGTTTGGTCCAGGTTCTTTCTGCAAATTTGTCCATTGTCTAGTTTGACTACAAACACCCTACTCACTTCTTTAGCTATCACCGTGCCCGCGATTCACTTGGGACCATGTCCATAGTTTAGCACATACACAGGGTCATTCAGATCAATTTCCCGTGACACAGTGACGCGACTATCATTTACATTTTGTTGCTGCTGCCTGCTCTCTACCTGATCATGCAGGTTGGGGTGAACCAGCGAGAGTCTGGTT
The DNA here is from genome assembly GCF_044704955.1 of Pristiophorus japonicus. Lineage (NCBI taxonomy): Eukaryota > Metazoa > Chordata > Chondrichthyes > Pristiophoridae > Pristiophorus > Pristiophorus japonicus. Next base: position 169,741,736 of record NC_091980.1, on the reverse strand, counting down.
TTAAGTGTCCTTTTCATGAGTAGCTCAGCCGGGGGCACCCCTGTGAGCAAGTGGGGTCTTGTGCGGTAGCTGAGCAGTACTCAGGACAGGCGGGTTTGGAGTGAGCCTTCTGCTTGATGGTTTGTACTGCCCACTCTGCCTGCCCATTGGAGGCTGGTTTAAATGGGGCCGAGGTGACATTTTGATCCCATTGCGGGTCATGAATTCTTTAAATTCGGCACTGGTGAAACATGGCCCGTTGTCACTGACCAGTATGTCAGGCAGGCCGTGGGTGGCAAACATGGCTCTCAGGCTTTCAATGGTGGTGGTGGCGGTGCTTCCCGACATTATTTCACATTCAATCCATTTTGAAAAAGCATCCACCACCACCAGGAACATTTTACCGAGAAACGGGCCCGCATAGTCGACATGGATCCTCGACCATGGTCTGAAGGGCCAGGACCACAAACTTAGTGGTGCCTCTCTGGGCGCATTGCTCAACTGAGCACATACGCTGCAATGCTGTACACAGGACTCTAAGTCAGAGTCGATACCGGGCCACCACACGTGGGATCTGGCTATCGCTTTCATCATTACTATACCCGGGTGTGTGCTGTGGAGATCCGAGATGAACGTCTCCCTGCCCTTTTTGGGTAGCACTACGCGGTTACCCCACAACAGGCAGTCTGCCTGAATGGACAGCTCGTCCTATTGCCGCTGGAATGGCTTGATTGGCTCTTGTATTTCAACGGGGTTGCTGGCCCAGCTCCCATGCAGTACACAGTTTTTACTAGGGACAGCAGAGGATCTTGGCTGGTCCAAGTCCTAACCTGGCGGGCAGAGACAGGTGATTTATCATTTTCAAACGCTTCCATGATCATCAACAAGTCTGCGGGCTGTGCCACCATCAACAAGTTTGCAGGCTGCGCCATTTCCACCCCCATGGTGGGCAATGGTAGCCGACAGAGAGCATCCGCATAGTTCTCGGTGCCTGGCCTGTGGCGGATGGTATAGTTATACGCTGATAGCGCGAGTGCCCACCTTTGTATGCAGGCTGAGGCATTAGTATTTATCCCCTTGTTTTCAGCGAACAGGGATATGAGGGGCTTGTGATCGGTTTCCAGCTCAAATTTGAGGCCAAACAGGTACTGATGCATTTTCTTTCCCTCGAACACACACGCTAATGCCTCTTTCTCAATCATGCTGTAGGTCCTCTCGGCCTTAGACAAGCTCCTGGAAGCATAGGCGACAGGTTGCAACTTCCCCACAACGTTAGCTTGTTGTAATATACACCCGACTCCGTACGATGACGCGTCACATGCTAGCACAAGTCTTTTACACGGGTTATACAATACAGCTTGTTGGAGCATAAAATGTTTCTGGCTTTCTCAAAAGCAATTACTTGGTTTTTTTCCCCATACCCAGTTCTCACTTTTACGCAATAACACATGTAGGGGCCCTAAAAGGGTGCTTAACCCTGGTAGGAAGTTACCAAAATAGTTGAGGAGTCCCAGGAACGACCACAGCTCCGTGAAGTTCTGTGGCCTGGGCACGTTCCTGATAGCCTCTGTCTTGGCGTCCGTGGGCCGAATACCGTCCGCCGCGATCTTTCTCCCCAAAAACTCCACTTCTGTTGCCATGAAGACGCATTTCGACCTCTTCAGCCGCAGCCCTACGCGATCCAGTTGTTGGAGGACCTCCTCCAGGTTTTGTAGGTGCTCGGCGGTGTCCCGACCCGTGACCAATATGTCGTCTTGAAAGACCACTGTGTGTGGTACCGGCTTGAGTAGGCTCTCAATGTTTCTCTGGGAGATCGCTGCAGCCGACCAAATTCCAAATAGGCATCAGTTGTAGATCAATAGTCCCTTGTGCGTATTGATGCAGGTGAGGCCCTTCGAAGACTCCTCCAGTTCCTGCATCATGTAGGCCGAAGACAGGTCAAGCTTGGTGAAAGTCTTGCCTCCTGCCAGCGTCGCAAATAGGTCGTCTGTCTTAGGTTGCGTGTATTGGTCCTGTAGCGAGAAACGATTAATAGTTACTTTATAATCAGCGCAAATCCTGACCGTGCCATCACTTTTGAATACTGGAACAATCGGGCTGGCCCACTCGCTGAATTCCACTGGGGAGATGATGCCCTCATGTTGCAGCCTGTCCAGCTTGATTTCCGCTCTCTCCCTCATCATGTGAGGTACCGCTCACGCCTTGTGGTGAACGGGTCGTGCCTCTGGGACCAAGTGGATCCACACCTTCGCCCTGGAGAAGTTTCCAATGCCTGGCTCAAAAAGGGAAGGAAATTTGTTAAGAACCTGGGTACATGAGGCCTCATCGACATGTGATAGCACTCAGATGTCATCCCAGTTCCAGAGGATTTTGCCCAGCCAGCTCCTTCCAAGCTGTATGGGGCCATCGCTCAGGACAATCCAGAGTGGCAGTTCATGCACCGTGCCCTCGGTGACCTTGACCATGGCGCTGCCCAGGACAGTGATGAGCTCTTTGGTGTACGTTCTCAGTTTCGTGTGGATGGGGCTCAGGGCTGGTCTGAATGCCTTGTTGCACCACAGTCTATCAAACATCTTTTTACTCATGATGGATTGGCTCGCGCCAGTGTCCAGTTCCATGGCTACGGATAAACCATTTAATTTTACATTTAGCATTATAGGTGGACATTTCGTCGAAAATGTGTGCACCCCGTGTACTTCAGCATCTGCTTCCTCTCTCTGAGGCTCGAAATTGCTTTGATCCACCATGGACCGATCTTCCTCTGCCACATGGTGGTTAGCAGGTTTTGCAGAGCTTGCAGCTCGTTTGCAAGCTTGTTGGAGGTGCCCCATTGTTCCACAGCTCTTGCAAACATACCCTTTGAAGCAGCATGAATAGGCTGAATGGAAGCCTCCACAACGCCAACAAGGTTGCCTTGCATTCATCCTTTGTTGGGGACTCTGAGTCATCTGGGTCACCTGAGGCCTGCTGGCAGTTGCAGATTCGTGGGTTCTGCCCTGTACATTTCTGCTCGCAAACATAGTTCCAGTTAATTTATGAACATTGCTAGCACTTGTGTTCTGAGAGATTTGTTCGGTGTTATCACTGGTGGACATAAACGCCTGTGCTATCGCAATGGCCTTACTGAGGGTCGGTGTCTCTACAGTCAAAAGTTTTCATAGGATGGTCTCGTGGCCAATGCCCAGTACAACAAAGTCTCTGAGCATTTGCTCCAGGTAGCCATCAAACTCACATTGTCCTGCAAGTCGCCTTAGCTCGGCGATGTAGCTCACCACTTCCTGACCTTCAGATCGCTGGCACGTGTAGAACCGATACCTCGCCATCAGCACGTTCTCCCTCGAGTTAAGCTGCTCCTGAACCAGTGTACACAGCTCCTCATTTGACTTATCTGTGGGTTTCACCAGAGCCAGAAGATTCTTCATGAGGCTGTAGGTCGGTGCCCCACAGACTGTGAGGAGGACCGCTCTCCTTTTTGCAGCGCTTCCTTTTCCATCCAGCTCGTTGGCTACAAAGTACTGGTCTAGCCGTTCGACATAGGCTTCCCAGTCCTCATTCTCCGAGAACTTCTCCAGGATGCCCACAGTTTGCTGCATCTTTGCGTTGGATTCGTATTCTCGTTGCCAGTTATTGTGTTCCTAACACAGATGAGGCTGCACACAGGGAGGTTAAAGTAACAGTGACCTCAGTCTTTAATAAGACACTCCAGAGTGAGGAACAGGCTTTAGGGGTCGGCTTATATACAGTGCTCCCAAGGGATGCTGGGATCCCTTGGGACTTCAGGGGAAGAGCTCCCTGGTGGCGGAACATGGGAGTGCATGCTTTACATATACACAACACCATGGTAATATCAGTTCAACAATTGAATGGAAATAAATATCCCTTTAAAAATGATCTAATTGTTTCCATACTGCACCAAGCAAGACTTTCAGGTCTTTTAAGCCACAAGAAAATTCAGCAGAATCGTCAGCAATGTAACTTTACAGCTCTGTTTATGATCATTGTTACACAAACAGGGAATCCACAGTTGAGATAATATTCTTTCTCGTCAATATTAACTCCTTATGACTGCTCGGGGAGAAAGGAAACTTGGCAGAATTAAATCCCAGATAATTGAATTACTTAGGAGGAAAAAATAACTTTCTTCCATTAAGGCTTAAGAATTTTTATCACAAACGTAAGACCCGAGGCTCAACTCCTTTATAAAATCATGTAGTGAGGTTATTATGAGGTACCATATGCAAAACGTAGAATTTTTCTTGAGGGTTAAACTCAGTGAAACTTGTGGCTAAGTTGAGATTGGAATTGGAAAGAAGAGGTCCCTTTTCAACAATCCATTCAACTTGAGCATTCTTATAATGTTTCAGTTAGTAGGTGATTACTCCATTATGGAAAACTGTTTGTGCCCCTAGTACCAAAAAGATTAATGTGTTCAGTAGTCTAAGGCCAATTAATCCCAACTGAAACTATGATCTATGAGGTGTTGCTTACAAGTGGACTCTTAAAGATCATATTGACTCAGCAACAGTCAAACAAGTCATTAATGGTGTATGTTTCATCCAGTAAAATTATTCAGAGAAAAACATGTTGGGTTTATTGATTCCCATGAAGTATTTGATTAATTGTTTATTGTTTGATCCTAAAGGTTTAGTAGTTTATTGGCTAATCCTAAATGGTTATTGTAAAAAAAATACTTTGGCTTCAGAAGTCCATTACTTTATGTAAACCGTTTTAAAATGATCCTTTTAGTAACAGTAAATATCTTACCAACAATTAGTGACATTTTAAATTGCATAATTTTACAGCAATTAATAAAAACCAATCATGAAAAGAATGTAGTTTACAGTAGAAATTGGATTAACTGCATTTGGGAATTCAGGTCAATCTAATTGAGGTCTCTCGAAAGATGTATAAATAGTTATCGACCTGCGTTGGCAATAATAACCTAGGTTAAAGAATGCATTATGCTTGGATTGTGAATTCTCTCTCATGGGACATCACTTGATTTACTGCAATTCAATAAAATGGGAAGTGATTTTTCCATTGGAATTCTACACAAGTGGTTTGGTTCAATTAAAAATACGTATAAGCTAATTCAGCCTCCACATGCAAATTACTACAGTAATGAGGGTGTGCAACTAATTTAATTTTGAGGACATGAAAATGGCTTTATTGTCAGCCAAATCATATTGCACCTGTGTAGTGCCTCCCGTTGAGGATAGAGCATTTTAATTTTTTTTTAAAATGTTTTATTCGTTGCCAATCTTTCCAATTCTTTGTCAGATCAACTTGTCAGATCATAAACGCCAAAGGTCACCTTGCGCCCAAACAAAGATCACTCTGCGCCAATGATTTTGCTCTTAGCCAAAAGGCCTAGAGCCAAAGCTGCACCGTTCCTGGAAGTACTGCAATACCAGGTTCGTGCATGGAGTTGGATGGGGCGTCCCCCACCCATCTCCATGGAGGTGGACGGGGCAAGCCCCCCACCCACCTCCTATTTGAGCATTTTAAATTGCATTTCGTAAAGTGATCCTGTAGTTGGAAAACTCTCTATAGCTGTCGGGAACAAGCGTGTCTGCTAACCAGTCTGCGTGATGCACTGTAATGTGCAGCAATGACAGTAATCTAATTGTTTTAATTTCTTGTGAAGTTATTTAAGACCCTTAAATCCCGTATGAGTGTGAAACCTCCCACACGTATCATGAAATAATGGAGGCTTGTAAGAAACGTACGGCAATACTCATGGGTGATTTTAATCTTAATATTGATTGGACAAATCAAATTGGCCAAGGTAGCCTTGAGGAAGAGTTCATAGAGTGTATCGGGGATGGTTTCCTTGAACAGTACATTGTGGAACCAACGAGGGAGCAGGCAGTCTTAGATCTGGTACTGTGTAATGAGACTGGATTAATAAATGATCTCATAGAAAAGGATCATCTAGGAAAGAGAGATCATAGCATGGTTAAATTTCAAATTCAGTTGGAGGGTGAGAAAGTTGGGTCTCAAATCAGTGTCCTGATCTTAAATAAAGGTGATCACAAAGGTATGAAGGCAGAGTTGGCTACAGTGGACTGGGAAAATAAATTGAAGTGTAAGATGGTTGATGAGCAGTGGCAGACATTTAAGCAGATATTTCATAATTCAACAAAAATGTATTCCACTGAGAAGGAAAGACTTTAAGAGAAGGGAGAACCATTGATGGTGAACTAAGGAAGTAAAGGATGGTATCAAATTGAAAACAAGGGCATACAAGGTGGTCAAGATTAGTGGGAGGCCAGAGGATTGGGAAATTTTTAAAAACCAGCAAAGGATGACTAAAAAAATATTAAAGAGAGAGAAGATGGATTATGAAAGTAAACTAGCAAGAAATATAAAAATAGGTAGTACGAGCTTCCACAGGTATATAAAAAGGAAGAGGGTAGCTTTAGTAAACGCTGGTCCCTTGGAGGATGAGACTGGGGAATTAATAATGGGGAACAGGGAAATGACAGAAACTTTGAACAAATAGTTTGTATCGGTCTTCACGGTAGAAGACACTAAAAACATTTCAATAATAGTTAAGGGGCTATAGGTAGGAGGGAACAATTATTATCACGAAAGCAAAAGTATTCTGTAAAATAATGGGACTAAAGGTGGACAAGTCCCCTGGACCTGATGGCTTGCATGCTAAGGTCTTAAAAGAAGTGGCTGCAGAGATAGTGGATGCATTGGTTGCAATCTACCAAAATTCCCTGGAGTCTGGAGAGGTCCCACCATATTGGAAAACCACAAATGTAACGTCCCTATTTAAAAAAGGAGGGAGACAGAAAGCAGAAAACTGTAGATCAGTTAGCCTAACATCTGTCGTTGGGAAAATGCTGGAGTCCATTATTAAGGAAGCAGTAGCAGGACATTTGGAAAATCATAATGCAAGCAAGCAGAGTCAGCATGGTTTTATGAAAGGGAAATCATGTTTGACAAATTTGCTGGAGTTCTTTGAGGAGGAGCAGCGTGGACAAGACCAAGGGAAGGCTAAAGAGATCAAGGAGTATGGAGAGAAAACAGGAAAGGGGTACTGAGGTGAATGATCAGCCATGATCTTATTGAATGGTGGTGCAGGCTCGAAGGGCAGAATGGCCTACTCCTGCACCTATTTTCTATGTTTCTATGTAACGACCAGGGTGAATAAGGGGGAACCAGTGGATGTGATGTATTTGGATTTCCAGAAGGCATTCGATAAGGTGCCAAATAAAAGGTTACTGCACAAGATAAAAGTTCATGGGAGTGGGGGTAATATATTAGCATGGATAGAGGATTGGCTAACCATCAGAAAACAGAGAGTTGAGATAAATGGGTCATTTTCAGGTTAGCAAAACGGTAACTAGTGGGGTGCCACAGGGATCGGTGCTGGGGCATCAACTATTTACAATTTATATTAATGAATTGGATGAAAGGACTGAGTATAATGTAGCCCAGTTTGCTAATGATACAAAGATGGGTGGGAAAGCAAGTTGTGAGGAAGACACAAAGAATCAGTAAAGGGATATAGACAGGCTAAGTGAGTGGGCAAACATTTGGCAGATGGAATATAATACGGGAAAGTGTGAGGTTATCCACTTTGGCAGGAAAAATAAAAAAGCATATTATTATTTAAATGGAGATAGATTACAAAATGCTGCATTACAGAGGGACCTGGGGGTCCTTGTGAATGAAACACAAAAAGTTAGTATGCAGGTACAGCAAGTAATCAGGATAGCAAATGGAATGTTGGCCTTTATTGCAAGGGGGATGGAGTATAAAAGCAGAGAAGTTCTGTTATAAATGTACAGGGTATTGGTGAGGCCACACCTAGAGTAGTAGAGTTCAGTTTTACTCTACTTATTTAAGGAAGGATTATCAACATCATCATAGGCGGTCCCTCGAGCGAGGATGACGTGTTTCCACGAGTTCACAGATGTTTCGATGAAGGATCCGATGTTCCAGTCCTGAACTCCAATTGAGGGGGTGGAAGATGCCTGTGCGTGTGTTTTTTTAACACGGGGTGACCGTTGCACATCAGCCACCACACGGGCTTGACAGAGCTAGGCCTTTATCCAGTGGCAAGGATTAACCAGGACGACTGGAGACCTGCTCTGCTGCACGGACCCAGTGCACACACATATCACAGTGTGGGCTGGCCCGTGCTGCCCCTGGGCCCTCGCCTCTTCTGGGCCCCGTACCCTAATTCGCCGCACCTCCGCCACAATGTTCCAGGGCCCAGCACCCCAGCTCTATTTATAGCCCCGACCTGCGGTGGTGTTCTCACACAGGTCGGGGCAGCACACGATATTAAATATACTCACCCAAATTAGATATACCCATCCTGTGAATACCAAAATTATATATACCCACCTGTGATTATCCAAATTAGATATACCCACTCTGTGAATATCCTAAATTAGGTGGCCGGATTTTTGATTAATGTGCACCCCATTTCATGCCTCGGAGGGGCACACAAATGTTTTTTTTTACATGAAACAAGGCGCACAAGATTTTGCGCCCGAGCGGAGCTTTCACCAATGGTTTTGCGGTGGCGCTAAAACTTATCGTCCCACAGCTATGTTGACCATTGGGATAACGTAAATCATCATGCATCGACGCGCTAGCACCCTGGGCGCAACTGCATGATTTAACGTCTGCCCGAGGATTCGCCCAGAAAAACCAGATGGACCTAGGGCGCTGCTATGTATTTAACCCTTTGCAACCTGTATCACACTACCACCAGAGGGCCTACCTGTTGGAGTCCCAAGGGATCCCAGCATTCCTTAGGAGCACTGTATATAAGCAGGCCACCCATGAGGTACCTGCGCTCTGGAGTCTTATTAAAGGAGCTAAGGTCACACTTACTCATTGTTCACAGTGCTCAGTTTCATCCTTTATTATGAGTGTATCAATTGGCGACGAGGTAACAAACAACCACGCAAAAATGCATGGAACAGTTGGTATCCTGGAGAAGTTCACAGAAGGGGATGATTGGGAGGCCTTCGTGGAGAGACTCGACCAATACTTCGCAGCCAACGAGCTGGAAGGGGACGAGAACGCTGCCAAATGAAGGGCGATCCTCCTTACTGTTTGTGGGGCAACAACCTATGGCCTCATGAAGAATCTCCTAGCTCCGGTAACACCAACAACTAAATCCTATGAAGAATTGTGTACGCTGGTCCGGGCGAGGTATCGTTTCTGCACGTGTCAACGGTCGGAGGGCCAGAAAGTGGTGAGCTATGTCGCCGAACTAAGGTGCCTCGCAGGACATTGTGAATTTGAGGGATTCCTAGAACAAATGCTCAGAGATTTTTTTGTACTGGGCATTGGCCATGAGGTAATCCTTCGCAAACTGTTGACTGTTGAAACTCCGAATCTAAGCAAAGCCATAACGATAGCCCAGACATTTATGTCCACCAGCGACAGCACCAAACAGATTTCGCAGAGTAGAGAGGTTTCGGCCAGTACTGTGCACAAAGTGACGTCGTTTTCGAGCAGGAATATACATGGCAGAACATACACGCCGGCTGCTGCTACACGACCTCAGATGACCCAGAGTCCGCCATCAATCGTTAATGTGAAGCAGTTAACATCTTGTTGGTGTTGTGGAGGTGATCATCGGCCCATCAATGCCGCTTCAAACGCTATGTGTGCAACGGTTGCAGAACAATAGGAAACCTCCAGTAAATGTGCAAACCCTGCAAACCCTGCAAACCACCACGTTGCAGAGGAAGATCGATCCACTGTGGATCAGGCTGAATTGGAGACTTGTACCAAGGAGGCAGAAGTGTATGGGGTACACACATTCACCATGAAATGTCCACCATTAATGCTGAAAGTTGAACTAAACGGAATTCCAGTATTTATGGAACTGGACACAGGTGCGAGTCAGTCCATAATGAGCAAAAAGGCCTTCGACAGGTTGTGATGCAACAAGGCACACAGGCCCAAGCTCAGCCCCATTCACACCAAACTAAGAACTTACACCAAGGAACTGATCCCTGTAATTGGCAGAGCAGAAGTCAAAGTCTCCTATGATGGAGCAGTGCACGAACTCCCACTATGGATTGTGCCAGGGGATGGCCCCACACTGTGTGGCAGAAGCTGGCTGGGAAAAATCCGCTGGAACTGGGACGACATCCGAGCGATTTCGTCCGTCGACGACGCCTCATGTGCCCAGGTTCTGAGCAAATTTCCATCGTTGTTCGAGCCAGACATTTGAAGCTTCTCGGGTGCGAAAGTGCAGATCCATTTTGTTCCCGGTACGCGACCCATCCACCACAAAGCACGGGCGGTACCATATATGATGTGTGAGAAAGTGGAAATTGAGCTGGACAGGCTGCAGCGAGAAGGCATCATCATGCCGGTGTAATTCAATGAGTGGACCAGTCCGATTGTCCCAGTACTTAAAGAGGATGGCACGGTCAGAATTTGTGGGGATTATAAAGTAATGATTAACCGTTTCTCGCTGTAGGACTAGTACCCGCTACCCAAGGCAGACGACCTATTTGCGACCCTGGCTGGAGGGAAGAGGTTCACCAAGTTGGACCTGACCTCGGCCTACATGACGCAGGAGCTGGAGGAGTCTTCGAAAGGCCTCACCTGTATCAACACACACAAAGATTTGTTCATCTATAACAGATGCCTGTTCGGGATTCGGTCGGCCGCGGCAATCTTCCAACGGAACATGGAAAGCCTGCTAAAGTCGGTTTCTCACACCGTGGTTTTCCAGGACGACATACTCGTTACAGGTCGAGACAGCATTGAGCACTTGAAGAATCTGGAAGAGGTTCTTAGTCGGTTGAATCACGTGGGACTCAGGTTGAAATGCTCGAAGTGTATTTTCCTGGCGCCGGAGGTGGAGTTCTTGGGAAGAAGAATCACAGCAGACGGCATCAGACCCACCGACGCCAAGATGGAGGCCATCAAGAACGCAGAACGTGACGGAACTGCGGTCGTTCCTGGGACTCTTTAACTATTTCGGTAATTTCCTACCTGGGTTAAGCACCCTGCTAGAACCCCGACATGTGTTACTGTGCAAGGGAGACGACTGGGTATGGGGGAATTCACAAGAAGCTGCCTTTGAGAAAGCCAGAAATCTGTTGTGTTCAAACTGCTTGTCCTGTATAACCCTTGTAAACGATTAGTGCTAGCTTTCGATGCATCGTCATACGGAGTCGGGAATGTGTTACAACAGGCTAACGAATCCGGGATTTTGCAACCGGTCGCTTATGCGTCCAGGAGTTTGTCCAAGGTCGAAAGGGCCCACAGCATGATTGAAAAAGAGGCTCTGGTGTGCGTTTATGGGGTAAAAATAATGCACCACTACTTTTTTGGCCTCAAGTTTGAGCTTGAAACTGACCACAAGCCGCTCATATCGTTGTTCTCTGAGAGCAAAGGGATTAATACCAATGCCTCTGCCCGTATCCAAAGATGGGCACTCACGCTTTCAGCATACAACTATGTAACCCGCCACAGACCCGGCACAGAGAACTGCGCTGATGCTGTCAGTCGGCTACCATTGCCCACCACCTGGGTGGAAATGGCACAGCCTGCGGATTTGCTCATGGTAATGGATGCATTCGAAAACGAAAAGTCATCCGTTACAGCCCGCCAGATCAGGGCTTGGACCAGCCAGGATCCTTTACTGTCCTTGGTAAAAAAAAAACTGTATCCTCCATGGGAGCTGGTCCAGCGTCCCAGCAGAGATGCAGGAGACGATTAAGCCGTTCTACAGGCACAAAGATGAAATGTCCCTGCAGGTGGACTGTCTGTTATGGGGTAATCACGTGGTCTTGCCCAAGAAAGGCAGAGATACGTTCATTTGTGAACTGCACAGCACCCACCGAGGCATTGTAATGATGAAAGCCATAGCCAGATCCCATGTGTGGTGGCCCGGCATCAACTCAGATTTACAGTCATGCGTGCGCCAGTGCAACACTTGCCCTCAGCTAAGCAATGCACCCAGAGAGGCACCGCTAAGTTTGTAATCGTGGCCCTCCAAACTGTGGTCGAGGATCCACGTGGACTGTGCGGGCCCATTTCTAGGCAAAATGTTCTTAGTTGTCGTGGATGCTTATTCAAAATGGATTGAATGTGCAATAATGTCTGTAAGCACGTCCACGGCCACCACTGAAAGCCTACGAGCCATGTTTGCCACGCACAGCCTGCCTGATGTCCTAGTCAGCGACAATGGACCGTGTTTCACCAGTGCTGAATTCAAGGAATTCATGACCCGCAATGGGATCAAGCACATCATATCTGCCCCGTTCAAGCCCGCATCCAACGGCCAGGCAGAACGGGTAGTTCAGACCATCAAGCAAAGCTTGAAATGCATGTCGGAAGGCTCCCTGCAGACCCGCCTGTCCTGAGTGCTGCTCAGCTACCGCACCAGACCCCACTCGCTCACCGGGGTTCCCCCAGCCGAGCTGCTCATGAAAAGGGCGCTCAAAACAAGGCTCTCTCTTGTCCACCCTGATCTCCATGATTGCGTGGAGGGCAGGGGGCATCAACAAAGTGTGTACCATGATCGTGCAAATTGGTTACTTGATATTGAGGTCAATGTTTGTACTCAATTATGGATATACTTGCATTGGAGACAGTTCAGAGAAAGTTCACTAGGTTGATTCCTGAGATGAAGGGGTTGACTTATGAAGAAAGGTTGAGGAGGTTGGGCCTATTGATAGAGAATTCAAGCTCTGCAGCCTGGCTGCAGTTTTGAAAGAACACAGACCACATTGCATTAAGTCATCAATCAACTTGACAGTTTAGGACCTTGGGTAGCGAGCCAATTAAAGGTTAAAAGACTATCAATTGAGCCAATAAGGTCAAAGAAGGCGAGTTCTTTTCTGTAAATTGAACCAGGTATAAGTACAGCCATTTTGGCCATGTGGTCTCAGAAGAACAAAGGCCTGGCTTAAAGCCAGAAGCTTGTTGCTGCTGCCAGAATAAAGTTACATTAAAACTACAACCGGAGTTCGTATTTCATTGGAAATTAAGAGATCTAACAATTTTGGCGTCACGAACACAATCGCTGAGGAAAGAAATTGAATTTTGGACATCGGACCTACATACTGAGGTAAGGACTCCTCTTTATAAAAGTCCTCGGTCAAAAGTCTAAATTCGCCTCTCCTTCTACGCGATTCCGAAAGCCTCCGGTTTGTGAACCCTCCGGTTGGTAGTCGGCTCGAGGTCCCATAGACATCTAACTTCGGCGGTGTGTTAGTTAATTAATCACCGACCCACTGATCAGCTGCAAAGTCTACGACTCGAGACCCCAGTAAAGAAATCAGTATTATGGCAGCAGGAGATAAGAGCAAAGAATTGCCTACAACTGTAAAAGGTGGGAAGGCACCACCTGAGGTTTCGATAGATGAAATCCTCGAACAGTTGAAAGAATACATAGAGCAACAATTCAACTTATCTAAAACCTGTATTAAGATCGAACAAAAGTATGGAACCTCCAAAGGACAATGGTCCTTGGACGAGATTAAAAGGGTCTGGGGAAAAACGACCCGTATGAAAAATAAAGAGCGAACTAGATGGTCCCTAGCCGTTATGGGACAGATCCGACAGCGGAATGAAATTATAATGCATTCCCAACATGATCGAGAACTGACCAGTACAAAGGATCAGTTGCAAGCTGTTTGTGCACAGCTGCGACAGACAAGATTTGAACTTGAAAAGTAGGAAGCGGAAGTTAAAGATCTTAAAGATGAAATTAAAGAATGGAAAAAATCATTAGGTCAAGAGACAGTAATAGGAAAAGGAAAATGTATCGGTCAATTCCCAGGGTACCCATGTTTGGATAAATTAAAAGCGCAAACCCGAAGACACGACCAAGGAATAGATACGGATTCTGAATCCTCCGACGATACAGGGTCGGAGGATGAAGAATTAGGGGTGCGCTTTGCCCCATTTAAAAAAAGATGAGTTGTAGTCAAATCAGAAGAGACTGTGGATGAGGGCGGAAAACGAGGAAAAGGGTATATGCAGAATACTTAGTTCATGATCGGCAGACCCAGAGAAAATTGATAAATGGTCCAAGGAATTGCCCAATCCAAAGAAAGGGGAGTGAAAACGTGGGACCAATTGGACCGCTTAAGAAATATATATCAACTTCATCCCTGGGACGGAGTGCAAATTTTGACCATAATGGTGCCAAAAACACAAAGAAGAAAATTGCACGACAAGGTAGAAGAAGCTTTGGGGTAGGATGAGCAAGAATTAAACGCAGGATGGGAGGCGATTAAACACTGGCTGCAGGCCTTCAGTCCAGCTAAGACAGACTGGGGAAAAATTGCAGCCTGCCAACAGAAAGGAACAGAGGAGGTCCTGGAGTATGACGAGCGGTTCAGATGCACGTGGCTAGAACATTCGGGTATGAATAATACGGATGAGGAAATGGATGAACAAGTGTTTGGACCCCTGAAAGCAGCTTTCGTGGCAGGTCTAAAGCCAGAACTGTCCAAAATGCTTAAGGTAGTGTTACCGGACTGGGAAGGTAGAGGAACTACCTTTGCAGCATTGGTGGATCGATGTAACCAATTAGATCGGGATATGGGAGCTAAAGTCCGAGCTGTACAGGCTATGGGATGGAAATCTCAGCATTCCAATAAACAGTTATTAGGAAAATTACCCGGAAAATGTTATTATTGTGGGAAAGAAGGTCACTGGGCCAAGATGTGCAGGGCAAAACAGCAAGGTCGCGGCCGGGGAAGAGGACGCAGCCAGGGATACAATTCAGCCAACAAACCAGGCTTGTCACAAGATAACGATCTCATAGAAGCATTTAAGCGACTGACAATACAACAACAGAAGGAGTTACTGGGATAGCAAAAAACGATTAGAGCCCACCCTGGTCCACCTCCTCGCACTAATACAACAAAGGGGAGATGGGCTATATATAACTGTGAGGGTGGGCGATAAGGATGTGAATTGTCTTTTAGACACAGGGGCGGAATTAACATGCTTACCCCTACAATATGGAGACTTTTTGCCGTTGGATGGTAGGGCACGTACAGCCTATGGAGTTGGGGGCCATAAAATGGAAATTAAAAGGACAACACCGGTACTTATAGGGCTGGGTCCACATGAACTAACCACGCCGGTCTGGATAGGCCCAGTAGATCAACCCCTTTTGGGAATGGACGTTCTAATCCAAATAGATTCATCGTTGCATTTCGAGGATGGTCGGGTGACATGGTCAATTAGAACTTTGAAGAAAGAAGAATTGAAGGAACACCCGATATGGGCTAAAGATAAGAACGATTGTGGCCTACTCCAGATGGAGCCTGCGTCATTTACAGGGACCAAGCCTCCATGCACTAAACAATATCCCATCAGTCCAACTGCCATCGCGGAAATCTTACCGGTTATTCAGCAATTGGAGAAACAAGGGTTGCTTATTAAAACGCATAGCTCCTCCAATAGCCCCGTGTGGCCGGTACAGAAATCTAATGAGACTTGGTGTTTGACTGTTGATTATAGGAAAGCTAACCAGTGTATTGATCAAAAAGCTCCTTTGGTCGCAGATCCCTCCACCATTTTTAATGCCCTCAAACCGGAACATAAATATTTCTCGGTTATAGATATGGCCAACGGATTTTGGTCGGTGCCTCTGGCACCGGAGGTTCGACAGTGGTTTGCTTTCACGGTCCAAGGACAACAGTATACTTGGACCCGGTTACCACAGGGTTTCCACAACAGCCCTACGGTATTCCACATGGCTTTACAAAGCCATTTGCGAGAATTACCTCCCCTGTCATCCACAGTCATCTAATATGTAGACGATATCCTGCTAGCTTCAAACACGGAAGAACAGCATGTACAAGATTTACGAGCTTTGCTGGACCACCTTTGGCTGAAAGGACATAAAGCCAGCATCGACAAAGCACAAATATCCCAAGAAGAGGTTGTATACCTGGGACAAAAGATTTCACAAGGAAAGAGAGAACTTACCCAGGATAGAACTGCGGCCATTCGGGCTGCTAAAAAACCCACCACTATTCAGGAACTAAGGTCTTTTTTGGGATTGTGTAACTTTAACAGAAATTGGATTGACTCCTTCACACAGCTTGCTCAGCCACTGAATGATATTTTAAAGGGGAAACATGCCTCTAAAGAAGCCATCACCCTCACTAAGGAACAGCAAGAGGCCTTCCTGAGTTTGAAAAAGATTTTATGTTCGGCACCGGCTCTGGGAATCCCCGACAGTGGTAAGCCATTTACCCTGTTTATCCATGAGAAAGAAGGATATATGACAGCTATACTAACACAAGAACATGGGGATCGGCAAAGACCTATTGGCTATTATTTGGCAAAACTGGATGCGGTAGCCCTCGGAAGGGGAAGTTGCCTAAGGGCCATGGAAGCTACATGTCGAGCGGTAATGACCACTGCGAGTCTAGTCCTCGACCAAAAGCTGATTGTCAAGTGTCCCCACACCGTACATGCTTTGCTGTCTATGAATAGAATGTCTCAGGTGATGGCAGCTAGATGGACTCGCTGGACAGCAGTTTTGGAAGCTCCTAATCTCCATATCGTCCGGGCCAGCCCGGTTAATCCCGCAACTATGCTCCCGATGTCAGAATTGAGGGAGCAAGAGGGGGGAGAATGTGAAGAGCATGACTGCGTGGAGTTTTAAAAGAAACAGAAGAAGCAGCCTTAGCAGCAGAGGAGCCTCTGCACAACCCAGACCTCATCCTGTTTACAGATGGTTCCTCCTTTGTTGACAATGGTACCAGAAAAGCAGGGTGGGCAGTTACAACCTTATATGAGGTAGTGGCAAAAGGATGTTTACCCACAGGAATGTCAGCACAACAGGCCGAGTTATGGCCCCTGTCAGAAGCATGTTGAATAGCAGAAGGACAGACAGCTAATGTCTAACAGATTCGCGTTATGCTTTTGGAGTCGCTCACGACTTTGGTCTGTTAAGGCGGAAAAGGGGATTCCTCACTGCTGCTGGTACACCTATCCGAAATGATAAAGAAGTCCGAGACTTACTAGAGGCCATACAATTACCTCAGGAAGTGTCCATCCTGAAGTGTAAGGCCCATACCAAGGAAAATACCACAGAAGCACAGGGAAATGTCCTAGCCGACCAGGCAGCAAAAGATGCCACCTCACAGGGCGCTCCCCCAGAAGAACCAACACAGATGTACAGATTGAAAGCACTCAGAACTCTGACACGAGACCTTCAAACAATGCAAGGCGAGTGCTCCTGAGAGGAAAAATGGACATGGATTAAGGCAGGAATTAAGCTATGTGAAGATGGTGTCTGGAGACAAAGAGTTACCGACAAGCCAGTTGCGCCATAAGCGCGTATGCCTTTTTTAGCCCAACAGATCCACTCGTGGGGACACTTGGCCTCACAACAGATGACGGCATGGTTCCAGAAAAGCTGGTGGGGTCAGGGATTTAAAAAACACGCCTAGTTGGTAGTAGACCACTGTGTGGTCTGCCAGAAAAATAATTCTGGACCCATCACGGTAATGCCCCAACTGAGGGCCCCTGCCCCTGTTGGGCCATTCCAGCATCTACAGGTTGATTATATATCTCTTCCTTCATGCCAAGGATACACTAACATTCTTGTCATGGTCGACAGATTCTCTAGATGGGTAGAAGCTGTCCCAACTAAAAGAGCCACAGCAAATCACACTGCAAAGGTCTTGTGTAAGGATTACATTCCCCGATGGGGAGTCCTGAGTAGCATTGACTCAGATCAGGGAACACACTTCACAGGTGCTGTCTGCCAAGAAGTCTGTAGGTTACTGAACATTACGTGGGATTTAGACTGCACTTATCATCCACAATCATCAGGACAAGTAGAGCGAATGAATCGAACTCTGAACCAACAGCTTGCCAAATATCACCAAGGAGGAACACCATGGCCCCAGGCACTACCAATAGTGCTATGTAGTATTAGGGCAACCCCAAACTGAACTACAGGTCTAAGCCCATTTGAAATTATAACAGGAAGACCCATGTCGCTGCCAGGAACTATCGATTTAAGGAAAGCTGATGTTCACTTAATGAGTGACACTTTGTTATCATACTGTCAGAACCTAACCAATGCTATTAGTTCTGTTTCCCGACAGGTATCGGCAGCTTGGGGTAATCCACCCGAAGGAGGACACAACATCATCCCGGGAGTCTGGGTGTATGTGAAAAAGTTGCATAAAGAACCTTTGGGTGCCAAGTAGGAGGGACCTTATCAAGTGTTATTGACCACTCAGGCAGCTGTTAAAGTCCAAGGAAAGAAAGCCTGGATCCACGCTTCACACGTTAAATGAACACCCGTAACTGAAGCTGAAATCTAATAAGGACAATTACTTTTTGCCAAAATGTATAAATTTACTGTATTACTGATTGTAGGTATTCTAGGCATGGGCCTACTTCTTACTAGCCAACCCTCTGCACCAAAGGGAAATAGTAGAGTACCAAGGGAATTACATGTAAATACCTTTTTATCTACGTCATACATTTATGCCAAACAAGGTAACATTTCTAGTTGTTGGGTGTGTGCGCATATTCCTATTCACTCAAAGGGAGGGATTCCCTTGAGGCCAGTTCCCTTGAATATCTCGGAAATGGCTGAGGAGATAATTAATCAAAACAAAACAGGCAATGCGTTTCAGGATACAGAAAACTGGGCACATATATGGAAGTCAGCAGGTTACAATCTGACTACCTTTGAAGGGGGATACCAACCGTGCTACAATAATTCCAAACAGCCCCCATTTTTTGTTATCACTAATACAACGGGAATAGGAAGACCGGGGGAATCGGTCTGTCTGATTAGAAACAGCAAAGGAGGCCAAAATATGGGGTATAGTAACTGCTCCCAGAATTATAATATAATCAAGCCATGGAACCGTCCAAACTGGGCCGATGTGGGAATTTTTAACGTAACGGGGATTCTGAATAAAACAGATGGAAAAGCCTGGGCAGGCCCTGGAGTGTTGCTAACAAAGAAACAGCTAACCTTCATTGCCTATAATGGCACCTATTGGGTGTGTGGCCACAAGGCCTACCCTTGGCTGCCCCAGAATTGGACGGGATCCTGCTATTTAGCCTACATTGTGCCTTATATGTATCATATAAAGTCACTGTCGGAACATTTACTCTGTCCTAAGAGAGCTATCACAGAAACAGAGAGGTTCTTTGCCATTCTGATCCCCAGGTATGGGACTGCCAAACTGGCAAGGGAATCCATTAACATGGCATCCGTTGTGGAACGGGTAGCCAATGATACTTCTGAGGCCCTAATTAAAATCAATGCAGAAATGGTAGCAATCCGCACAGTAGCATTACAGAATAGACTGGCCCTTGACTACATCCTGGCTGAAAAGGGAGGTACTTGCGCCCTACTCGGAACTGAGTGTTGCACATATATTCCAGATAGCTCCGAAGAAATTACCCACTTAGTGGAGCATATCCAAAAGGAGGTAGAAAAACTTAAGCAACCCCCATCATTCACTTTGTGGAGCGGAGCCACTGAATGGCTAGGTTCAATAGGAACTTCATTGGTGGAAGATTTAATTCTATTTGTTGTAATTGTTTTACTTTTATATTGTTTGTTTATGTTGATTAAATGTTGTTGCGACCAGGCGGCTGTAGCTGCTGTCCCGCAGGTGAGACACCTTGCAGGTCCCAGCAGACCATCTGTACGTGGCACAGGGGTATGTTATGCTTAAGGGAAGGTTGTTTACTGGTTGAATTAAGATATTGATTTGGATTAAATTGGAATAAGGTTAATTAACCTACTAAAACCAGACTTCCATTGTGGCCATGATGGAACTCGGGTTGGTGTAAATTTGTGTGGAAGCTACTAGTCTGGACATGTGGCGAAACACATCAACAAATTTTAGAAGGAAACTCTATTAACATGTATGAAATTATTTTGTAGAATGTTTAATCAGTGATAGCTGATGTTTTATGATTCAGTTTGTGAAAGAATCAAAGGGGGGATTGATAGAGAATTCAAGCTCTGTAGCCTGGCTGCAGTTTTGAAAGAACACAGACCACATTGCATTAAGTCATCAATCAACTTGACATTTTAGGACCTTGGGTAGCGAGCCAATTAAAGGTTAAAAGACTATCAATTGAGCCAATAAGGTCAAAAAAGGCGAGTTCTTTTCTGTAAATTGAACCAGGTATAAGTACAGCCATTTTGGCCATGTGGTCTCAGAAGGACAAAGGCCTGGCATAAAGCCAGAAGCTTGTTGTTGCTGCCAGAATAAAGTTACATTAAAACTACAACCGGAGTTCGTATTTCATTGGAAATTAAGAGATCTAACACCTATGCTCACTGGAGTTTAGAAGAATGAGAGGTGATCTTATTGAAGCATACAAGATACTAAGCTTGGTGCCAGGTTTGAGGTCCTGGTTTTCAAACACTCTCTTCCCCAGACGACCGAAGGCTGTGCTGGCACACTGGAGGCAGTGTTGGATCTCTTCATCGATGTCTGCTCTTGCTGTTCATAGGCTCCCGAAGTATGGAAAATGGTCCACATTGTCCAAGGCCGCTCCATGGATTTTGATGACCAGGGGGCAGTGCTGTGTGGCGGGTTCAGGTTGGTGGAGGACCTCTGTCTTACGGATGTTTAGAGTAAGACCCATGCTTTCATACGCCTCGGTGAAGGTGTTGATGAAGGCTTGGAGTTTGGCCTCTGA
Source organism: Pristiophorus japonicus (assembly GCF_044704955.1). Taxonomy (NCBI): domain Eukaryota; kingdom Metazoa; phylum Chordata; class Chondrichthyes; family Pristiophoridae; genus Pristiophorus; species Pristiophorus japonicus. The sequence goes on along the minus strand of NC_091980.1, from coordinate 169,721,084 downwards.
GTGTGTGCAGACGCAAGCGTTGTGTAGTTCGATGACAGAGGATGGGACGACCATGGATCTAGCCTGGAGGTGGCGAAGGTTGAACAGGTTCCCATCTGTTCTATAGTTTAGTTCCACTCCAATGGGGAGCTTGTTGAGAGTGAGATGAAGCATTGCAACAAGGAAGATCGAGAAAAGCGGTGGTGCGATGATGCAGCCTTGCTTGACCCCGGTCCGAATGTGGATTGGGTCTGTGGTGGATCCATTGGTCAGGATCACGGCTTGCATGTCATTGTGGAGCAGGCGGAGGATGGTGACAAACTTTTGGGGGCAGCCAAAATGGAGGAAGATGCTCCATAGTCCCTGTCAACTGTTAACTGTCAAAGGCCTTTGTGAGGTCAAAGAAGACCATGTACAAGAGTTGGTGCTGTTCCCTGCATTTCTCTTGCAGTTGTCTACAGGGCAGTAGCGAAACCCGCTTTTCTACATGGCTCAGAGATGTGGATTATATACAGCAGACATCTCAAAGCGCTGGAAAAGTACCACCAGTGCTGCCTCCGCAAGATCCTGCAAATCCACTGGGAGGATAGGCACACCAACGTCAGTGTTCTCTCTCAGGCCAACATCCCCAGCATCGAAGCACTGACCACACTCCGTTGGGTGGGCCACATCATCCGTATGCCCGACACGAGACTCCTAAAGCAAGTGCTCTACTCAGAACTCCGACACGGCAAACGAGCCCCAGGTGGGCAGAGGAAACGTTTCAAGGACACCCTCAAAGCCTCCTTGATAAAGTACAGCATCCCCACCGACATCTGGCAATCCCTGGCCCAAACCGCCCGAAGTTGAGGAAGAGCATCCGGGAGAGCGCTGAGCACCTCGAGTCTCGTTGCCGAGAGCATGCAGAAACCAAGCGCAGGCAGCGGAAGGAGAGTGCAGCAAACCAGTCCCACCCTTTCCTTCAACCACTGTCTGTCCCACCTGTGACAGAAACTGCAATTCCCGGATTGAACTGTACAGTCACCTGAGAACTCACTTTTAGAGTGGAAGCAAGACTTCCTCGATTCTGAGGGACTGCCTATGATGACAAAATACTGAGGGGGCTTGAAAGGCATATGCAGAGAGGATGTTTCCACTCAGGGAATCTAGAACTAGGGGGCATTGTTTAAAGAATAAGGGGTCGACCATTTAGAACTGAGATGAGAAAGAATTTCTTCGCTCAGATAGTCATAAATCTGTGGAATTCTCTGCCCCAAAGAACTGTGGAGGCTGGGTCATTGAATATATTTAAGGTAGAGATAGACAGATTTTTGAACGATAAGGGAGTGAAGGGTTATGGGGAGCGGGCAGGAAAGTGGAGCTGAGCCCAAGATCAGATCAGCCTTGATAATAAATGGCAGAGCAGGCTTGAGGGGGCCACAGGGCCTACTCCTGCTCTTATTTCTTGTGTCTAATGGTTGCCACATTTGCCTTTCTTAAGTGATGTATTAAAATAATTGTATGTACAACTATATATGTTTACAGCATAGAAGCTCATTTGGCCCATCGTGTCTATGCCAACTTTGTGCTGGAGCAATGCAAAACTAATCTCACTGCCCTGCTCGCTCCATATAGCCCAGTATTCTCCTCTGCTTTAATTGTTTATTCACTCTTCCCTTCAAAGATGCAGTAGTCTCTGCTGCAACTACTCCCTGTGATAAAGCGTTCCATTTGTAAAGAAATTTCTCCGAACCTCTCGTCACTCAGAGACATTATCAATTGATGACCCCTTGCACTGACTCACCAACTGGTGGAATGTCTTTCCATATTCATCCTATGTGAAGTGCTTTGAAATATTCCGGAGAGATCTAATGAGGCACGTAAAGAAAAAAAACTTGGATTTATATAGCGCCTTTCGTGACCGCCGGACATCTCAAATGTGGGAAACGCAGCAGCCAACTCCCACAAACAGCAATGTGATAATGACCAGATAATTTATTTTTTTGTTACATTGATTGAGGGATAAACATTGGCCCAGGACACCAGGGATAACTCTTCTTTGAAGTGCCATGGGATCTTTTATGTCCACTTGAGAGAGCAGACGGGACCTCAGTTTAATGGGCCCAAGTTTCCACACGATAAAAAACGGGCGCCCCTCCGAGCTGGGCGCCCGTTTTTCGCGCCACAAAGTGCGCTTAAAAAAAACCCTCCGTATTCTCCACCTCCCTGCAGGTCCTCTGGCCCTCGGCGCGGCGCGGCAGGAGCAGTAGGGGGCAGAGCTAGGACCCTGCGCTGAAAACAGTGCTGGGAGCTCTGCACATGCGCGCTACAGTGGGCACGCAAGTGCAGTAGCTCCAGGTGCCCGAAACTGTGTGGGAGGGGCCCGAAGCACGCAGCCCCTAGCCCTGGCCCAATGGCCTCACTGGGGCTATGTGAATAAGGCTCCTCCCACGACCAGTTCCTGCTTCCTGCCGACTCCCGCTCCTGCTTTCCCCCCCCCGCCCCTCGACCGGACCGGACTCGACCCGCCTGCCGACTCCCGCTCCTGCTTTCCCCCCCCCGCCCCTCGACCGGACCGGACTCGACCCGCCTGCCGCTGCCGCTCCTGCTTCCGACCGCCCCGACCGGACCCGACCCGACCTGACTCGACCCGTCTGCGTCTGCCGGTGCTGCTCCCGCTCCCACCCGACTCGACCCGACTCTACTCTCGCCCTCGGACTGGATCCGACCTGACCACCCCCTCCCCGACCTGACCTCCCCCTCCCCGATCTGACCTCCCTCCCTCCCTCCCTCTCTCCCTCCCTCTCTCCCTCTCTTCCTCCCTCTCTCCCTCCCTCCCTCTCTCCCTCCCTCCCCCTCCCTCTCTCCCTCCCTCTCTCCCTCCCTCCCTCTCTCCCTCTCTCCCTCCCTCTCCCTCCCGCTCTCCCTCCCTCTCCATCCCTCTCTCCCTCCCTCCCCCCTCTCTCCCTCCCTCCCCCGCCGACCCAAACCGAACCTCTCTCCCCGACCCGACCCGACCGAACGCCACCTACCTCTGGGTCTGGGGACGGGCCCTGCCCGAAATCTCGGGCCCGGCCCGTTCAGCCTTCGATCCCGACAGCAAACCGCTTCCTAAAGGCCTGCCTGAAGAACTTTCACACAGGTAGGAACATGGTTTATTTAATCTTTTCTTTGCTTATAAATATTTATTCAGGTTGGATTTATTTGTATAATATTTGTATAAGTATAACTAAGGATTTATTGTAGAATTTAATGACTTCCCTTCCTCCCCCTCCCCCCCCCCCCACCTCGTTCTGGACACCTAATTTGTAACCTGCGCCTGATTTTTTAATGTGTCGAACAGGTTTTTTCAGTTCTACAAAAATCTTCACTTGCTCCATTTTAAGTTAGTTTGGAGTACGTTTTCACTGTGGAAACTTTGAAATCAGGCGTCAGTGGCCGGACACGCCCCCTTTTGAAGAAAAAATTCTGTTCCAAAGTAGAACTGTTCTACCTGACTAGAACTGCAGAAAAAAAAATTTGGAGAATTGCGATTTCTAAGATAATCCGTTCTCCACCAGTTGCTCCTAAAAATCAGGCGCAAACTTGGGCCCATAGTCTCATCTGAAAAATGGCACCTCCAACAGTGCTCCCTCAGCACTGCACTGGAGTGTCAGCCTTGATTTTTTGAACTCAAGTTCCTGGAGTGGGAATTGAATCCACAACCTTCTGACTCAGAGGCAAGTGTGCTACCCACTGAGCCACAGCTGACACATAAATGCAAATTAATTGTTTTTCTCACCTTTCTCTTGGAGATTGAAGCAATGGGAGTAAAATTCAGTTTCCCTGGCCTAAATTAACTTTGCCTATGGCTTGGAACATCTTTACCATATAGGAGTTGAACCTGAGGACTGATCGATAATGAATACGATCTTACAAAATGAAGTGAAACATTAACTTGAGAATTATGGAACGGTTAGGTTAACACTTCTATGGGGAAAGCAATTGAATGTATTACAGGGTGCTATCAATATCAAAAAAGCATGTCGGGAGATATATTACAGGATTTAGCATCTGGTCTTGGAGCTCTTTCAAGCTGCTGACTGGATCTTGATATCACTAATTCGTGCAGGTCACAAATCAACTTAAGTTCTTTGATAAAATAACAATTAATTAATGGCCCGGATTTTGCAGTTGTAATGATGGCAAATCTGTTAGCGTTCGCTGTCATTACTCTGTGAAACTGACAGCAAATTCTGGCATCCGCAAATGCGCAGTTAAATGCGGAAATCCAGCAGTTGCTGTCAGTTACTCCCAGCACCTCCACAGGGTACGGTGTTACAATCCCTGCAGACGGCAATCTTTAGAAATCAATTGAACTGACGTGAACTTACCCTTTTATGCTGTAATATCATTGTTAAAAACCCCTAAAAAAGATAAGCCTTGTTAAATGAGGTGTAACTGAGTTTTTAATGGCTGCTGAACAACCTATCTGGCCCTGAAAAACTCATTTATATTTGTGGAATGCCAAATTTTTTCATTAGGATAAAAATTCCATAGGTTTTTAATGTATTAAAAGTAATATATATTTTTTAAGTTTGTTTATGTTATTTCAGTTTGTTTACGATATTTCAGCTTCTACCTTAATTCCATGTGTATGTCCCAATCTTTAAAATTTATAAAAAGCGAAATAATAATCTGTGCTTTTTACTTCCTGGTTTGCTGTCTGTGAGAATTATTCATTGTGATTGGCTGATTGGCTGCTTAGCCTAATGATTTACATGCTGAATGCTTGAGATCCCCTAGAGTTCACGACAGAATGAAATTAACATCGGATAAGGTGAAACCGATGCACCTTTCTTCGGGGTCAGCGGCGAGTGCCATCACTTCACTGCTGATCACAAAATCCGGGCCAATAAGTCTTTGCAGTGGATATAATTTATTTAGATTTTCAGAAAGTTCCTTATCTTTGGTTTTTAAAGATGACTAAGGAATTGATTAACTATCAAGCTGGATTGAAAACGTGTTTGACAATAGAAAGAAGAAGCAGCAATAAATGGAAGGAACTTAGATTGGAGAACAGTAAGTGGAATCCCACTGACTTGTTCTGTGTCCCCTCCTCTTCACACTATACAACAAGCAATACAGTAAAGGGAACTTTATAATATTTGTTAATGGTACAAAACTATGGCCACCTGACCATTATAGAGTGTATCAATGGTAGTCAGAATTGATGGATTAAGTAACTACAAACGGATTTTTATGTGAGTAAATAGTAAGATTTTACGCACTGGGTGTGACTGTTGACACATACCTGAAAGTGTCCAGCCAATCCAAAGCTGTTATTGATCAAGCTAATCAAATACTGCATATACATTTCAAATGTATTGTGTCAAAAACATGTTATTCAAACCTTGTATAAATGATTGGCGAGAAAATTGGGAATATATTGTGGGGTCTTGAATTAACAATCTTCAAAAGGAGATTGATGTATTGGAAGGGGTTCAAAAAAGAATGAGAGGATGTTTCTGGGACTTGCTTCAAAATTGAAGAGTCTCACAGGACAGAACTTGGACAAAAGTAAATCTAGAACGGATATAAAGGTCTTCAGTGCTGAAAGATGGAAACTGTAGAGGTAAGGAGGACATTTTAAGTAAATGTGGAACACAACAACAACAACAACTTGTACTTATATAGTGCCTTTAACATAGTGAAACATCCCAAGGCACGTCACTGGAGTGTTATAAGATAAAAATTTGACACCGAGCCGCACTAGTAGAAATTAGCGCAGGTAACCAAAAACTTGATCAAAGAGGTAGGTTTTAAGGAGTGTCTTAAAGGAGGAAAGAGAGACGAGAGGTTTAGGCAGGGAGTTCCAGAGCTTGGGGCCTAGGCAGCTAAAGGCACGGCCACCAATGGTTGAAAGATTACAATCAGGGATGCTCAAGAGGGCAGAATTAGAGGAACGCAGATATCTCTGGGTTGGGGGAGGGGGGTGCGGGGTGGGGGGGAGTTGTGGTGCTGGAGGAGATTAGAGAGATAGGGAGGGTGAGGTCATGGAGGGATTTGAAAATAAGGATGAGAATTTTAAAATCGAGGCATTACTTAACCAGAAGCCAATGTAGGTCAGTGAGCACAGGGGTGATGGGTGAGCAGGACTTGGTGCAAGTTAGGACACGAGCAGCTGAGTTTTGGATCACCTCTAGTTTACATAGGATAGAATGTGGGAGGCCAGCCAGGAGTGCGTTGGAATAGTCAAGTCTAGAGGTAACAAAGGCACGGATGAGGGCTTCAGCAGCAGATGAGCTGAGGCAAGGGCAGAGACAGGTGATGTTACGGAGGTGGAAATAGGCGGTCTTAGTTATGCTGAGGATAAGTGGTTGAAAGCTCATTTCTGGGTCAAATATGACACCAAAGTTGCGAACAGTCTGATTCAGCCTCAGACCTAAATTGGGGAGAGGGATGTAGTCAGTGGCTGGGGAATGGAGTTTGTGACGGGGACCGAAAACAATGGCTTCGGTCTTCCCAATATTCAATTGGAGAAAATTTCTGCTCATCCAGAAGTGGATGTTGGACAAGCTGTCCAACAATTTAGAGACCGTGGAAGGGTCGAGAGGAGTGGTGGTGAGGTAGAGCTGGGTATCATCAGCGTACACGTGGATACTGGCGCTGTGTTTTCGGATGATATCGCCAAGGGGCAGCAGATAGATGAGAAATGGGAGTGGAAACGTGTACAAAATCTAAACAAGTGAGACTTGAGATCAGAGCCTTGAAATTCCTGATGAGCTCCAGCACTAATCTCATCCCAAATCCCGGGAATAGGGTTAATAGCACAAAGGGATGGGCACCCCATGCCCTTTATGATGCTCCTTGGGCAGAATTGTCGAAGCAAACCATCCTTTGCTGCTCCATGATGGGAGGACAGGCCATTCAAGCCAATGAAGGGGTGTTTTTTTTTTTAAAAAGCTCAGCAAATTGTAATTTGTTGCTCGATTGCAGTTTGGAAACTGGCAATCTGGGCCCTACTTTCAGCAGCATTATTCAGGTGTTCTGTCTATTGGGAGCAAAGGGGGGAGGAAATGGAGCAGAACTGCTGGGTTTTTCTGGCCGGTGATGCCATCCTTCTAGTCCCAATTATTTTTCGTCACACGATCATGGTTTTGGCAGGGCACAATAATGTGTCCGAATTTCACAAACTACTCAGACCCAAATTCCTCCCCTGTCCACCTAGATGATGGTGATGTTACGTTGCCAGAAGCCAGAAATATCTAGTCTCCTAAGATGTTTTCTTTGCAGAGCACTGGATGTGTGGAGCACACAATGTGTTTTTTTTTAATAAAAGCTGCTGAATTTACCTAATCATTGTCCATAGTTCAAAACTGACCATAATTTGCTTTAATTCACTTCCCTATTGAGTGGTCAAGTGTTACTAGGAAGGGGACGCCCAGCTCTACCTCTCCACCAACCACCCTCAACCCTCACTCCCTCTGTTGTCAGCCTGTTTGCCTGACATCCAGATCTGGATTAGCTGCAATTTCTTCCAATTAAACATTGGGAAGATCAAAGCCATTGTCTTCGGCCCCACCACAAATTCAGTTCCCTCGCCACTGATTCCATTGCCCGCTCCAACCACTGTCTCTGGCTAAACCAGACTGTTCGCAACCTCGGCATTTGACCCTGAGCTGAGCTTCTGACCCCATATCCTCTCCATCACAAAGATCAGCCATTTCCACTTCTGTAATGTCGCCCCCTTCATCAGTCCTCATCCATACTTTTGTCACCTCTGGACTCGTCTGTCCCAATCTCTCTGGCTGGCTTACATTCCATAAATTTCAACTCAGCTTAATGGGAGCATTGCTTGGGCCCATTTTGTACATTAAAGGTGTTATATAAATACAAGTTGTTGTTGCTATACACAGGAACAGGAGTCAGCCATTTAGCCCCTCAGGCTTGTTCCGACATTCAATTAGATCATGGCAGATCTGTACCCCAACTCTATTCACTAAACTCTGAATTATATTGCATGATTTCCATACCTAATTTTAAAAATATCTACCAATCTCAGTCTTGAAAATCTGAATTGACCCAGCATCCACAGCCTTTTGGAGAAGGCAATTCCATATATCTACTGCCCTTTGTGTGAAAAAATACTTCCTGAATTTAGTCCTAAATGGCCTTGCTCTAATTTTAAGATTGTACCCCAACCAGATTGTTCTGAATTATCCCACCAGAGGAAATAGCTTCTCTATATCTACTCTATCGAATCCTTTTATCATTTTGAACACCTCAATTAGGTCATCACCCCCTAAACCTAAGGAATACAAGCCAAGTTTACGCAACTTGTTCTCATAATATAACTTTTTAGCCCCAGTATCATTCTGGTTAGCCTGCACTTCCAAGGCCAGTATATCTCTCCAGAAGGGTAGTGCCCAGAACTGCAAGCAATGATCTAGATGGGGTCTGACCAAGGCTCTATACAACTTATGTTGCAAAAGTAAATTTTTATAATATTAAAGACAAAGGCTGCAGTCCTGCACCGATATACCAAGGATTAATTTAATACACAATCAAACGCTTGAAGGTTTATTAAAGTTAAATGTTACATATCCTCATGGCCAACATTGAGCTTACACAAGATGTGGTCATATAGATACACAAATTTAAAGCCAGTTGAACTCAATGCTCCAGATGACTCCTATTGTGTTCTTAACTCAGATGAGACTGCACACAGGGAGGTTAAAGTAACAGTGACCTCAGTCTTTATTAAGACACTCCAGAGTGAGGAACAGACCTTAGGGGCCGGCTTATATACAGTGTTCCCAAGGGATGCTGAGATCCCTTGGGACTTCAGGGGATGCGCTCCCTAGTGGCGAAACATGGGAGTGCATGCTTTACAGATATACAACATCACTCCCCCCCCCAAAGTCAAAGTGAAAACTATTTACAAGGTGAGGCGGTCAGGAGCCTTTCTTTCCCTGGTGGACCGCCTCGGTACAAATGTCTGTTCTGGTGTGTTCGCTGTGCCATCGCTGGGCTGGCGTGTTGTTGGCCCTGCAGGGCTGCTGGGTGAGCCTGGCCTTGCTGGGCTGTTGGGCGTGATGGGTTTGATTTCCTTGTCCGGCGTGGTGTCGTTGATCCTTTGGGTGTGTGTTGTGGACTCGGAAAAGGTGGTGTCTGCTGTGGGTTGTTCAGGACAGTCTGTGAACCGCAGCCTTGTTTGGTCAGGTGCCTTCTGCAAATTTGTCCATTGTCTAGTTTGACTACAAACACCCTACTCCCTTCTTTAGCTATCACCGTGCCCACGATCAACTTGGGACCATGTCCATAGTTTAGCACACACACAGGGTCATTCAGATCAATTTCTCGTGACCATCATTTACATTTTGTTGCTGCCGCCTGCTCTCTACCTGATCATGCAGGTTGGGGGTGAACCAGCGAGAGTCTGTTTTTAAGTGTCCTTTTCATGAGTAGCTCAGCCGGGGGCACCCTTGTAGCGAGTAGGGTCTCGTGCGGTAGCTGAGCAGTACTCGTGACAGGCGGGTTTGGAGTGAGCCTTCTGTGACTCGTTTAAGGCTCTGTTTGATTGTTTGTACTGCCCGCTTTGCCTGCCCATTGGAGGCTGGTTTAAACAGGGCCGAGGTGACATGTTTGATCCCATTGCGGGTCGTGAATTCTTTAAATTCGGCAGTGGTGAAACATGGCCCGTTGTCACTGACCAGTATGTCAGGCAGGCCGTGGGTGGCAAACATGGCCCTCAGGCTTTCAATGGTGACAGTGGCGGTGCTTCCCGACATTATTTCACATTCAATCCATTTTGAAAAAGCATCCACCACCACCAGGAACATTTTACCGAGAAACGGGCCCGCATAGTCGACATGGATCCTTGACCATGGTCTGGAGGGACAGGCCCATAAACTTAGTGGTGCCTCTCTGGGCGCGTTGCTCAACTGAGCACACATGCTGCATTGCCGTACTCAGGACTCTAAGTCAGAGTCGATACCAGGCCACCACATGTGGGATTTGGCTATCGCTTTCATCATTACTATACCCGGGTGTGTGCTGTGGAGATCCGAGATGAACGTCTCCCTGCCCTTTTTAGGTAGCACTACGCAGTTACCCCACAACAGGCAGTCTGCCTGAATGGACAGCTCGTCCTTTCACCGCTGGAACAGCTTGATTAGCTCTGGCATGTCAATGGGGATGCTGGCCCAGCTCCCATGCAGTACACAGTTTTTTACTAGGGACAGCAGAGGATCTTGGCTGGTCCAAGTCCTAATCTGGTGGGCAGAGACAGGTGATTTATCATTTTCAAACGCTTCCATGACCATCAACAAGTCGGCGGGCTGCGCCACCATCAACAAGTTTGCAGGCTGCGCCATTTCCATCCCCGTGGTGGGCAATGGTAGCCGACTGAGAGCATCCGCACAGTTCTCGGTGCCTGGCCTGTGGCGGATGGTATAGTTATACGCTGATAGTGTAAGTGCCCACCTTTGTACGCGGACTGAGGCATTAGTATTTATCCCCTTGTTTTCAGCGAACAAGGGTATGAAGGGCTTGTGATCGGTTTCCAGCTCAAATTTGAGGCCAAACAGGTACTGATGCATTTTCTTTACCGCGAACACACACGCTAATGCCTCTTTCTCAATCATGCTGTAGGCCCTCTCGGCTTTAGACAAGCTCCTGGAAGCATAGGCGACAGGTTGGCAGGGGGATGGGAACCAATGCAGGGAGACAGAGGGAAACAAAAAGGAGGCAAAAGCAAAAGACAGAAAGGAGATGAGGAAAAGTGGAGGGCAGAGAAACCCAAGGCAAAGAACAAAAAGGGCCACTGTACAGCAGAATTCTAAAAGGACAAAGGGTGTTAAAAAAACAAGCCTGAAGGCTTTGTGTCTTAATGCAAGGAGTATCTGCAATAAGGTGGATGAATTAACTGTGCAAATAGATGTTAACAGATATGATGTGATTGGGATTATGGAGACGTGACTCCAGGATGATCAGGGCTGGGAACTCAACATTCAGGGGTATTCGGCATTCAGGAAGGATAGAATAAAAGGAAAAGGAGGTGGGGTAGCATTGCTGGTTAAAGAGGAGATTAATGCAATAGTTAAGAAAGACATTAGCTTGGATGATGTGGAATCTATATGGGTAGAGCTGCAGAACACCAAAGGGCAAAAAACGTTAGTGGGAGTTGTGTACAGACCTCCAAACAGTAATAGGGATGTTGGGGAGGGCATCAAACAGGAAATTAGGGGTGCATGCAATAAAGGTGTAGCAGTTATAATGGGTGACTTTAATATGCACATAGATTGGGCTAGCCAAACTGGAAGCAATACGGTGGAGGAGGATTTCCTAGAGTGCATAAGGGATGGTTTTCTAGACCAATATGTTGAGGAACCAACTCGGGGGGAGGCCATCTTAGACTGGGTGTTGTGTAATGAGAGAGGATTAATTAGCAATCTCATTGTGCGAGGCCCCTTGGGGAAGAGTGACCATAATATGGTGGAATTCTGCATTAGGATGGAGAATGAAACAGTAAATTCAGAGACCATGGTCCAGAACTTAAAGAAAGGTAACTTTGAAGGTATGAGGCGTGAATTGGCTAGGATAGATTGGCGAATGATACTTAGGGGGTTGACTGTGGATGGGCAATGGCAGACATTTAGAGACCGCATGGATGAATTACAACAATTGTACATTCCTGTCTGGCGTAAAAATAAAAAAGGGAAGGTGGCTCAACCGTGGCTATCTAGGGAAATCAGGGATAGTATTAAAGCCAAGGAAGTGGCATACAAATTGGCCAGAAATAGCAGCGAACCTGGGAACTGGGAGAAATTTAGAACTCAGCAGAGGAGGACAAAGGGTTTGATTAGGGCAGGGAAAATGGAGTACGAGAAGAAGCTTGCAGGGAACATTAAGGCGGATTGCAAAAGTTTCTATAGGTATGTAAAGAGAAAAAGGTTAGTAAAGACAAACGTAGGTCCCCTGCAGTCAGAATCAGGGGAAGTCATAACGGGGAACAAAGAAATGGCAGACCAATTGAACAAGTACTTTGGTTTGGTATTCACTAAGGAGGATACAAACAACCTTCCGGATATAAAAGGGGTCAGAGGGTCTAGTAAGGAGGGGGAACTGAGGGAAATCTTTATTAGTCGGGAAATTGTGTTGGGGAAATTGATGGGATTGAAGGCCGATAAATCCCCAGGGCCTGATGGACTGCATCCCAGAGTACTTAAGGAGGTGGCCTTGGAAATAGCGGATGCATTGACAGTCATTTTCCAACATTCCATTGACTCTGGATCAGTTCCTATGGAGTGGAGGGTAGCCAATGTAACCCCACTTTTTAAAAAAGGAGGGAGAGAGAAAACAGGGAATTATAGACCGGTCAGCCTGACCTCAGTAGTGGGTAAAATGATGGAATCAATTATTAAGGATGTCATAGCAGTGCATCTGGAAAATGGTGACATGATAGGTCCAAGTCAGCATGGATTTGTGAAAGGGAAATCATGCTTGACAAATCTTCTGGAATTTTTTGAGGATGTTTCCAGTAAAGTGGACAAAGGAGAACCAGTTGATGTGGTATATTTGGACTTTCAGAAGGCTTTCGACAAGGTCCCACACAAGAGATTAATGTGCAAAGTTAAAGCACATGGGATTGGGAGTAGTGTGCTGACGTGGATTGAGAACTGGTTGTCAGACAGGAAGCAAAGAGTAGGAGTAAATGGGTACTTTTCAGAATGGCAGGCAGTGACTAGTGGGGTGCCGCAAGGTTCTTTGCTGGGGCCCCAGCTGTTTACATTGTACATTAATGATTTAGACAAGGGGATTAAATGCAGTATCTCCAAATTTGCGGATGACACTAAGTTGGGTGGCAGTGTGAGCTGCGAGGAGGATGCTATTAGGCTGCAGAGTGACTTGGATAGGTTAGGTGAGTGGGCAAATGCATGGCAGATGAAGTATAATGTGGATAAATGTGAGGTTATCCACTTTGGTGGTAAAAACAGAGAGACAGACTATTATCTGAATGGTGACAGATTAGGAAAAGGGAAGGTGCAACGAGACCTGGGTGTCATGGTACATCAGTCATTGAAGGTTGGCATGCAGGTACAGCAGGCGGTTAAGAAAGCAAATGGCATGTTGGCCTTCATAGCGAGGGGATTTGAGTACAGGGGCAGGGAGGTGTTGCTACAGTTGTACAGGGCCTTGGTGAGGCCACACCTGGAGTATTGTGTACAGTTTTGGTCTCCTAACTTGAGGAAAGACATTCTTGCTATTGAGGGAGTGCAGCGAAGATTCACCAGACTGATTCCCGGGATGGCGGGACTGACCTATCAAGAAAGACTGGATCAACTGGGCTTGTATTCACTGGAGTTCAGAAGAATGAGAGGGGACCTCATAGAAACGTTTAAAATTCTGACGGATTTAGACAGGTTAGATGCAGGAAGAATGTTCCCAATGTTGGGGAAGTCCAGAACCAGGGGTCACAGTCTGAGGATAAGGTGTAAGCCATTTAGGACTGAGATGAGGAGAAACTTCTTCACCCAGAGAGTGGTGAACCTGTGGAATTCTCTACCACAGAAAGTAGTTGAGGCCAATTCACTAAATATATTCAAAAGGGAGTTAGATGAAGTCCTTACTACTCGGGGGATCAAGGGTTATGGCGAGAAAGCAGGAAGGGGGTATTGAAGTTTCATGTTCAGCCATGAACTCATTGAATGGCGGTGCAGGCTAGAAGGGCTGAATGGCCTACTCCTGCACCTATTTTCTATGTTTCTATGTTTCTATGTTTCTATGTTGCAACTAACCCGCAACGTTAGCTTGTTGTAATACACACCCGACTCCGTACGACGACGCATCACATGCTAGCACAAGTCTTTAACACGGGTTATACAATACAAGCAGCTTGTTGGAGCATAAAATGTTTCTGGCTTTCTCAAAAGCAATTTTTATCCCCATACCCAGTTCTCACCTTTGCACAATAACACATGTTGGGGCTGTAAGAGGGTGCTTAACCCCGGTAGGAGGTTACCAAAATAGTTGAGGAATCCCAGGAACAACCGCAACTCCATGACGTTCTGTGGCCTGGGCACGTTCCTGATAGCCTCTGTCTTGGCATCTGTGGGCCGAATGCCGTCCGTCGCGATCTTTCTCCCCAAAAACTCCACTTCTGTTGCCATGAAGACGCATTTCGACCTCTTCAGCTGCAGCCCTACGCGATCCAGTTGCTGGAGGACCTCCTCCAGGTTTTGTAGGTGCTCGATCTTGTCCCGACCCATGACCAATGTCATCCTGAAAAACCACCGTGCGTGGTGCTGACTTCAGTAGGCTCTCCATGTTTCTCTGGGAGATCGCTGCAGCCGACCGAATTCCAAACGGGCATCTGTTGTAGATGAACAGTCCCTTGTGTGTGTTGATGCAGGTGAGGCCCTTCGAAGACACCTCCAGCTCCTGCGTCATGTAGGCCGAAGTCAGGTCGAGCTTGGTGAATATCTTGCCTCCTGCCAGCGTCGCAAATAGGTCGTCTGCCTTAGGTTGCGGGTATTGGTCCTGTAGCGAGAAACGATTAATAGTTACTTTATAATCGCCGCAAATCCTGACCATGCCATCATTTTTGAGTACTGGAACAATCGGGCTGGCCCACTCGCGAAATTCCACTGGGGAGATGATGCGCTCGTGTTGCAGCCTGTCCAGCTTGATTTCCACTCTCTCATCATGTGAGGTACCACTCGCGCCTTGTGGTGAATGGTTCGTGCCTCTGGGACCAAGTGGATCCGCACCTTCGCCCTGAAAAGTTTCCAATGCCAGGCTCAAAAAGGGAAGGAAATTTGTTAAGAACCTGGGTACATGAGGCCTCATCGACATGTGATAGCGCTCGGATGTCATCCCAGTTCCAGCGGATTTTGCTCAGCCAGCTCCTTCCAAGCAGTGTGGGGCCATCGCCTGGGACAATCCAGAGTGGCAGTTCGTGCACTGTGCCCTCGTAGGTGACCTTGACTATGGCGCTGCCCAGGACAGTGATAAGCTCTTTGGTGTACGTTCCCAGTTTTGTGTGGATGGGGCTCAGGGCTGGTCTGAGTGCCTTGTTGCACCACAGTCTCTCAAACATCTTTTTACTCATGATGGATTGGCTAGCGCCAGTGTCCAGTTCCATGGCTACGGGTAAGCCGTTCAATTTTACATTTAGCATTATAGGTGGACATTTCATCGAAAATGTGTGCATCCCATGTACTTCAGCATCTGCCTCCTCTCTCTGAGGCTCGAAATTGCTTTGATCCACCATGGACCGATCTTCCTCTGCCACGTGGTGGTTAGCAGGTTTTGCAGAGCTTGCAGCTCGTCTGCAAACTCATTGGAGGTGCCCCATTGTTCCACAGCTCTTGCAAACATACCCTTTGAAGCGGCATGAATAGGCTGAATGGAAGCCTCCACAACGCCAACAAGGTGTGAATTGCCTTGCATTCATCCTGTGTTGGGGACTCTGAGTCATCTGGGTTACCTGAGGCCTGCTGGCAGTTGCAGACTCGTGGTTTCTGCCCTGTACATTTGTGCTCGCAAACACAGTTCCAGTTAATTTATGAACCTTGCTAGCCTTTGTGTGCTGAGAGATTTGTTTGGTGTTATCACTGGTGGACATAAATGCCTGTGCTATCGCAATGGCCTTACTGAGGATTGGTGTCTCTACAGTCACAAGTTTTTGTAGGATGATCTCGTGGCCAATGCCCAGTACAAAAAAGTCTCTGAGCATTTGCTCCAGGTAGCCATCAAACTCACATTGTCCTGCAAGTCGCCTTAGCTTGGCGATATAGCTCGCCACTTCCTGACCTTCAGATCGCTGGCACGTGTAGAACCGATACCTCGCCATCAGCACGTTCTCCCTTGGGTTAAGATGCTCCCGAACCAGTGTACACAGCTCCTCATACGAATTATCTGTGGGTTTCACCAGACCCAGAAGATTCTTCATGGGGTTGTAGGTCGGTGCCCCGCAGACTGTGACGAGGATCGCTCTCCTTTTTGTAGCGCTTCCTTCTCTGTCCAGCTCATTGGCTACAAAGTACTGGTCTAGCCGTTCGACATAGGCTTCCCAGTCCTCACCCTCCGAGAACTTCTCCAGGATGCCCACAGTTTGCTGCATCTTTGCGTTGGATTCGTATCCTCGTCGCCAGTTATTGTGTTCTTAACACAGATGAGACTACACACAGGGAGGTTAAAGTAACAGTGACCTCAATCTTTATTAAGACACTCCAGAGTTAGGAACAGGCCTTAGGGTCCGGCTTATATACAGATGCTGGGATCCCTTGGGACTTCAGGGGATGCACTCCCTGGTGGCGGAACATGGGAGTGCATGCTTTACAGATACACAACAACTCCCTTCTTCATATCTCAACCTATGGCTACAATGTTACCACATTTGTACTAGTTTGAGTTCAAAGTTCTCATCCTTGTTTACAAATCCCTCCATGACTATGCCCCTCCCTATCTCTGTTATGTCTTTTAGCCCCACAACCCCGTGAGATGTCTGCGCTCCTCAAATACTGCCCTCTTGAGCATCCCTGATTATAATCGCTCCACCATCGGTGGCTGTGCCTTCAGCTGCTTGGACCCTAAGTTCTGGAACTCCCTGCCTAAACCTCTCCATCTTTCTACCTCTCTTTCCTACTTTAAGACACTCCTTAAAACTTACCTCTTTGACTAAGCTTTTCGTTACCTGCCGTAATATCTTCTTATGTGGCTCAGTTCTATTGTTTAGTCTTATAACACTCCTGTGAAGCGCCTTGGGACGTTTTACCATGTTGAAGGCGCTATATAAATAACAATTGTTGTTGTTTCTGGCATCAGCAATCCATAATGCTTCACTCACTTTCGGCACAGCCCCTATCAAGATGTTTCTAGGCCCGTTAAATATTGTTGCAGAAAGCAGTCGATGTTTGGGAACTGAGTCTCCAGTTAGGGTGATAAAGCAAATCTAAATGTAAACAATGTCTGACTTGACCCAGAACCAGGCTGCACACAAACTCTGTACAGTCACATTTTCAACCTGTTTGCAGTCTTTCAACTTTAGGTATTTTTTAAGACACAGAAATGATCTAAATTGAATTCCCTGACTATTTCTCAATTTTAATCCCTTAATACATCCTTCCCTTTGAATTCCAACCCCTTTGAGATTCAGGCCAATTTTGCATTAGCCTTTTTAATTAGAAAGACTCCAAGACGTCCCAATGCAATCTACAGCCAATGAAATACTTCTGAAGTGTGGTCTGTTGCAGATTACTATAAGAGGTGACAAGCCAGTGGCTAAACATACTTTGCAGCAAATTTATGTTTACGAATACATCTAGAAGCTGTATATGAGCAGGAAGCCCTGAAATTCTTAACCAGCTGCACCGACAGAGCAGGGTGCCCGAGGGTGCAGACCTATTCTCATACCTCAGGCACATCAATTATAGATTGTCTCAGGAGCTTATCTGTTTGTGTAATGTTATCCAAGCAAATAAATTAGTTTCTAGTCTTGCGTGTGTATGTAGTGACTTTCTGGTACCATAGCTATAAATGGACTCTGGCTAGGTTAAGCATCAGTTTTAGAGTACACAAGGCCATTCACCACTCATCCTATGTTCACCTAATACAGGCGTACTTGTGTCAGAGCCCAGGCAGATTTGTGGCAGAGTTTGTGCAGTCCAACCTAGTTTTCTCCTTTTTGGAATTAACTTTGACTGGTGCTCACATCTGATTCACCCACCAATAAATCTTACATACTGCTGTCGGAGAGAGCAACTTGTCCTTGTATTTTTATATAGATATATTATATATCTTTCTATCTGTCTCACTTTCTCTCTCTTTCTCTATCTCTATATCTATATCTATATCTCTCTTTATCTATTTATATCGATATCTAAACCTACCTATCTATTCACCTTGCAAATCCACTGGGAGGATAGACGCACCAACGTCAGTGTTCATGGTCAGGCCAGCATCGAAGCACTGACCACACTCGACCAGCTCCGTTGGGCGGGCCACATCGTCTGCATCCCCGACACAAGACTCCCAAAGCAAGCGCTCTACTCGGAACTCCTACACGGCAAGTGAGCCCCAGGTGGGCAGAGGAAACGTTTCAAGCACACCCTCAAAGCCTCCCTGATAAAGTGCAACATCCCCACTGACACCTGGGAATCCCTGGCCCAAGACTGCCCTAACTGGAGGAAGAGCATCTGGGAGAGCGCTGAGCACCTTGAGTCTCGTTGCCGAGAGCATGCAGAAACCAAGCACAGGCAGCTGAAAGAGCGTGTGGCAAACCAGACTCCCCACCCACCCTTTCCTCCAACCACTGTCTGTCCCACCTGTGACAGAGACTGCAATTCCCGTATTGGACTGTACAGTCACCTGAGCACTCACTTTTAGAGTGGAAGCAAGTCTTCCTCGATTTCAAGGGACTGCCTATGATGACGATGATGATCTACCCCTATATCTATATCTCCCATATCTCAATGTATCTCTATTGAATCATTGAATGATAAAGCACAGAATGAGTCCATTTGGCCCACCATGCCTATGCCAGCTCTTTGGTAGAGCTATCCAATTAATCCCACTCCCCTGCTCTTTTCCCTCATAGCCCTGTAAATTCTCTTTTGAATGTTACTATTGATTTTGCTTCCACCATCCTTTCAGGCAGTGTATTCACAACAACTCACTGCGTAAAATAAAATTGTTTCCTCATGTTGCCTCTGGTATACTCAGGGAGGTGAAGTAATCCTTCCGCATGGGAATGAACCAAATTTTCTGAACTTTGTAGGAGCAGGATATTCCCCTAGCACTCATTGGAATTCCTGATGCCCAAATATAAGAACATAAGAAATAGGAGCAGGAGTAGGCCATTTGGCCCCTCGAGCCTGCTCCGCCATTTAATAAGATCATGGCTGATTTGATCGTGGCCTCAATTCCACTTCCCTGCCCGTTCCCCATAACCCTTCACTCCCTTATTGTTCAAACATCTGTCTATCTCCACCTTAAATATATTCAATGACCCAGCCTCCACAGCTCTCTGGGGCATAGAATTCCATAGATTTACAACCCTCTGAGAGAAGACATTTCTTCTCATCTCAGATTTAAATGGGCAGCCCCTTATTCTAAGTCTATGTTCCCTAGTTTTAGTTTCCCCATGAGTGGAAATATCCTCTCTGCATCCACCTTGTCGAGCCCCCTCATTATCTTACATGTTTCGATAAGATCACCTCTCATTCTTCTGAACTCCAATGAGTACAGGCCCAACCTACTCAACCTATCTTCATAAGTCAACCCTCTCATCTCCAGAATCAACCTAGTGAACCTTCTCTGAACTGTGTCCAATGCAAGTATATCCTTTCTTAAATATGTGAATAAATTATTTGGAGTGAATGAAGAAGAAGACTAGCATAAAGATAGTTTATCTTTGTTGATGGGAAATACAAGAAGGGAAAAATTCGGGCGTGCATTAATCGAGGCGGAGCTGTAATTTTAGCGCCTTGAAAATGTTTGCGTCCTCCGCCCAGAAATTTGTCAGAATCGGGTGAGGAGCTGACAAGGGCATTAAGTCAGACGTCGCACACCAGAGCTGGGGGGGAGGCGATAACAAAAGTTTGGTCAGTACATTTTGCAGACCCATTGTACATGCGCGAAACTCTGAGTCAGACCCCGGCAAAAGCTGACTCTTAACGGCACGGCATAGTAATGCACCCATTAAAGTTTTCAAAATCACTGGTTTTCAACCTGTACTGTTATGTCTGTCTGCCGTTGCAAACTCGGAGGCTCACGCACCGTGCTGCATGTAAACGTTGCACTGACTGTGACCTCTGAGGGAAGCGCTTCCTCATCCCTTTAAGTAGCCACCAGTTAACGACTGCAAGCCTGTACCGACTGTTTTTTCAGACATTGTTCTTTTCAGAACGGGGCACAAGCATGGGCGTTGCACCAGGAATACGTCACGATCGGAGTGATCATCAACAGCCAGGCCCTACTGATTTGCGCCCCCGGTGGGCCTGTAAAAGCTGTGCTCCCGGTCGGTAACCTCCTACGCTCCCATTAAGGCCTCCTCGGGCTGCTAACTGAGGCATTAAACAACCAAAAATCCAGCCCATTATAATGTGTTTTATTTCAGTCACCTCTAGAGGACAGCATTTGCCCACAATCGGCAATTGCTTCCATTTGGTAAGTGTGGGAATGTCAAGTGTGGGAATATCATGAGCTGAAGGGGCTTCTCTCCGAGGATTGGTGTTCAAAGAAGCAAATAGGTAGTGATGTAACAACTGCTCCCTGTCACATTGGTCTTAATTTTAATGAGATCACAAATTTCCTGTGGCTTGATAAAGTTGCAACAAATTTGGCAAGAACTGTTTTGCCTGGAGCTGGTATGTATTTGGATTCACTTATGCCATTCACATGATTATATTATTGCTTTTTTACAAACTTACACACCATCAGCAGAAAGACTGCATCAGTGGTAACTGCATAGAAACCATTGCCTTATATGGTGTTTGTGTGCAACATTGTCAGGACCAAGCTGCAATGAGGTCCGGTCTCCCATCAAAGGACTGGAAAATCGAGTGGAACTAGATTGTACTCATTTTTTTTTAGTTACGGCCATTTTCCAGCGGGGAGGGCATGGGCAGATCATCTGATTGCCCCTGTATCCAGGTTATGGGGGTTAGTCAGGGGAGCATGCAGGCTTCCCTGATAAATTCCACCCTTAAAAGGCCTCTGTGGAACTCACACTAGCTATGAACTGGTATGAGTCGAAGTTGAAGCCTTTTGAAAGGCCCCAATTCCTACCTAGACTGAGGCAAATAATCCCGGAGGGATGGGCTTGGGGGCACCTCAGGCAGAGCCCAGCCCTGCTATTTGGTACAAGATCTTTAGTCAACCATGGGAACCATCGCTGCAGGTTCAGCAAAAGAAAAACTTACCTTCTCCCCCAACGGCAGCCGTGATCTGGCCCGATGCACTGCAGCCGAGTGCATGGCTGATTGATCACGGGCAAGAAACAACAACAAAAAATCAAACAGAGGATCGAAATGTTGTTTCACTTACTGTGGCCACCTCGCCTTTAGCATTATCCCCAAAGATCCCGGCCCTCCGATCGACACCTACTGCAGCTGTCGGTATTTTCAGCCGTTGCTGCTGCAGGGGGCAGTTCCGAAGTTCCAGTCCGGGGCACTACCGGGGCGATGTGCACGGCCGTTACATCACGATCACCGTGCACATCGCCGCCGCAAACCTCCCGTTGAATATGGCGGGAGTCGATCTTCTCACCGCGCCCGGTCGGTAAGTCGTTAGCGCCCCGTTATCACCCACGTACTCCCCCCCCCCCCCACAGAGGCGATAACAACAGGCACTAAGGGGGACAATTTCTAGGCCATAGATTTAAAATAATTGGCAAAAAGCCAGGGGGGAGATCGGGAGAAATGTTTTCACGCAGTGGGTTGTGATCTGGAACGCACTGCCTGAAAGGATGGTGGAAACAGATTTAATAATAACCTTCAAAGGGAATTGGATATATACCTAACAGCTAAATAAAAATTGCAGGGCTCTGAGGAAAGAGAAGCAGAGTGGGTCGAATTGGAGAGCTCTTTCACAGGCCCAATGGGTGGAATGGTCTTCTGTGCTGTATGAGGCTACACTTTATCCAAGTCGAAGATTAGTGATGGCACCAGCCCTGTTCACTTTCAACATTACTCTGAGCTTGATTCCATACGGGTTCCAGATACATTTTTTCAGACTTCCAAATGCAGAGCTGACTTTTCTGGAACCAGAATGCGATTATCTGAGACTATGCAGCTCACTGAAATGAACCGGTTGACCATGTTTAGTTCAGTATTACTTAATGGTGGTTGTTGGTTTGCTCTAGCAGTTCCATGGGCCGGCTGCTACATGGGCCTTTGTTAGTGACGAGGAGGCGGGAAGGGTGGGGGTGGGGGCGGGGGAGCCTAGTGGGAGGTGATGCACCTGCTGTAATGTATTTGCTTCATGGGTTCTTTGCTTAAGAATTCATAGCAACACATTGCGATTAAGAACTAGTTGGTTTATTAACAGAGGTTTAACAATCACACTACATGTTACCAGTTCATCCAGCAGGCTCACAACCAGCTGCCTCATCGTGGATGACCGAGACCCAATTGGCTGGGGTTTTATTGAGTCTTGGGAACATCACGTGACTGGCTAAGGCACTCACAGTGCAACAGCTCTACAAACCTGTGAGCAATACTGGTGCTTACAATACACCCGACGAGGCTAGGGATGTGGAGGCCGATCTTAATGGTAGGGGCTCATTTAAATCAATCTGTGCCGGCACCCGGCCAGATTGACAGCCTGGCTGGCTGGCGGGCGGGCGAAAGTAGTCATTTAGCGGCAGGAGGCCTAATGGAGCCCGGCAGTCCGAAGGGGAGGAGAACGACTGTTGGCACGATCAGGGGATGGGGATGAAGAGAAGGTTCCAGGCACCATCGCGAGGGGAGTGGATGAGGGAGGAGCTCTGGGCACGATTGGCTGTAGGCCGGGGATGGGGAGTCCAAAGCCTTCCTTGTGAGGCCTTTGTGGGTGGGGGCACTCCTGCTCCTCCTGGCCTAGAAGGAGCTTAAGACCAGGCGAATTAGTAAAAGTTACCTGGGCCTTTTTGGGCCAGTTGGTTCTTCCTGCGCTGTTGCTGCTACCAGGCAACAGACAGCGCACGACTCCCCCTGTAAATGTGTTCATTGGGATGTGACTTCTCAATCTTAAGTAGGCCCCTGCCTGCTTTTAGCAGGAGCCTTGTCCAGAGCCGAAACACCCACGGCTGGGAATGCAACAGGTAGGGTTCGGGTTGTGTGAGTCGTGATTTTAACCCCCCTCTTCTACCCAAAGGGGTTCGGACTGGGCCGGGGGCGCGGTTTAAAATCGGGGCCATGATCTCTATTTTATTCAAACATGTGATAAAGCTATCATTTGCTGCTTTGGTAAAAGAGTTTGCAATGAGCTGCAGATCTTGCTGTGGGAGTGCATCTGGAATGCAGCCATCTGCAAACAAAAACACATTAATGGGCAGCTCTGTGAACTTTGTTGAGGTTCTTTCGCTATTCTGGTTTGGAGAGCTTCCATGTTGTGCAAAAGAGCATGGGAATAGGATTGCAGTGTGTCAATGTGTAATGTACCATGTATCAGTCTGGGTGTAAACATTGTACATCATAGAATCATACAGCACAGAAAGAGGCCATTCGGCCCATCGTGCCTGTGCCGGCTCTGTGATAGAGCTATCCAATTAATCCCACTCCCCCGCTCTTTCCCCACAGCCCTGCAATGTTTTCGCCTTCAGATACTTGTGCAATTCTCCGGTGCATAAAGAAATTCTCTTTGTTCCCCCCCCTTTGGTTCTTTTGCCAATTACCTTAAAACTGTATCCTCTGTTTGCCGACTCTCCTGCACAGATACAGTTTCTCCCTATTTACTCGATCAAAAGCCCATAGGAACAGGAATCGGCCATCAAGCTCCTTGAGCCTGCTTCCCCCATTCAGTTAGATCATGGCTGATCTGCACCTCAGATTTACCCGCCTTGGATCCATATCCCATGATATACACGGGTAATACTAGAACTGGGTGGATATACTGTACTTATCAGGAAGGGCTGAACAGGCTAGGGCTCTTTTCTGCGGGAAAAAGAAAACTGAGGAGTGACCTAATTGAGGTCTTAAAATTATGAAAGAGCTCAACAGGGTAGACGTAGAGAAGATGTTTTCCCTTGTAGGGAGACCAGAACACGGGGCCATAAATATAAGATAGTCACTAATAAATCCAATAGGAAATTCAGGAGAAACTTCTTTACTGAGAGAGTGGTTAGAATGTGGAACTCGCTACCACAAGGAGTGGTTGAGGCGAATAGCAGAGATGCATTTAAGGGGAAGCTAGATAAACACATGAGGGAGAAAGGAATCGAAGTACCTGATGCAAAGTCATCGACCTGAAACATTAACTCTGTTTCTCTCTTCACACGTGTTGCCTGACCCGCTGAGTAATTCCAGCATTTTCTGTTTTTATCTCAGATTTCCAGCATCCGCAGCATTTTGCTTTAGGAATAGAAGGATATGCTGATAGGATTAGAAAAAGTAAGGTGGGAGAAGGCTCGTGTGGCGCATAAACGCCCGCATAGTCCAGTTTGGGTCAGGCCGAATGACCAGCTATAGACTCTATTTAATAACCTTACCTAACACAAACCTATCAATCTCACTCTTGAAAATGTCATTGTCTCAGCAACCACAGATTTCCAGGTTTTCACCGCCCTTTGTGTGAAAAAGTGTTTCCTGACAACACTCCTGAACGGCCTAGGTCTCATTTTAAGATTGTGCCTCCTTATTCTGGACTCCTCCCATCAGAGGAAACAGTTTTTCTGCATCTATCCTATCCAGTCCCTGGATCATTTTTAAGATTTGATCAGATCACCCTTTAACCTTCTAAACTCGAGGGAAAATGCGTCCTTAACTCAACCCTTTAAGTCCCTGTATCATTCTGGTGAGTCTGTGCACTGACCCCCTCCAAAGCCAGGATATATTTTGTGGGGTGGGGTGCTCACAACTGAACACAGTGCTCCAGATGAGGTCTGACCAAGGCTCTGTACAACTGAAGCATCACTTCCTCACCCGTTTCCAGCCCCCGTAAGATAAAGACCAACATTTCATTAGACCTTTTTTATTACTTTTGAACCCGTGCACGAACTGCACGTGGACACCTAAATCGTTTTGCTCCTCCACACCTCCTGGTCTCTTGCCATTAAGAAAATATTCCATTTTGTCTTTGGCATGTATGTAGACCATGTATACTAACTGTATAGTCACATAAGGTGTGCCACCAGAGGGCACTGCGGTGGGAGACCTGAGGGTCACCTGCATAGGTGTGCAGGGCCCAGTATAAAAGGCTGCCCACCATGCTTGTGCCTCACCCTGGAGTTACAATAAATGGGACTCCAGTCACAACAGCTCATGTACAATACTAGACCTCGTAGAGTCATTCATAAGAGTATTAAAGACATAACAGTCTTTCTCAGATTGAAAGTGGATGACCTCACTGCCCAACATTGAACTGCATTAACCGTAGATTTGCCCACTCGCTGAGCCTGCATATGTGCCTTTGTAACTTCTCGTCCCCCATCTACACAATTTACTGTATCTCCTAACTTAGTGTCACCTGCAAACATGAATACAGGTATACAACTCTTTATTCCATCATCCAAGTCATTGAACTATATGATGAAGAGCTGAGGCACCAGTACACATTCCTGCGGAACACCACCTGTCACATCCCACCAATCAGAATGTTCCTCTCTGTCTCCTACCAACGAATCCATTAACAATTTGTGTCACAATATTACCTTCTATTCTGTGGGCTTTCATTCTTGTTAATAACCTCATGTACGGATGTTGCGTATGCAATAACTCAAAAGGCTTAGTACCATGAACTCAATCAGGTGCAACCTGATTCTACTTTATTAATTTTCAAAGTGAGGATTAAACATGGAGGCTTTCTTTATATACAAGGGCTGCACGTGTGTGTCTGTGGCCCAATGACCTCCGACGGTCGCTCCCCCTGGTGGCAGGTAAACCCAGGCATACATACATTACATCATTCCCCTCCCAAGATCTTGGTATCAATCCTATTTACAAATTGAGACGGTCCCGGGCTTTCCGCTTCCTAATTGATCGTCTCAGTTCAATTCCAGATCTGGGTGAGCTCTCCGAGTCATTCATGACTTGAGGCTGGGTCGCCGATCTAATGGGAGTGGTAATGTCTATGTCGGGGATTGAAGGTCCCGATTCATTGACAACAGCAGGGTCTTCTGATGGCTGAATATGAATCAGTTGGTCATTGATGGTGTCTTCTTCAAACTGTTCCGGTTCGTCTGTGTGCCGCAACTTCATCTGATCAATGTGCCTCCTGCATGTTTGCCCATTAGTGAGCCTGACAATAAGCACCCTGTTACCCTCCTTGGTCGTAACAGTGCCAGTGACCCACTTGGGGCCTTGACCATAATTTAGCACATACACAGGATCATTAATAAAGATGTCGCGTGACACGGCAGTGCGATCATGATACCACTGCTGATGTTGACATCTGTTTTCGACGTGATCGTTAAGATCAGGGTGACAAGCGAGAGCCTGGTCTTGAGACCGCTCTTCATCAACAGTTCAGCAGGGGGGACCCCAGTAAGCGTGTGGGATCTCGTCCTGTAGCTAAGCAGTACGCTTGTCACGCGAGTCTGCAAAGAACCGTGAGTTAAGCATTTCAGGCTCTGCTTGATGGTTTGGTCGGCCCGCTCCGCTTGACCATTGGACATGGGTTTGAATGGTGCTGACCTTACGTGCTTGATACCATTGAGTCTCATAAACTCTTGTAACTCCAAACTTGTGAAGCATGATCCGTTGTCGCTTACAACGATGTCGGGCAGACCATGAGTGGCGAACATGGCACGAAGGCTCTCAATGGTGGCTATGGATGTGCTGGATGACAGGATTACACATTCTATCCATTTAGAATATGCATCCGCCACCACCAAAATCATTTTGCCCAGGAAAGGACCCGCATTGTCGATGTGGATCCTCGACCATGATTTGGATGGCCATGACCACAGACATAGCGGAGATTCTACTGGTGCATTGCTTAACTGCATGCAAGTGTTGCACTGATGCACACATGACTCCAAATCAGAGTCAATGCCAGGCCACCAAACGTGAGACCTGGCAATGGCCTTCATCATCACAATACTAGGATGGGTACTGTGCAAATCCTGTACAAATCTCTCCCTGCCTTTCTTGGGCATAACAATACGATTACCCCATAGCAAACAATCAGATTGAATGGATGGTTCGTCTTTGCGATGTTTGTAAAGTTTGGTCTCATCACACACTTCCCTGGGAATGGCCGACCAATCACCACTAAGGACACAACCGATAAGATCAGATCCTGGCTGGTCCAGGTCCTAACTTGTTGAGCAATGACAGGCAACCTTTCACTCTCAAAGGCATCCATGACCAACAGTAGGTCTGCAGGCTGTGGCGTTTCCACCTCAATGCATCGGCACAATTCCTCTGTGCCAGGCCTATGGCGAATGATATAATCATAGGCAGATAATTTCAGCACCCACCTCTGGATGTGGGACGATGCGTTGGTATTGATACCTCGATGCTCTGAAAACAAAGATATCAGTGGTCTGTGATCGGTTTCAAGCTCCAAACGAAGCCCAAGCAGATACAGGTGAATCTTTTTAACCCCATATACACAGGCTAAAGCTTCTTTCTCTAGCATGCCGTAGGTTCTTTCCGCTTTAGACATGTTTCTCGACATGTTCGCAACGGGTTGTAGTTTGCCCGACTCATTGGATTGTTGGGGCACGCAACCAACCCCATGTGATGAAGTGTCACAGGCCAATACTAAACGCTTGCACGGGTCATAATGTACCAGCAATTTGTTGGAACAAAGCAGATTTCTAGCCTTCTCGAAAGCCCTGTCTTGAGATACACCCCAAACCCAGTTGTCGCCTTTGCTGAGCAACATGTGCAGTGGCTCTAATAATGTGCTCAATTTAGGTAAGAAATTACCGAAGTAGTTGAGAAGACGAAGGAACGAATGCAGCTCCGTCACATTCTGGGATCTGGGTGCATTTTTGATGGCCTCTGTTTTCGAGTCTGTAGGCCTGATGCCGTCTGCAGCAATCTTCCTTCCCAGGAATTCGACTTCCAGTGCCATAAAGACGCACTTTGAACGTATCAGCCTGAGCCCCACTTTGTCCAGATGACATAGAACCTCTTCCAGGTTGTGCAGGTGTTCGGCAGTGTCACGACCTGTGACCAGAATGTCATCTTGGAACTCGACAGTTCTAGGGACAGACTTCAGTAAACTCTCCATGTTTCTCTGAAATATGGCTGCAGCCGAGCGAATTCCGAAAGGACACCTGTTGTAAATAAACAGCTCTTTATGCGTATTGATGCAGGTAAGTTTCTTCGACGATTTGACAAGCTCCTGTGTCATATAGGCCAACGTCAGGTCCAATCTGGCGAACAATTTTCCCCCAGCTAGCATTGCAAGCAGGTCATCAGTCTTTGGTAACAGATACTGATGCTGTTTCGAAACTCAGTTGATCGTAACCTTGTAGTCTCCACAAATCCTGACAGTGCCATCACTCTTCAGCACAAGAACAATGGGACTAGCCCATTCGTTAAATTCGACTGGTGAAATGACCCCTTCACATTGGAGTCTGTCCAATTCGATTTCAACCTTCTCCCTCATCATGTACGGGACCGCCCGAGGTTTGTGATGGACTGGTCTTGCATCCGAGTCCAGGTGGATCTACACCTTGGCTCCCGTGAAGTTGCCAATGCCCGGTTCAAACAGCGAGGGAAATGTGCTCAGCACTTGAGCACATGAAGCGTCATCCACCGATGACAAAGCTTTAATCTCGTTCCAGTTCCACTTTATTTTTTTGAGCCAACTCCTGCCGAACAGTGTTGGACCATTGCCTGGAACGATCCACAGCGATAGATCATGAACCGCCCCATCGTATGACACCTTGACTGCTGCGCTGCCAATCACTGGTATGAGCTCTTTGGTGTAGGTACGCAATTTTGCATTTACTGGACTCAGCTTGGGTTTCACGGCCTTGGTGTCCCACAGCTTTTCGAAAGTCCTCTGGCTCATAATTGACTGACTCGCACCCCGTGTCTAATTCCATAGATACCGGCACGCCGTTCAATTTTACTTCAATCATTGGAGGGCTCTTTGTCAGGAACGAATGTACACTATATACTTCCTCCTCGGGTATCTCGGGTTGCATTGCTGGATCCGCTCCGGATCGGTCATTATCATTCACGTGGTGTGTCACAGCACGCTTACTGAGCTGCGGACACATCCACTGAAGGTGCCCTATTTTCACACAGCCTCTACAAATATATTGTCTGAAACGGCACTGATGAGGCCGATGATTGCCCCCACAATGCCAACAGGGTGAAATCAGATTCGTGTCCAATGGCGGACTTCGAGCAGCTATAGGTTTCGCAAACACGTTGGGTAGGCCCTGCCAGGTGCAGCTCTGCCAACCGACGACACAATCTGGTGCACAGTACTTGCCGTGGAGTTCCGACTCTGCGAGGATATCTGCTTTGTACTATCGACCGTGGTCAGGCAAGCCTGGGCGATCGTGATGGCCCTGCTCAGATCCAGCGTCTCCGCAGCCAGCAGCTTCCGCAGGATCACCTCGTGGTTTATGCCTATTACAAAGACATCGCGCAGCATGTCTTCCAACGTGGTTCCAAACTTACACGGCCCAGCGAGACGTCTCAGGTCGGCAACAAATTCCGCCATGTCCTGGCCCTCAGAGCAAACATGCTTGTAAAAGCGATATCTCGAGATAATGATGCCTTCTTTAGGTTTGAGATGGTCCCAAATCAGAGCACACAATTCCTCATAGGTCTTTTCCATTGGATATGCAGGTGAGAGCAGATTCTTTATGAGGCCATAGATTTTTGGACTGCAAACCGTGAGGAAAACCACCCTGCGCCTGACTGCATCAGCGCCTTCATCCATCTTGTTCGGCACGAAGTACTGGTCGAGGTAATCTGTAAAATCCTCCCAGTGTTCTCCCTCCACGAATCGCTCTAAGATTCCAATGATGCTCATTTTTTTTGTGCGTGAAAGTTCGTATTGTGCCTCATCGCTAAATGTTGCGTATGCAATAACTCAATAGGCTTAATACCGTGAACTCAATCAGGTGCGACCTGACTCTACTTTATTAGTTCTCAAAGTGAGGATTAAACATGGAAGCTTTCTTTATATACAAGGGCTGAATGTGTGTGTCTGAGGCCCAATGACCTCCAACGGTCACTCCCCCTGGTGGCAGGTAAAGCCAGACATACATACATTACAACGGATATGACCAGCATTGTGTTAGGTGTGATGTACACCCAGAACGATACACAGTACATGTGGGTACGGGGGTCAGAAGAGCCGAGGGCCCAGAGGCAGCACGGGCCAGCCCACACTGCGATATGTGCGCGCGCTAGGTCTGTGCAGCAGAGCAGGTCTCCAGTCTTCCTGCTTCAACCCTTGCCACTGGATAAAGGCCTAGCTCTGTCGAGCCTGTGTGGTGGCTGATGTGCAATGGTCACCACATGTTAAAAAAATCCAAGCACAGGTATCTTCTATCCCCTCAACTGGAGTTCAGGACTGGACCATCGGGTCCTTCATTGAAACATCTGTGAATTCATGTGGAAGCAAGTCATCCTTGTTCGAGGGACCGCCTATGATGATGACATGTGATGCATCATTCGCAATAAGTTTTGCATTTTGGGGCCTGTTCTCTCCTTTGCATAGATACTTTGGGGTCGAAAATTGGGTACCGCCGTTTTTGA
Source organism: Pristiophorus japonicus (assembly GCF_044704955.1). Taxonomy (NCBI): domain Eukaryota; kingdom Metazoa; phylum Chordata; class Chondrichthyes; family Pristiophoridae; genus Pristiophorus; species Pristiophorus japonicus. Next base: position 169,690,761 of record NC_091980.1, on the reverse strand, counting down.
GGCAGTGTCACTGCCTGAGTACTGATTTTACTGGCAGGCGTTAGGTGTAAGTTCCAACTGCCAAATTCAGTTTTTACGCCCAAAGATGAGAGAGCAGCACTAAAAGTGGCGATGCACACTCATCCTCGGCAGGAGCTCCGGAGGCCCACTGAATTTCGCATCGGGAGGTTGCCGCCAAGCTAGCTGGAAAATGGGAAGGAAAGTGAAGATAGAAAACAACCTCAAACTTCTCCGACCCGCACACGAACGTCCCCACTGTTACAACTAATGAAAAGAAGATGAAATAAATAAAGTAAAACACTGACCTTGATCTCTAGGCGAATACACCCGAGCACCGCGATCTTCCCTCCACTTTTCCCCATAGTACGGATGCCTAGCCATTAGGCCCCCGTACAAACCAAGTATTGTGGGAGTGGCGCCAAGAGGGCGCTGTACGCTGGAGGACGTCACCACGTGGGTGGCGTTAGAGGGTGCAACGTTACCTCTTGGCGCCTCTACCGAATTTCTCCTGTGCCGTGGACACCGCTCAACACCGACGGTAGGCCTTTGCCGCCCGCTAGTCGCCCAGCACCGGTGCTAACAGGCGGCGTTATAAAGGGAATTTCCAACCCTTTGGCTTTTATATTTTGTATTTTAGATTACTCGCATCGGTGAATTCTTAGCTTCTCACAGCCTCAAGAATAGTTTCACTAACTCTGATATCTAGGTTATGTTTTGATAAGGTGCCCAGGATAACAGACAGAAAAGTTTTCTTTCATTTTTTTTTAACCCCTACCAGATCTATTCTGTGCCCCCCACAGAATTTTTCTCACAACTTCAAAAAGCAGGGAGCACCACGTCACACCTCATTTCAGACTTTATTAAGCAAAGTTAAACATTTTTTTTACACCGAGGGATGTTGTGGTTTGGAATGCACTGCCTGAGGGAGGTGGAAGCAGGTTCACTAGTAACACTCATGAGAGAACTGAATAAATACTTGAAGGGAAAAAACTTACGGGACTATGGAGAAAGGGGAGTGGGATTAATTGGATAGCTCTACCAAAGAGCCGGCACAGGCATGATGGGCCGAATGGCCGCCCTCTGTGCTGTATCATTCTATGATTTCTATGATGTGAATAAATAATATATATAATATACTAACTTCTTGAAAGAAAAATAATAAATGTTTGCAATCTCCATGCTAATAGTTAACCTTTATACACTCAATTAGTCTGTTCTGATTGTCTTATGCTCTGCGAAAGCTAATCGACCAGAAAGTTCCAACCTGGCTCAGTGGTTTAAATGGACCATGCTTGGAAATATTCTTCCAACAGTTATGAAGTTGAATAACTGTCAGCTAGATTCAAAAGGGAATGCCACTCAGAGCATAACTGAGCAAATAACAAAGTATGTTTTTTTTTAAATTGTATTGACTCCTCCTTCCATGCTGTAGCCTCACAGACAATGGCCCCAAGTTTCCACATGATTTGCTCCTGATTTTTAGGAGCAACTGGTGTAGAACGGAGTATCTTAGAAATCGGAATTCTCGTCAATTAGTTTGCTCCAGTTCTAGTCAGTTAGAACAGTTTCACTTTGGAACAGAATTTTTTTTTCAAAAGGGGGCATGTCCGGCCACTTACGCCTGTTTTCAAAGTTTCGACAGTGAAAACTTACTCCAAACTAACTTAGAATAGAGTAAGTGAAGATTTTTGTACGCTCGAAAAAACCTTGTCTACACTTTAGAAAATCAGGCGTAGGTTACAAATCAGGCGTAGGGAATGGTGGGGGGGGGTTTAAAGGGAAGTTTACAAACATTAAACACTTCAGTTTTACAAATAAAGAGCCATCATCAATAATAAATGATAAATACATCAATAAATCAACCAATAAATCAATCAAAAAAAATTAATAAGAAATAATTTTTTTTTTAAATCAATAAATAAAACATTTTCTACTTACCGACTGCAGCACCGGGAGTCCTCCAACAGCGTGCTGGGATGCCCCCCCACAGTGTGTCTCTGTCAGTGTCTCTATCTCTCTGTCTGTCTGTGTGTGTCTCTCATTCTCTGTCTGTCAGTGTCTGTGTTTCTGACAGCGAGGGGAGGGGGAGGAGGGGGGTAGAGGGAGAGAGGGGGGGAGCAGAGGGAGGGAAGTGGGAGAGGGGGAGGGAAGGGGGAGGGGGAGAAGGGGGAGGGGGGAGAAGAGGGAGGGAGAGGAGAAGGGGATAAAAAGGAGATGGGGGGAAGGAGATAGGGGGGAAAGGAGATGGGGGAAAGGAGATGGGGGAGAAAGGAGATGGGAGGGGAAAGGAGATGGTGGGGAAGGAGATGGGGGGGGAAGGAGAAGGGGGGGAGGGAAGGAGAAGGGGGAGGAAGGCTGAACGGGCCGGGCCCGAGACTTCGGGCAGGGCCCGTCCCCAGCACCAGATTTACAGGTAGGTGACGTTGGGTCAGGTCGGGGGGAGCGCGGGTCGGGGGGGTGGTGGGAGGGAGGTCGGTTCGGTTCGGGTCGGGGGAAGGGAGGGAGAGGGAGGTCAGGTCGGGGGGAGGGAGGTCAGGTCGGATCCAGTCTGGGGGGGGGGGGGGAAGCGGGAGTCGGGTCCGGTCCGGTCCGGCGGCGGGGGGAGGAAGCGGGAGTCGGGTCGGGTCGGGAGGAAGCAGGAGCTGGGCGTGGGAGGAGCCTTATTCACGCGCAGCCCCTGTGAGCCCATTCGGCCAGGGCTAGGGGCTGCGTACTTCGGACGCCTGGAGCTACTGCACATGCACACCTATTGTAGCGCGCATGTGCAGAGGTCCCGGCACTGTTTTCAGCGCAGGGTCCTAGCTCCGCCCCCTATAGATCCTGCTGCGCTGCGCCGAGGGCCAGAGGACCTGCAGGGAGGTGGAGAATCTGGAGGGTTTATTTAGGCGCACTTTGTGGCGCGAAAAACGGGCGCCCAGCTCGGGACTGCGCTGTTCTAGGCACGGCTCGAAACTTGGGCCCAATGTTTCTACATTCGTCCCAGTAAAATCCTCCCATCAGGATTTGCAGGGATCTTTTTCTTTATTTCCTTTTTAATTTGCAGTCACGCTTGTTAAACCTGAGCTTGCTGATTCTTGGTGTGTATTTATCTTGCGTGCTCAGCATTATTACTTTAAAGGTGTTCCACTTGTCCTCTATTGAAGTATTGCTCAACAATATTCCCCAGTCAAGTTGCTTCAGTTCTTCCCTCATTTCTTCCAAGTATCCTGGCTCCACATTTAGGTATTTCTGAATCTACAGGCATGTTCGATTCAATCATTCTTTGGTCGCTAGGGGTGCCATGGCTTCCATTTCCTGTACCTTGTCTGCGATATTATGCAGTACCAGATCAGGATGAGCACTAATTTGATGTCAGCCTTGGCCCAGTGGTAGTACTCTCACCTGCGTGTCAGAAGGTTGTGGGTCGAAGACCCATTCTAGTGACTTGATCACATCATCCAGGCTGTACTGACAGAGTGCTGCAATGTCGGAGATGTCGTCTTTCAGATGAGATGTTAAAACCGAGCCCCCAGCTGCCCTCTGAGGTGGATGTAAAAGATTCCAAGGCACAATTTCAAAGAAGAGCAGGGGAATTCACTCTGATATCCTAGCCAATATTTATCCTACAATTATCGTCACTGTCTCGTTGCTGTTTGTGGAGCTTGCTGAGTGCAGATTAGCTGTCGCGTTTCCCTACATTACAGCAATATTTTATTGGCATGTAGTGCTTTGGGTCGTGAAAAGCGCTATAAAAATGCAAGTCTTTTTTTCATTACCTGTTGTGACTTCCCCCACAAACTAGGTCAAGAAGCAGCCATGCATGACATTTACTGACTCTAAATGTTACATATGCAGACTATAGATATAATCTCTGTGTAATCACTGTATAGTTGCATAAGATGGAGACTTGTTTACCTGATGTACTATCAATATACACTGTGCATATACATTCTGGCACCACTAGAGGGTGCAACTGGTGGAGACCGGGGTTTCCTGCCCTGGAGGCAGGGGTTGTATAAAAGGGGAACCACCATGTGGCTGCCTCACTCTGGAGTTACGAATAAAGGACCAAGATCACTACAGTTTGAGTACAACACATTGCCTCGTGGAGTCATTCATAAGTATATTACAGACATAATAACTGGCGACAAGAATACGGACTTTCATGCGATTATGGCTACCTATGACACTAAAAGACTTCGCAGAGGGTGATGATTGGGATGCCTTCACAGAAAGGCACAAGCAATATTTTGTGGCAAATGACCTGGCAGGGGAGACGGACACATTGGTGGAGAAGCGCAAGGCTATACTGCTGACCAGTTGTGGGCCCGAGGTCTACCGCCTCGTCAGGGACATGCTGGCACCCATAAAGGCCAAGGATAAGACATACGATGAGCTGACGGAACCAATTCGTGACTAACTAAAACCAAAAGAGAGCATCCACACGGTCAGGCCAAGATTCTAAACTCACCGCAGACCTGAGGGCCAGTAGATTGCAAAATATGCTGCCGACCTCAGGAGACTTGCAGCACCATGTGATTTTGGCTCACACCTCAACGAAGCATTGCGAGACATCTTCATTATGGGAATTGGCCACGAGGGCCTCCTTCACAAGCTATTATCTGCCGACACCACAGTCAACCTGCAGAAGGCCATCAGCATCAGTCAGGCATTCATGACCTCGACCTGCAGCACCAAGTAAATTATTCATCCTGTGGACTCAAACCCGGCAAGTACTGTACACAGAATGATGCCTTTCACAGGCAAGACTGTAGAATATGGCTCTGCCCAGGGCAGAGAGCACAGACCTCAGGGTTCCAGAACTCAGAGTCCGCCGAGGGGTGCTAATCGAGTAGCATCATGTTGACGTTGCGGAGGAAACCACAGGGCTCACCAGTGTCGGTTTGCTGAGTACTATGCAAAGCCTATAACATGAAGGGCCACCTCCAGCGTATGTGTAAAAGAAATACCACTCATCGTCAAGCAGAGGAGTCGGTAGATGACTTTGAATCCAGCGGGGAGTATGATGATTTGGCCAGAGAGGCAACTCAGCCCCAAGAAGAAGTGTATGGAGTGTATACCTGCACCACTGAATGTCCTCCAGTAAAGATGGGAGTCGAGATAAATGGCGTTCCAATCTTTATGGAAGTGGACACGGGAGCGAGCCAGTCAGTGATGAGCCACGATATCTTTGAGAGGCTATGGAACGAAAAACGACCTGAGCTAGTTCCAGTGCAGGAAAAGCTGCGCACCTACACCAAGGAGCTGATCCTAGTCCTTGGTAGTGCGGCTATAAGTGTAATCCATAATGGCGTGGTGCACAAGTTACCTCTGTGGATTGTTGCAGGTGATGGTCCAACGCTACTTGGAAGAAGATGGATGGGGGAGATCCAGTGGAAATGGGAAGACCTCTTCATTCCAGCAATCGATGTCCCCCGTGCTCAGAGGCAAAGCAAAACCTCACCTTCGCTTGGGCCAGAACCCAGAGAACAGACCAGCGCAGCACCTGAGGCACAGACCGTCCATCATGACTGCGTGGCAATGATCCGACCGGAATGACCTAAAAGTACCTTCCCGGCTCCAGTGGCAGGACTCCTGGGGAGGATGATCGAATTTACAGGCACTTTTCCAACTTTTGTGGCAGAATCGTGGGAGAGAAGGATCAAGGCAGTCGACCTCAAGAACAGAGGCAAGATGACATTCCTGCTGCAGCGAGGTGCAGCGTGGTGGAAAAAAATGATGGCCACGAGGTGCAACGCTGAGGGACCAACACATGGTGTCTAACAAAGGATTTGATTGGCGTAAAGCCAGCAGGGTTCTCTTAAAGGAGACCTGCAACCAACTGAACTTAAAGAGACATTGTATGCATGGCAATCAATGTAACGAACCGATTAAGAATGTAAAGAACAAAATGTTGTTGCGCGATATCGGGAATACAGTGTCCCCAAAAGTAGCAAGCGAGTGAATTCGGGAGGGTAAAGGTGCTAATCCTGATGCCCTGCCCCAGGTGTCCCCTCAAGTTATAGGCCAGCGACCTCAGGAGGGTGAAGGCACTGATCCTGATACCCTGCCCCAGGTCTATCCCACGCTGCAGGCACCCGATGGCAGTATTTGCCACGGACCTGGAAATGAAAACAGCACCAATACACCCAGTCGGCCGCCGTTGCCCACCACCCGGGTGGAGACGGTGCAGCCCCCAGACCCAGTCACTACCTCGGCCATGTCCAGGAGCGAAAGGTCAGAACCAACAAGTTCCCCAAACGGGACCTGGAACAGCCAGGTTCCCAACACCGTTAGAGAGCAGGCAGAAAATTTTGCAGCCCTCAAAGGAGGACAGGGAGGTCACACACATCTGTGGCTCTGCCCACCACTAGGCAACGGCAAAGGCCCTGAGTCCTGGCAAGGTGAGCGAACCAAGCCCACCCCGCTAGCAGGGGGCGCAGCGCCGCCATCAGACGACTAGGACCCAGTCCGGTTGCTCTGGAACTAGCATTCTCGCATACCTGTAATGCTACATCAGTACTGACCATGTCTGAACCATAAATGCAATCTACCGAATCCGGGTGCATGACCGTAAAACGTAACGAATGTAAGTCACTGAACCAAGGTGTCACGATACAAGCTGTAAACATTTTTCTTCTTCCTTTCTTTGTACTTGCACTGTGTCTGATCCTGTATGTTAATGTAATGGGCCAGCTGCATGATCTCGCCGTGGGGGGCGGGGGTGGGGGGGGCTGGGAAATGAATGTATGTAACCATGGACACACACATGGATCACACCCAGAACCCTCTGGAACCTCCACTGTATCATCGAACCATCCAAACTGGTAACTACTACCCAACGTTGTGGCAAAAGGACTTAGGGGTTAACAGGGAGAGAACCAAGCCAAAGCACAGCCAAGGTGCAAGGGCTATTGGCACTTAAATCTGGGGAGAGCTAAGCCAGAGCACATAGTGCAAAGGTAATTGGCACAAAGGACTTGGGGGAGAGTGATGTTATATATCAGACTATAGATATACTCTCTGTGTAGTCACTGTATAGTTTCATAAGATGGAGACTTGTTTACCTGATGTACTATCAATAAGGTTTACACGGTGTATATATATGCTGGCACTGCTAGAGGGTGCAACTGGTGGAGACCGGGGTTTCCTGCCCTGGAGGCAGGGCTGTATAAAAAGGGAGCCACCATGCTTGTGCTTCACTCTGGAGTTAGGAGTAAAGGATTAAGGTCACTACAGTTTGAGTACAACACATTGCCTTGTGGAGTCATTCATAAGTGCATCACAGACATAATACTAAATGTAAACCACTTAGGTTTTGCAGTTTATATTGGGTTGAAGCAACTTTTCAGTTCTCAGATATCCTTCTTATCTCTGCACAGAGTAAATCATCTTCCTTCTTACTTTCCCTGGTGGCCTGTAAGGTAATCCTAGTGTTCCTTTGGATTTTTTCCACAAGCAATATCTAATCCGAATAGTTCATTTTGTAGTTTTCTGCTTCCCAGAAGATCAAATTAATTTACTTCTCGTGTATCTTGGGAAATATAGAGCTACGCCCGTTCCTTTTCTTACCATTCTATCTTTTCTGAACGCTCTCTCCCCTGAATGCTATTACCATTACCATTATCCACGTTCCCTGAAGCCACAGCAGCCTCCAGTTTTATTTCTAATGCTCCTAGCGTTCATATATATGTATAGATATATAGATATATATGTATATGTATGTGTGTGTATATGTATATATGTATACAGGTTGAACCGCTCTTATCCGAAACTCCCTTATCACCCCTTGTCCGGCCGCTCCGACATGAATAAATTGAACAAATTGAAGTGCTTCCTTGCTGCCGACTCCTGCAATCGCTGGCCTGACCCCATGATCCATCCCCTCCACCCCCACGATCTCTCTGCCGCACTCCCAGCCCCAAGCCAGCCAGCCCCAATATCCCCTTGCTCAGTACCTGTACCATCCAATTTAACGTGGCCTTCCCTCGTCCAGAAAAATCCCTTATCCGGCATAGGCCAGGTCCCGAGGGTGCCAGATAAGAGAGGTTCAACCTGCATATGTGTGTATATAAATGTAGATATATGTGTGTGTGTGTATATATATATATGTGTGTGTATATTTATATATATATGTGTATATACATATGTGTGTGTGTATATATATATGTATATATGTATGTGTATATGTGCATATATATATAAAATATGTATGTATATATGTATATATAAGTGTGTGTATACGTATGTGTGTGTGTATATATATATATATATATATACTTGGTCAAAGAGGAAGGTTTTAAGGGCCATCTTAAAGGAGGAGAGAATGGATCCTCAAATAATTTATATGTACCGTATCCATGTCCTTGATTGTCCTTATCCCTGTCTTTGATTATCCATGGGCATTTTCCTGGAAAATGGGAATCGGTGTTAGCAGCATTTTGTTATTCATAGCAAGGTGCTCTTGCCAGTAGAAGCAACTGGTACTGCCACAGCCTCCATAGTGCTGATCTTAGTGGTTTTGCAAAAATATTAAAATAAATACACAGCCCTTCTGTTCAGGAGTAGATTTAAACAAGCAGTCTCTGCATTGATGATAAAACCAGCAGCTGCTCAACGCAGAGACTGCTGACTCAATTACTGGAGATAAATGTGACAGAATGGATTAATGTTGTCCATAGTTTCTGAGGTTTCTCAATAGTATGGCCCAGAAATTGGGTGGCTTGTTGCCACCAGTTACCGCCATAATCGGGCTGCAGGTCCTGCGGCAGCCGCCATTTTCAGATGGCTGGCAGCACTGCCGATATCAGCAATCACCAAAATCATGGAAATTAAGCCGATCGTGATGTCAGTGAGTGTGCAACGCTCACTTGACACCCAATCTGCGAGTTTGGAGTTTGCCTTAAGCACGACAAGCAGGAAGGAGGCTCCAGCAGCGGTATTTAAAGGGAGCATCAGCAATCACTTGCAGGTGACATGTTTGTTCGATTTGATTGGCTCTGTGCAACTTTCTGCAACTCCAGCAGCTTTGTAAACTTCCTGCAAGCTTCTAAGGTAACAGGGAGTGCTGCATCCGGGAGGCCACTGAGACTCTCTACACCGTGCTGGCTGTGACAGGGGCAGCTATCCCCTGTCACAGCCTTCGCAAGGTGTGTGATGAGGGCTTCCTTCCAGTGGGAAGATGATTGCCCGCCACTCCACGGTCACAACCAGTGCCTGCATAGCCACGTTGGAAAATCTCTAGGCTTCTTCTTCTACCTTTTCATTTTCTTTTTCCTCTTTTTCTTCTTCTTCCAACTGGCTTGAAAATGAGGTGCTGTAAAAATCAATGCACCTTCCCTTAAAGTACTGCATAAAGCCTGTGCCGCACATGGTTGGAAATTAGAATGGACCTGATATTGGTCCAGCTGTTGAGTCAATGAGCAGCAGTTTAGCGCTGAAATCAAAACCATAATCCCGTTAATGAGGACTGAGCACGGATTTTGCTTGCTACCGAGACCATTTTAAGGAGGCGTTCTGAGTCACTTGTGACTGAAGGCTGAGTAAGCGATCTGATGGGAGTGGTAATGACATCAGCGACTGGAGGTCCAATTTCAATAATGACAGCAGAGTCCTCTGATGAATGAACATTGATTGGTTGGTCACTGACTGCATCTTTCTCAAGCGGTTCCAGTTCATCCGTGTGCCGAAGTTTTATCTGATCAACATGTTTCCTGCATGTTTGCCCATTCTTGAGCACAACAATAAACACTGTTACCCTCCTTGGCTGTAACAGTGCCGGCGATCCACTTTGGACCTTGATCATAGTTCAGTACATAAACCGGATCATTGACAGAGATGTCATGTGACACAGCAGCACGATCATGAGACCCTTGCTGACTTTGGTGTATGTTTTCAACACAATCATTCAAATCGGGATGAACAAGAGAGAGTTTGGTCTTGAGATTTCTCTTCATCAGTAGTTCAGCAGGGGAGGCCCCAGTGAGCATATGAGGTCTGGTGCTGTAACTGAGCAGTATACAGGACAAGCGAGTCTGCAGTGAACCCTGAGTTGCACGTTTCATACTCTGCTTGATCGTTTGAACAGCATGCTCCGCTTGACCATTAGAAGTCGGTTTGAATGGGGCTGACCTCACATGTCTAACACCATTGAGTTTCATAAACTCTTGAAACTCCAGACTTGTGAAGCAAGATCCGTTGTCGCTCACAACAATGTCATGCAAACCATGAGTAGCAAACATGACACGAAGTCTCTCAATAGTAGCTGTAGATGTACTGGATGACATAATAACACACACTATCCACTTTGAATATGCATCCACCACAACAAAAAACATCTTTCCCAGGAAAGGGCCCACAAAATCGATGTGGATCCTCGACCATGGTTTAGATGGCCACGACCAAAGACTCAGCGGAGATTCCACTGGTACTTTACTTAGCTGCATGCAAGTATTGCACTGATGCATGCATGGTTCCAGATCAGAGTCAATTCCAGGCCACCATACATGGGGCCTAGCAATGGCTTTCATCATGACAATACCAGGATGAGTGCTGTGTATGCATGTACAAATTTCTCTCTACCTTTCTTAGGCATGATGACACGATTACCCCAAAGTAAACAATCTGACTGAATGACAGCTCATCTTTGTGACGGTTGTATGGTTTGGTCTCATTACACATCTCCATAGGTATTGCAGACCAATCACCACTGAGGACACAATGTTTCACAACCAATAGAATAGGGTCATGGCTGGTCCAGATCTCACTTGTTGAGCAGTGACAGGAGTCCATTCACTCTCAAAAGCATCCATTACTAACAGTAGATCTGCAGGTTGAGGCGTCTCCATATCAGGTATGGACAACAGCAGACGACTCAGTGCATCGGCACAATTCTCAGTGCCAGGTCTATGATGAATAACATAATCATAGGCAGACAATGTCAACGTCCACCTATTGGATATGGGACGATGCATTGGTATTAATACTTTTGTTTTATGAAAACAATTAAATGAGTGGCTTGTGATCCGTTTCGAGTTCAAAACGAAGACCAAACAGGTACTGATGCATCTTTTTGACCCCATACACCCAGGCCAAAGCTTCTTTTTCTACCATGCTGTAAGCTCTTTTTGCCTTTGACAAACTTCTCGAAGCATATGCAACAGGTTGTAGCTTACCTGACTCATTTGCTTGTTGGAATACACAGCCAACCCCACATGATGAAGCATCACAGGCTAATACAAGATGCTTACATGGATCATAATGAACAAAAAACTTGTTTGAACAGAGCAGATTCTTAGCTTTCTCAAAGGCTCTATCTTGAGACGCACCCCAGACCCAGTTATCGCCTTTTCTGAGTAGCACATACAGTGGCTCGAACAAAGTGCTCAATCTGAGTAAGAAATTACCAAAGTAGTTGAGTAGCCCAAGGAATGAACGCATCTCCGTCACATTCTGAGGCCTGGGTGCATTTTTGATGGCCTTGGTTTTCGAATCAGTGGGCCTGATGCCATCAGCAGCAATCTTCCTCCCAGGAATTCAACTTCAGGTGCCATGAAGACACACTTCGAACGTTTCAGCCTGATTCCCACTTTGTCCAGACGATGTAGGACTTCTTCAAGATTGTTCAGATGTTCAGTAATATCGCGACCTGTGACCAGAATGTCATCTTGAAACACGACAGTTCTAGGAATGGACTTCAGTAAACTCTCCATATTTCTCTGAAATATGGCTGCAGCCGAACAAATTCCAAAAGGACACCTGTTGTAGACAAACAGTCCTTTATGGGTGTTGATGCAGGTGAGTTTCTTCGAAGTGTCGACATAGGCTGATGTCAAATCCAGTTTAGTGAATGACTTTCCACCAGCTAGCATGGCGAACAGGTCATCAGCCTTCGGTAATAGATACTGATCCTGTTTCGAAAATCGGTTAATCGTAACCTTGTAGTCTCCACAAATCCTGACAGTGCCATCATTCTTCAACACAGGAACAATAGGGCTGGCCCACTCGTTAAACTCGACCGGTGATACGACCCCTTCACGTTGGAGTCTGCCAAGCTCAATTTCAACCTTCTCCCTCATCATGTAGGGAACATGCTGAGCCTTATGATAGACAGGCCTTGCATCTGAATCCAGGTGAATCTGCACCTTGGCTCCAGTAAAATGACCAATGTCCGGTTCAAACAAAGAAGGAAACTTCTTCAACACTTGAGCACACGAAGTGTCATCCACCGATGACAACGCTTTGATATCATTCCAGTTCCACTTGATTTTCTCGAGCCAATTCCTGCCGAACAGCATTGGACCATTACCTGGGATGATCCATAACAGTAGATCATGAACCACACCATCATATGACACCTTGACTACTGCACTGCCAATCACTGGTATGAGTTCCTTAGTGTAAGTACGCAACTTGGCATTGACTGGACTCAGATTAGGCTTCACAGCCCCAGTGTCTCACAGCTTGTCGAATGTCCTTTGGTTCATTATTGACTGACTCGCACCCGTGTCCAGCTTCATTGATACAGGCACACCATTCAGCTTCACATTAATGATTATTGGCTGGTTCTTTCCCAAGAACGAATACAGACCATATACTTCCTCCTCGGGTTGTGTACCTGGGCCAGCACTGAACTGGTCATCATCAGTAATGTGATGAGCAGCAGCACGCTTGCTCAGTTGTGGGCACATTCTCTGAAGATGCCCCACTTTCGAAGAGCCATTACAGGAGTACTGTTTAAACCAACACTGATGAGGCCGATGATTGCCCCCACAACGCCAACAGAGTGAAATCAGATTCGTACCAGTTGGCGGACTTTGAGCAGCTACAGGTTTAACATCAGCAGTCGAGTAGGCCCTGCCATAAACAGCTCTGCCAGACGATGACACAATCTTGTTTACAGTACTTGCCGTGTGTAAAGTCCTGTCCCCTCAGTACAGATTCACACGAGGCATGTAGTGAAGTCAAGGTCACTCTGGACCTGCACCTTTATTTCACCGCTCTGGAATGCTGCACTTGCCTGAGACCTGTCCTTATATACCTGTCTCTTGCAAGTGCACCCCTGGTGGTAAGGTATGCTGGTGGTTACAGGTCATATCTTATTACAGTCATGTATAGCATGTTAGGATACAGTTATATATAATAATGTAAGATACATGACATCACCCTCCCCCAAGGTCTTATTGTCTTTATAGATTCAGTCTCTCAGGTGGTCTACGCTCTTGCGTGGAGCATCTGAGTTGTGGTTCAGTTGTTTGCCTTGGTGTCTGTTTTTCTTTGGGTGTGGTTGCTGGCATCTCGCCTGGGCTGTCTGTTTCGATTGGTGTGATTGTTGTTGACTCGCCTGGGCTGTCTGTTGGGATTGCCCTTTCCTCAGGTTGTTCCCTCTGTCTGTCCATCAGGTGTGGTGCGAGTTCCACATTGTAGTCTGCCTCTGGTTTCGCAGTGTTGTTGGTAAATCTGCTTTTGACTTGGTCTACATGCCTCCGGAAGGTTTTGCCATTGTCCATTTGTACTGCCAGTAGCCTGTTTCCTTCCTTGCCCATTACTGTTCCTGCAAGCCATTTGGGACCCCTGCCATAGTTTAGTACAAACACTTGGTCCCCTGTCTCATTCCATTTCCCCCTCGAATTTCTGTCATGGTACTCAGTCAGCGTACGGCGCTTTGCCTCAACAATTTCGTGCATGTCTGGGAGGATTAATGAGAGCCTTGTCTTTAAAGTCCTTTTCATCAACAGTTGCGCGGGAGGGATCCCAGACAATGAGTGTGGACGAGATCTGTATGCCAGCAGCAGTCGCAACAGGCGACCTTGCAGCGTGGGACCTTGGATTTTAAGCATGCCTTGTTTAATGATTTGCACTGCTCTCTCCGCCTGGCTGTTGGAGACCGGCTTGAACGGTGCCGTCTTGACGTGATTTATGCCATGGTCAATTGTAAAATCTTCGAATTCTGCACTGGTGAAGCACGGACTATTGTCACTGACCAATATATCAGGGATTCCATGCGTTGCAAACATGGTTGCGAGGCTCTCCACAGTGGTGGAGGTTGTGCTCGAGTTTAAAATGGTGCATTCGATCCACTTTGAAAATGCATCTACAACTACGAGGAACATTTTGCCCATGAATGGGCCCACATAGTCTACGTGCACCCGCGACCACAGTTTGGTAGGCCAGGGCCAGGGGTTCAGGGGAGCCTCCCTGGGGGCATTGCTGAGTTGGGCACAAATAGTGCACCTTCGGACGCAGAGCTCCAAGTCCGCATCAATACCAGGCCACCAAACATGGGATCTGGCTTTGGCCTTCATGAGAACGATCCCCGGGTGCTCGCGGTGGAGCTCCCGGACAAATGCCTCTCTGCCTCGCAGAGGCATGACTACTCGGCTGCCCCACATCAGGCAGTCTGCTTGTAGTGATAGCTCATGCATGCGCCTGTGAAAGGGTTTTAATTCCTCGGGGCAGGCATCGCGAGCCTCTGCCCAGTCACCGGTTAGGACACATCTTTTTACTAAGGATAATGTGGGGTCGCTGGCCGTCCAGGCTCTGATTTGGCGAGCCGTCATGGGCAAACCTGTGGACTCAAAGGCATTGATTGCCATGACTATCTCACAGTCCTGTTCGCCAGACCCTTCCGTGGTCACCAGGGGTAGCCTGCTAAGCGCATCGGCACAGTTGTCTGTACCTGGTCTGTGCCTTATGGTATAGTCGTAGGACGCCAGCATGAATGCCCACCATTGAATTCGTGCCGAGGCGTTGGCGTTTATTGCCTTGCTCTCGGATAGGAGGGATGTGAGGGGCTTGTGATCGGTTTCTAAGGCCCCGAAAAGGTATTGGTGCATCTTTTTGACACCGTACACGCACGCGAGCGCCTCCTTCTCTACCATTCCGTACCCGCGCTCCGCACGCGAAAGTGACCTGGAGGCATAAGCAATGGGTTGTAATTTGTCTGCACTATTGACATGTTGCAAAATGCACCCGACCCCATACGCTGACGCATCGCATGTGAGAACTAGCTTTTTACCTGGGTCAAAGAAAGTCAAAACACTGTTGGAACACAGAAGGTTGCGTGCCTTATTGAAGGCGCGTTCCTGGGCGTCCCCCCAAAACCAATCGCACCTCTTCCTGAGTAGCACGTGGAGAGGCTCCAGCAGTGTGCTTAAGTTCTGCATAAAGTTCCCAAAGTAATTGAGTAGCCCGAGAAAGGCTCGCAGTTCTGAGACATTCCGGGGCCTGGGTGCCAGGCGAATTGCTTCTGTTTTGGACTCTGTTGGGCAGATTCCATCAGCGGCAATGCTTCTGCCCAAAAATTCAACCTCGGGTGCGAGAAACAGGCACTTGGATTTCTTAACTCTTAGGCCTACCCGATCCAACCGCTTTAGTACTTCCTCCAAATTACGGAGATGGGAGTCGGTGTCCCTGCCCGTGATAAGTATGTCGTCTTGAAATACAACCGTCCCCGGGATGGACTTGAGCAGACTCTCCATGTTGCACTGGAATATGGCAGCTGCCGACCTGATGCCGAATGGGCATCGATTGTACATGAAAAGGCCTCGATGTGTGTTGATGGTGGTGAGTAGCTTGGATTCCTCGGTCAATTCTTGCGTCATATATGCAGATGTGAGGTCTAGTTTTGAGAAAAGTTTACCTCCAGCCAATGTGGCAAATAAGTCCTCCGCTCTGGGCAGTGGGTACTGGTCCTGTTGGGAGACTCTGTTTATGGTAGATTTGTCGTCCGCACAGATTCGTACGGATCCATCAGGCTTCATGACTGGGACGATGGGACTTGCCCAGTCACTAAATTCCACAGGTGATATAATGCCTTCCCGCAGAAGCCTGTCTAGTTCGTGTTCAATCTTTTCCCTCATCACATAGGATACAGCTCTGGCCTTGTGATGGACCGGTCTAGCATCCTTGTGATGTAGATTTTGACTTTGGCCCCTTTGAAAGTGCCCACACCTGGCTGAAAGAGATGTTCAAATCGCTTTATAACTGTTGAGCAGGAGGTGAGTTCCTCTAATGACATGGCATCGGCATCATCCCATTTCCAGTTTAATTTTGCCAGCCAGCTTCTCCCCAGCAGTGCTGAGGGGTCTCCGGGGACAATCCACAGGGGAAGTCGGTTCACTGTCCCTTTGTGTGTGACAGAGAGCATGGCGCTGCCGAGGACTGGTACGATTTCTTTGGTATAGGTCCTTAGTTTGGTGTCGACCCTTGTGAGTTTTGGTCTATCTCTTTTATGCGGCCACAGTTGTTCAAATTGTTGAGCGCCCATGAGAGATTGACTCGCTCCTGTATCCAGCTCCATGTTGACAGATAACCCGTTGAGTAGGACCCTCACCATTATAGGAGGCGTCCTATTGTAGGAGCAGCGGCCATTGATCGTGTTGACCCACTGTACATCGGTGTCCCGGGTACTGTCCCCACCGTCTTCTGGTCCGCTTTCCGACCCATCCGATTCGTATACCAGCCGAGCTGCCGTTTTTTTGCACATGCGGGCCAAATCCTCTGTATATTCACAGATCCTGCAAACAGCCTGCTGAAATCGACATTCCCTTGACGAGTGCCCACCCCCACACCTCCAGCACAGACTGCTTGCAAAGAATGAGCTGCGTCTGGCTGATCTCTCTTGAACTTCTCTCAGTTTGTAGTTGATTGCTCGCATTGTGGGTTGATGAGGTGTGAACGGCCGTTCCTGTGGCCCTTGATGGCTTCTGGCGCGACTGCCTGCTGTCTAGAGCCTGTTCTCCCGGTTTTGTCTGTGTGTGGGGGTAGCAGCTTGTTTAATGCTGTGAACTCCTTGTTCCATTATTTCGTTAGTTGTTGTACCTGCATTGTAAATCAACCTCATTTCTTCTTCCCCGACTAAGAATGTCTGTGCAACCAGTGCTGCTGCCTCTAAGGTCAGGTTCTTGGTCTCTATGAGCTTTTGGAATATGCCTGCAAGGCCTATTCCTTCAATGAAAAGTCTCTCAGCATTTCTCTCCTTAGTTCATCGGAGAACTCACATAAACTAGCCAACCTCCGAAGTTCCGCCACGAAGTCGGGTATGCTCTGGCCCACACAGCGTCTGTAGTTGTAGAACCTGTGTCTGGCCATGTGTAGGCTGCTCGCTGGCTTCAGGTGGTCTCTTACCAGTGTGCTTTCTTCTTCAAATGACTTGCTTGCTGGTTTCTCAGGTGCCAGCAGATCCTTCATTAAGGCGTATGTTTTCGAGCCACAGCTGGTCAAGAGATGGGCTCTTCTCTTGTCTGCTTTGTCGTCTCCTATCCAGTCTTTAGTTACAAAGCTTTGCTGGAGCCTTTCTATAAAGTCCTCCCAATTGTCTCCAGCATTGTATTTTTCATCTGATCCGTTGTTAGCCATTCTGTGGATTCTGTAATCCCGTAACTCGTCGCCACTGTAAAGTCCTGTCCCCTCAGTACAGATTCACACGAGGCATGTAGTGAAGTCAAGGTCACTCTGGACCTGCAGCTTTATTTCACCGCTCTGGAATGCTGCACTTGCCTGAGACCTGTCCTTATTTACCTGTCTCTTGCAAGTGCACCCCTGGTGGTAAGGTATGCTGGTGGTTACAGGTCATATCTTATTACAGTCATGTATAGCATGTTAGGATACAGTTATATCTAATAATGTAAGATACATGACACTGTGGAGCTCCGGCTCTTCGATGATATCTGCCTCAAATTATCATCAGTCATCATACGTGCCTGGGCAGTCGCGATGGCCTTGCTCAAATCCAGCTTCTCTTTGGCCAATAACTTCTGAAGAATCACATCATGGTTGATGCCTATCATGAAGAAATCTCGCAACATTCCTCCAACACGTTCCCAAACTTATACGGTTCAGCAAGACATCGCAGGTTGGCAACGACTCCCGACACATCCTGGCCCTCAGCACGAACATGCGTGTAGAAGCGATAGCATGAGATGATGATCCCCTCTTTTGGCTTAAGATGGTCACGCACCAAAGCACACAAATCCCCATATTCTTTGTCCGTTGGACGTAACGGTGAGAGGAGATTCTTCATGAGGCCATAAATTTTTGGACCACAAACGGTGAGGAAAACCGCCCTGCGCCGAACTGCCTCAGTGTCTCCCTCCATTTTGTTGGCCACAAAATACTGATCCAGGCAGTCGATAAAATTTGCCCAATCCTTGCCCTCCACAAATCTCTGCAGAATTCCAATAGTGCCCATTGTACATGCGAAGGTTCGTAAATTACCTCATTGCCAAATGTAATGAATGTAATGACTCACAAGACTTGTTACTGTAAACTGCCTCAGGTGTAAACCTGATCTAATTTTATTCGCACCCAAAGCAACCCGCATGACATGGTACCCGCGCTTTTATAGCAGATGACCTCTGACAGTGGCTCCCCCTGGCGTCTGGTGACCCCAAGCATAAATACATAACACTATATTTATTTCATCCAGAATATCACACTCCTCCTCGATAGCAGTATCTGTATTACCCTTTTCCTTTGTGAAAACAGATGCAAAGTATTCGTTAAGAACCCTACAAACATCTTCCGCCTCCACTCAAAGATCACCCTCATGATCTCTAATAGGCCCTACACTTTCCTTAGTTACCCTCTTACTCTTAATATATTTATAGAACATCTTAGAGTTTTCCTTAATTTTACTGGCCAAGAATTTCTTGTGCTCTCTCTTAGCATTTCTAATATCCTTTTTAATTTTGCCTCTTAACTTTCTATATTCCTCTAAAGATTCTAAAGTATTTAGTCGCTGGTATATGACATAAGTGTCCCTTTTTTTCTTAATCCTCCCCTGAAAGTCCCTAGACAACCAGGGGGCTCTAGAATTATTTTTCCCAGCCTTTTTCTTTAAGGGCACATGTTTGGACTGAACCTTCTGGATCTCCTCCTTGAATGCCTCCCACTGTTCCGACACTGATTTACCCACAAGTAGCTGTTTCCAGTCCACTATGGCCAAATCACTCCTTAACTTAGCAAAATTAGCTTTTCCCCAATTCGGAACTTTTATTCCAGGCCTATTCTTGTCCTTATCTATAACCAACTTGAATCTGATGAAATAATGGTCACTTGCACCCAAGTGCTCTCCCACTAATATTCAATCTGCCCAGCTTCATTCCCCAAAACTAAATCCAAGATCGTCCCCTCTCGTGTTGGGCTTGCTATATACTGACTAACAAAGTTCTCTTGAATGCATTTCAAGAATTCCGCACCCTCTGTACCCTTCACACTAAATTTGTCCCAATCAATATTTGGATAGTTAAAATCCCCTACTATTACTACCCTGTGGTTTTTGGACTTCACAGCGATTTGCCTACATATTTGCTCCTCTATCTCCCTCGCTCTATTTGGGGTCTATAATACACTTCCAGCAGTGTGATCGTCCCTTTTTTATTTTTCAATTCGACTGATATGGCCTCAGTTAATGATCCCTCTAACATATCATCCCTCCTCACCGCTGTAATAGTTTCTTTAATTAGTACCGCAAACTCCCCCCCCCCCCACCCCCCTTTTACCCCCCTCTCTATCTTGTCTAAAAATCCTGTAGCCAGGAATATTGATCTGTCAAACCTGCCCCTCTTTCAGCCATGTTTCTGTAATGGCTAAAATGTCATACTCCCAAGTGTCTACCTGTGCTCTTAGCTCATCCGCCTTTTTCACTATACTCCTTGCATTAAAGTATATATCATTCAGCACAGGAAGACCTCCTTGCTTACTACATACTAAACCCTGTTTCCCCTGTCTTGCAGATTCGCTTTCTAGATTCTTGCTATCCAACTTCTGCTTTACTTACTTCCCTTTTGAATTTGTTCTCAGGTTCTCATCCCCCTGCCAAGCTAGTTTAAACTCTCCCCAACAGCACTAGCAAAACTCCCCGCAAGGATATTGGTCCCGGTGCTGTTGAGGTGCAACCCGTCCGGTTTGTACAGGTCCCACCTTCCCCAGAAGTGGTCCCAATGCCTCAAGAATTTAAAGTCCTCCCTCCTACACCAACATTCCAGCCACGTGTTCATTCTCTCTATCCTTCTATTCTTGTACTCATTAGCACGTGGCACCGGTAGTAACCCGGAGATTACTACCTTTGAGGTCCTACCCTTTAATTTTCCTCCTAGCTCCCTGACTTCTTCCTGTAGGACCTCATCCCTTATTTTACCTATGTCGTTGGTCCCGATATGGACCATGATCTCTAGCTGTTTATCCTCCGCCCCCCCCCCACCTCTCCCCCCCAGGATGCCCTGCATCATCTCTGTGTCATCCTTGACTCTGGCATCAGGGACGCACAAAACCATTCGGGAGTCATGTCTACGGCCGCAGAAATGGCTATCTGTTCCCCTAACTATAGAATCCCCTATCACTAGGGCACTTTTGTTCTTCGTCCCTCCCCCCAGTGCAGCTGAGCCACCCGTGGTGCCTTGGAATTGGCTCTGGCTGCACTCCCCAGAGGCACCATCGTCCTTACCGACACTCAGAAGTGAATAGCGGTTTGAAAGCGAGATGGACTCTTGCACTACCTGCCTAGCACACTTACTACGTCTGGTGGTCACCCACTTCCCCTCTACCTTCACGCCTTTGAGCTGCAGGGTGACCACCTCCTGAAACGTGCTACCCACTTGGCTCTTAGCCTCGCGGACGCACCGTATCGATTCCACCCGCTGCTCCAGCTCCAAAATGTAGAGCCCTCCTATATGGCTCAGAGACGTGGACTATGTACAGCAGGCACCTCAACGCGCTGAAGAAGTACCACCAACGCTGCCTCCACTTGATCCTGCAAATCCACTGATTTGTATCAGTCTGGGTGTATATTTGACCTAAGTCTATGGACTGGCATCATTGTCGGAGGTATCTTTTTTTGGATGAGATGTTAAACCGAGGCCCTTTCTGCTCTCCCAATTGGGTGTAAAAGATCCCATGGCACGATTTCTAAGAAGAGCAGAGGAGTTCACCGTGGTGTCCCGGCCAATCTTTATCCCTCAATTGACATAATTAAAAACAGATTATCTGGTCATTATCACATTGCTGTTTGTGGGAGCTTGCTGTGCCGCGTTTCAACAGCGAGGACATTCCAAAAGTACTTGATTGTCTGTGAAACGCTTTGAGGCGTCCTAAGGTCGTGACAGGCGCTACATAAATGCAAGTGTGCTATACCTGCTACTAGTCGCTCTGTGCCGTGTGCCGGTGCCTCGGGCAGTGTGAGCAGCCATAGTGTGAGGATGTGCAATGTTTGAGCCCTGACGGAGGGGGCGATGTCTGTGTGAGCTGTGAGCAGGGATCGGGAAGCGGTCGGTGATCGGGCCGGGGCTGGTCTCTGTCCGATCCAAGGGGGTGGGTGGGGGGTGGGGGGGGGGACAGGTAGCGAGGGTGTGTGTGTGTCCTGTCTAAGTCCCGTCGCCTCCCCCAGTCAGAGCTGGTGCGGAGCAGGAGATGCGAGCGGCGCAGGGCTGCGGTCCCCAGTGAGCGGGGCAAGCGGCCGGGGTGGGAGTGGGGGGAGTGTGGGGGGAGGTCCCCGGAGCCCGGGTCCAGGAGGGAAGGAGAGAGGTGCGGAGCCTGGAGGCTGGGACCCGGGGCTGCGGGCACCATGGCCGAGCTCGGAACTCCCACCATCACCACCAGGATTAAAAAGCTGCTCCGCTCGCCCTCACTCAAACTGCGGAGGGGCAAACATCAGAGCGCCGGCAAGAGCATCACCGACAAGGTAAGTGTCAAAACCCGGCTTGTGCCAGGCGCTGCTTGCAGCGCTACACCGCGCGGTGCCCGGGGTGCGCCCAGTGCAATGATAACGAGAGAGGATGCAAGGTATGTGCCCACACAATGCAAGAACACGAGCAGTCCCGGAGTATCGCTCGGAGAGGGCACGGGGTGCATGGAGGTATCTACAGTAACCACAATAATTGAAGGATCCATTGCATTAAGTGACTGGGTTGAAGGGATAACGTGTAACCGAGTGCTGGCAGCTGACATGGTGCCGGAGCAGCCAGCAATATTACACGGTCACTCGGGCAGCAGTGTCACCGAGCTCAGAAATAGCGAGAGGCAGACAGAGAAAGGCAGCAATTTGCGTTGGGAAATCAGCGAGGGCGGCATTTATTCTGCTGCTGAGTCTGCATTTTGCTCAGTGGAGCCCGGTGTTGGATTTTGCTCAGTGGAGCCCGGTGTTGGTCAGAGGTGCACAGTGTGCATACCTGCTGTGTTGCAGTTATGGCTCCCTCTGGTTCTCGGCTCCAGATCGTCAGTCCTGCACTGTGGATGAGTGTTGCATTGTAGTTTCATGTGTATCTGGAGCGTCAGCATTCATGGCTCACTCTGTCTGTATCTGGAGTGTCACTCTGCCTGTATCTGGAGTGTCACTCTATCTGTGACTGCCTGTTTCGCTGCCTGTACCTGGAGCGTATCTCTGCGTGTATCTGGGGTGTATTTCTGCCTATATCTGGAGCGTTTCTCTGCCTGTATCTGGAACGTATCTCTGCCTGTATCTAGAGTGTCACTCTGTCTGTGACTGGAGCGTTTCTCTGCCTGTATCTGGAGCTTATCTCTGCCTGTATCTGTAGTGTATCTCTACCTGTGACTGGAGTGTATCTCTGTCTGTATCTGAAGTGTAACTCTGCCTGTGACAGGAGTGTCACTCTGCCTGTATCTGGAGTGTATCTCTGCCTGTATCTGGAGTGTATCTCTGCATGTGACAGGAGTGTATCTCTTCCTGTATCTGGGGTGTATCTCTGCCTGTGAGTGGAGTGTCACTCTGCCTGTATCTGGAGTGTATCTCTGCCTCTTTCTGGAGTGTCACGCTGCCTGTATCTGGACTGTATCTCTGCCTGTGACTAAAGTGTATCTCTGTCTGTATCTGGAGTGTATCTCTGCCTGTATCTGGTGTGTATCTCTGCCTGTATCTGGAGTGTATCTCTGCCTGTATCTGGAATGTCACGCTGCCTGTATCTGGACTGTATCTCTGCCTGTGACTAGAGTATATCTCTGTCTGTATCTGGAGTGTATCTCTGCCTGTATCTGGAGTGTATCTCTGTCTGTATCTGGAGTGTATCTCTGCCTGTATCTGGAGTGTATCTCTGTCTGTATCTGGAGTTTATCTCTGCCTGTATCTGGAGTGTCACGCTGCCTGTATCTGGACTGTATCTCTGCCTGTGACTAGAGTGTATCTCTGTCTGTATCTGGAGTGTATCTCTGCCTGTATCTGGAGTGTATCTCTGCCTGTATCTGGAATGTCACTCTGCCTGTATCTGGACTGTATCTCTGCCTGTGACTAGAGTGTATCTCTGTCTGTATCTGGAGTGTATCTCTGCCTGTATCTGGAGTGTATCTCTGTCTGTATCTGGAGTATATCTCTGCCTGTATCTGGAGTGTATTTCTGCATGTGACTGGATTGTCACTATTCATGGCTCACTCTGCCTATATCTGGTGTGTCAGTTTTGAATTCATGGTGTAACTTTCAGTCTGGGGTGGATTTGGATACAGCCGCTCCCATTGCTCTGTACTACCCACTTGAATTTCACAGGTATCTCTGATTACAGCACTGGGTCTCATCATAGACAATAGGAAATAGATATGACTATAGGTATATTCAGGACTATAGAGAGGTAGATAATGGAGGGAAAGAGAGAACGAGCCTGCCCCTTATAAATCTGAAGTGTCCCCAGTGGAGGTCACTCTGGTTCATTGATCTCTTCAGTCTGTCAAACAGACTGAGACATAACATGGTGATGTTTTCTCATTGCATAGCATGCAACTGTGAAGATCTTCAGTCCCATTTAAACTCGTGCTGAGTCAAGACGTGTCAACCTCTTACTCCCACTCTCATTCAGTGCAAGATTTCGGACTGAATCACAACTGCGATAGAGAATTAAAACTCTGTATCCTGATGAATATATGCTTGGCAGCATTTAAGTGAGTGCAACTATATTTAGTGAATAAAAATCTTCCCATTCCTCTTCCTTACCCAGGCCCCAAACAAGTTCGCTGAATAACTAGCACTATTTTGTGAGTGTTTATTTCCCTACTTATCTCATTGTGCCAGGTTTGCACTTGCCTGCTGAGTGAAAGAAAGAAAGAAAGACTTGCATTTATATAGCACCTTTCACGACCACTGGACGTCTCAAAGTGCTTTAAAGCCAATGAAATACTTTTGGAGTGTAGTCACTGTTGTAATGTGGGAAACGCGACAGCCAATTTGTGCACAGCAAGCTCCCACAAACAGCAATGTGATAATGAACAGATAATCTGTTTTTTTGTTATGTTGATTGAGGGATAAATATTGGCCCCAGGACACCGGGGATAACTCCCCTGCTCTTCTTCTAAATAGTGCCATGGAATCTTTTACGTCCACCTGAGAGCGCAGACAGGGCCTCGGTTTAACACCTCATCCAAAAGACGCCACCTCCGACAGTGACGGCTCCCTCAGCACTGCACTGGAGTATCAGCCTAGATTTATGTGCTCAAATCCCTGGAGTGGGACTTGAACCTACAAACTTCTGACTCAGAGGTGAGAGTGCTGCCCACTGAGCCACAGCGAGTGAGACACATCTGTGATCTGCACTTTTCCAAAAGTCCACAGGAAAACGTGAATCAGACAAATCCAATTGATGCTTCCTTGCAAGGCCCTGAGGAGGAAATTGAAATAGTCTGGAAAGCAGGATGTTGCCATGAGTAGGGGAATGATGCTATCACAATTTGTTTTGTGAGCATCCTTGGCCCAGAACGTGGGGAATGTGTCACCTCATCTGGTAAAGAAAAAGCCAGCTCCAAGGACGAGTGCTATTTTCAAGCAATGTGAAGATCTTAATTTTTAACCCCACTTTTTCCTCGATTCTCACAGCCAGATTGAGCCATGAATACTAGAGAAAAGCTCAAGCCGCTTCACAGAGGCGTAATCAAAAAACAAAATGAATGCCAAATGAAAGGAGATATTAAAAGAGGCATGACAAAAGCTTGGTCTACGAGATGGGTTTTAAGTAGGGTCTTACACCAGGAATGTGAAACAGAGGGGCTTAGAGAGAGAATTCCAGAGGGTGGGGTCTGCTCGGCTAAAGGCACAGTTGTCAGTGGTAGGGCAAAAAAAGTGGGGTGCACAAGAGGCCAGACAGGGAATGGAGTGTTTGTGGGAGACGCCTGTAGGGGTAGAGGAGATATAGATGGGGGCGGGGCAAGGCCATGGAGAGATTTAGACACAATTTTGAATTTGAGGAGTTGAGGAGCGAGAGAAAGGCAGAGAGGATGGGATAGGAGCAGCAGAGGTTTGGATGAGTTGAATTATATGGATTGTAAAGGTGGGAGGCCGGCCAGAATATCATTGGAATAGTCGAGCCTGGAAGTCCCAAAGGCGTGGATGAGGGTTTTAGCGACAGATCGAATGAGATAGGGCCAGAGACGGACAATGTTATAGAGTCACGAGCTTTGTGATGGAGAGGATATGGCTTATCTCAGGGATAAGCAGATGCTAAGACTTTGAATAGCCCGAGGCAGTGGTCAGAGAGGAGTATGGAATTTGTAGCAGGGTTATGGAGTTTGTAGCGAGGGGAGGAGGGGATGGATGGGAGGGGTGGGGGGGCGGAGTGGGGGAGCATTGGCAATGGCTTTGACCTACCCAGTGCTTAAATAGCGGAAATTACAGTTAATTCAAGACTGGATTCAGATAAGCAGTCTGACAACACAGAAATAGCGAAGGGACGGAGAGAAATGGTGAAGTAGAGCTAGGTATCATCAGGGTGTATGTGGAAGATGACCTCATATCTGCAAATGACGTCGCCAAGAGAGCAGCATGTAGTTGAGGAAGAGCAGGGAGTTAAGGATGGATCCTTGGGGACGAGTAAGGGGGCAGGGATGGGAAGCGAAGCCACTTCTTGAGATGCTGCGACTATGCTTGAAGTGGAACCAAGCCAGGGCAATCCCAGCTAGGGGGACTACAGAGGAGAGGTGTTGAAGGAGGATGTTAGCCATTTGTGTGCCAGCTGTGGCTTAGAGGGTAGCACACTCGCTTTTGGGTCAGAAGGTTGTGGGTTCAAGTCCCACTCCAGGAACTTGAACATTAAAAAAAATATATATCTAACTTGGCACTCCAGTGCAGTGCTGAGGGAGTGCTGAACTGTCAGATGTGCCGTCTTTGAGATGAGATGCTAAACTGAGGCCCGGTCTGCCTTCTCAAGTGGACTTCAAAGATCCCATGGCACTATTTCGAAGAAGAGCAGGGGAATTATCCCCAGTGTCCTGGCCAATATTTATCCCTCAATCAACATAACAAGAACAGATTATCTGATCATTATCACAATGCTGTTGGAAGCACTGAAACACTGACCACACTCAATCAGCTTCGCTAGGCAGGTCACATGGTTCGTATGTCAGGCACGAGACTCCCTAAACAAATACTTTATGCGGAGCTCCTTCATGGCAAACGAGCCAAAGGTGGGCAGCGGAAACATTACACGGACACCCTCAAAACCTCCCTGGCTTTGAGATGTCTGGTGGTTGTGAAAGGCGCTATATAAATCCAAGTCTTTCTTTTTCTTTTCTTTATTGTTCATATGTGAGCTTAGACAGCAAGTATCGGCAGCTTGTTTGATCATGGCCGGGGGTGGGGGCAGTATAGGCAGGGCCGGTGTTGTCCTCATCAAATCCATGCGGCACCTTCCAGTAGCGGACAAGAATCAATGGACAGTGATCCCCCCTAGCCAGAAGGTGCAGAGGCTAGTTGCATCCAAACTGCTACATCCCTACTGAGGACAGCTAACAATACAGACCAAGAATTGACCCTCGGACAATTTGGCTCTTGTCTCTGAGTCAACAGTTGTGGGTTCAAGCCCCACTCTGAGACTTCAACACAATTAAGGTTGATACTGAAGTATAACCCAGCGGGAACTTCCATCCTTCCAATGAGATGTTAAGCCAAGGTCCTGTCTGCCTGTTTTGGTGGTTTACGTAAATGTTAAGGATCCCGCGGCACTATTTGAAGAAGTGCAGGGAGCTCTCCGATTTTCTGGCCAATTTTCTTTTTTGAAGCACTGCCACCAAAACAGATAAACTCGTCATTCATCTCACCGCTGTTTGTGAGATTTTAACTGTGCACAGAGTGGCTGCTTTACTTGCCGAAACAACAGGAGTCATTGAACTTCAAAATAACTAATTTCACATGAATTTCTTTGCTAAAGAAATGAGAGATATTTTCTTTCTTTTTGGTCTATATGGGTTACAACAGTGACCACACTCCAAAAATAAAGCACTTTGAGACGTCTGGTGGTCATGAAAGACGCTATATAAATTCAAGTCTTTCTTCTTTCTTTCTTTAATGTTGCATTAGATGGTACCTTTAGTAGTTAAGCCATTGGGGAAGTTGACAGGACACTGCTTGATGTCCAAGCAGCTTATAGACAAATGGGGTGGATAATTTGAATTAAGTGATTATTCTCTGCCCGAATCCTTGGGGTGGAGAATCTAGAGGAATTGCCCTCTTTTTCTTTTTCAATGTGTTGGGGCGGTGTTTCGGGCGACTGCAGGGCGCAAGTGCATCGGGTTGGGGCAGAAGGCGGGCAGCGTCATCAGTACCGCATTGCGCTAACACGTCACAATGTCCCTCACCTTCAGTTAAGGGGGAGGGCCGCTGCGAGCTCTGCAGCTACATTAGTGGCCTCCACTGGGCCACCAGGGAGGGCTTCGGCCGGGCCAGCAGTCCGGCACCCGAGGCCGAACCCGAGACCGCCATTGTTGGGCCGACTTCAGAGTCGGCCACCAATTAAAATAAAATGGCGGTGCGGTGGAGCGCCCTCCCCTTTAAGGGCCGTCATGCCGCCCAGTCACTGGCAGCTTCCCGCCGGGGAAAGCTGTCGGGAAACCGACCGGCGGCCGCTCCGCTCCCGCGAGGAAATTTCACTCGCGGGGTGGAAAGGGGTCATTGCATGCCCGACGGGGCAGGAACACAGGCGGGGCGGAAACCCACT
Organism: Pristiophorus japonicus; assembly: GCF_044704955.1. Classification (NCBI taxonomy): domain Eukaryota; kingdom Metazoa; phylum Chordata; class Chondrichthyes; family Pristiophoridae; genus Pristiophorus; species Pristiophorus japonicus. Next base: position 169,662,862 of record NC_091980.1, on the reverse strand, counting down.
TCTGCCGGCCCGGCCCGGGGGCAACTTCTGATGGATCAGACCATCCACCTGCCTCCAGTCGGAAAGGCCTTACCGCCCCATTACTGCCTCTGAGAGCTGGTAATGGACCTTAAAGAGTGGGGCAATTTCAGCCCCTCAAGCTATTAAAAACTGGTACTGAATTAGTGCATTTGAGTCGATGTACCCAAAGCAGACGGGGTTCTTTGTCGGGGCCCAATTATGTAATTGGAACCCAACTGTAATGTTAGCACTGGCCTGATGGGGGAGCTGCTGAGGATTTCCCGCCTCGCCGACCCGGGACTGAAGACGATCAGCTTCAGAAGGGGTGGTGAAACCTCAATTGTTTCTCTTTCCTTTGCAGGAGGAGCGGGGGTACACACTCCTTTCCCACGAGGAAAGTTTATGTCTACCTTGCCCAGACTCCCCCCCCCCGCCTCCCTCCCTTCCACAACACACACAGTCCCGACACCTGCTTTATTTCGGCACGTGGCCGGTTGTGCAATTCTTCGTCACTTCTTGCCCAAAATGGACAGGAAATGGACTGGCAGCATGCTAATGATGAAGAGGAATTTCTTCATTCAGAGGGTGGTGATTCTTTGGAATTCTCTACCCCAAAGAGCTGTGAATGCTGAGGCGTTGAGTGTATTCAAGGCGGAGATGGATAGATTTTTGGACACCTATCGATATAACCCTCTTGACCACTTTTGTCCTCAGCAACTGGTGCTGCATCTCCAACACTCTTTGCCTCTCTAAGTTCCTTAAACATGTTGTTGATTCTAAGCTCCACGGCCGTCTTTCCTGAAACTTCTATTTTTGACTCGAAGCACCAAGCTGGGCCTCGCCAAAGCTATCCTGCTCCAAAGCCTCTCCTTCATCGCCCGGCCCAATGGAACCTCTCTTGTATAGCTGCACTCGTCCTCGCTGAACATGGTCAGTGCATCTCCAGAGCTTCCCAACGAGCTCTCCTCGGCATCCTCCACCACCTCTTCTTCATTTACATTCCTCCCCTTGCTGATGTAACCCACAGATACAGAGTAAACTTTCAGTTATACGCTGATGAATCCCAGCTCTCTCGCTCTTGACCCCCAAATATTTTTGTACTGTTAGACTGCTTGACTGACATGCAGTCTTGGATAAGAACATAAGAATTAGGAGCAGGAGTAGGCCATTCAGCACCTCGGAGCCTGCTCCGCCATTTAATAAGATCATGGCTGATCTTCCACCTCAACTCCACTTTCCTGCACTATCTGCATATCCCTTGATTCCCTTAATATTCAAGAATCCATCGATCTCCATCTTGAATATACTTGACAACTGAGCTTCCATAGCCCTCTGGGGTAGAGAATTCCAAAGATTCACCAGCCTCTGAGTGAAGAAATTTCTCCTCATCTCAGTCCTAAATGGCCGACCTCTTATTCTGAGACTGACCCCTGGTTCTAGACTCCCCAGCCAGGGGAAACACCCTCCCTGCATCTACCCTGTCGAGCCCTGTAAGAATGTTGTATGTTTCAATGAGATCACCTCTCATTCTTCTGAACTCGAGGGGACATCAGCCTAGTCTGCTTTGATTTGGTACTGGACACTCCAGGTGCACTCCTCATTCCCGCCTGTCGCTGTCGGGCCGATTCCAATGTGTCCACAACAACCGGTTTGTTGTTCAGCAAATGACTGTGAGTTGTATCGTGCCAAGATAATTTAACAGTTTGAAATTTCAACCCCACATCTCTGGGCTGATCTGTCAGACTGATCTTATCACCTTCCCAATCGCTCATCCTGCTTTCCTCTCTCCAGGGGAACTTTTGTGCTCATCACATCCTGAGATTTTGCTGCTGGGGAATGGCGCACTTTTTAACTTTATTTTGATTTGGTGGGAATAATTTCGTGTTCCCTCTTTTCAAAGGATGGTGGTAGAGGAGGTGGGGGGAGGGGAAACTCGTGCCGGGGCTTAAACTGTCATGTATTCAACTATCATTGTAATCCATGTATAAGCTGACCTAAGTTGTACACCTTGAGAACATTGACCACAAGGGGGCGAACTTGTGGGACAGACTCCTAAACTGGACTTTCAGGTATAAAAGGGGAAGCTCCACCCACCTTCATCACTTGAGGTCTTGGCAATAAAGTTAACTGGTCACAGAGGTACCTTCTCTCAAGTATGGGCCTCGTGTGCATTTATACTGTATAGTAAGGACATATCATGCGGACGAGAAACTGGGATTTAAACCACACGAGCATGGCCACTAGCAGCACAGAAGAGAGGTACTGTGTTGGTGATAATTGGGACGACTTTATTGAAAGACTACAGCAAAGTTTTTATCACAAAGGAATGGTTGGGACAGAATTCGGCCGACAAACGCAGGGCTCATCTCCTGACGGTTTGTGGATCCAGAACTTATTCCCTGATGAAGGACCTTCTAGCGCCAGAGAAGCCGGCGGACAAGACGTTCGAAGAGCTCAGTAAGTTGATCGGTGAACACCTTAAACCGGCGAGCAGCATGCACATTGCGAGACACCGGTTTTACACGCACCGGCGGCGAGAAGGGCAAAGCGTTCCAGACTTTGTGGCAGACCTCCGGTGACTGGCGAGTCTATGTAAGTGCCCAGATGCATGCAGAGCGGAGATGCTGCAAGACTTTTTTATTGAGAGCATCGGGCATGCTGGGATTTTCAGGAAACTGATTGAGACTAAATACTTGACCCTGGAAATGGCGGCTTTGATAGCCCAGACATTTATCTCAGGGGAGGAAGAGACCAGAATGATGTATGACAAAATTCTTGGCTCAAATGCGGCAAACGACCAGGGAGTCAACATTGTTAACCCGGCACACAGTTCTCTAGGCAGACAAGGGCAATCGTACATGCCACAGCATGTAGTTGAACCCAAAGGGGGAATTCAACAGAGACAATGGCTAGCTGAATGGCGATTCATGCCATCGCTATGGACAATGCGGCCAGTAATGGGGCCATCAACACCTGTTAATGGTGCACTTAAGGACAGTTACAGAGACAGAGACGATCGACTGGAAATGGACCTTTTGTTTCCAACAATGGGGCCTCCAGCTCATGCTGGAGGTGTGGAGGCAAACACCCAGCCAGAGCTTGCAGGTATCAGCAATATACCTGCAGAAACTGCAATGCCAGCGGTCAGTTGGCGCGTATGTGCAGGAAGCCTGCAGCCAGGTTGATGTACGAGGAGGATGGGCCCAACGTAAGCCCTACAAAGCCAAATGAATACTGGGGGAAATTGCTGGAAGCTGAAGTTCAGCGAGTTCATGTGGAGCACATATACAGTTCATATACCAGGACGCCACCGATAGTGATGAAAGTGCTCCTCAATGGCATCCCAGTATTAATGCAGCTAGCCAGCCAGACCCTGATGAGTATCAAACAGTTCGAAAGGTTGTGGGTGTCCAAGGCCAGGAGGCCAAAATTATTGCCGATTGACGCACAGCTACGGACATATACAAAGGAGATCATTCCTGTGCTAGACAGTGCCACGGTAGTCGTGACCCACAAAGATTTGGACAACAGGTTGCCACTCTGGATTGTCCCGGGGGACGGTCCCGCACTGCTGGGGAGGAGTTGGCTTGCTGTCATGAACTGGAAATGGGGCGATGTCAATGCAATTTCTTCTGTGGAGCGAGTATCATGCTCACAGGTCCTGGACAAATTTGACTCATTATTTCAACCCGACATCGGCACTTTCATGGGGGCCAAGGTAGTGATTCACATAAACCCGGACGCCAGGCCAGTACACCACAAGGCAAGAGCGGTGCTGTACGTGATGCGAGAAAAGATAGAATGCAAATTGGACCGCCTGTTGAGGGAAGGCATCATCTCGCCAGTCGAATTCAGTGACTGGGCGAGCCCGATCGTGCTGGTGCTCAAGGCGGATGGGTCGGTCAGGATATGTGGAGATTACAAGGCCACCATCAATCGGGTGTCACTCCAAGACCAGTACCCACTACCGATAGTGGAGGACCTCTTTGCGAAGCTATCCAGTGGCAAACTTTTTTCAAAATTGGACCTGACCTCAGCTTACATGGCCCAGGAGCTGGCGAGTGAGTCGAAGAAGCTGACCACCATCACGACACACAAGGAGTTGTTTGGGTATAACAGATGTCCATTCGGGATTCGTTCGGCTGCCGCGATCTTTCAGCGAAATATGGAAAGCCTCCTCAAGTTGATTCCAAGGACAGTGGTTTTTCAAGACGACATCCTCACCACGGGTCGCGATACTGAAGAAGACTTCCACAACCTGGAAGAGATGCTACGCAGACTGGACCGGGTAGGGCTGCGACTGAAAAAGGCGTCTTCTTAGCTCCAGAGGTAGAATTCCTGGGGAGGAGGGTAGCAGCAGATGGGATCAGACCTACTGTGTCCAAAACGGAAGCGATCCAGAGAGCACCCAGACTCTAACACGACGGAGCTGCGTTCGTTCCTGGGGCTCTTGAACTGTTTTGGTAACTTTCTTCCCAAATTGAGCACGCTTCTATGCAAAGGTCGCGATTGGGTCTGGGGGGACAGCCAGGAAAGGGCTTTTGATAGAGCACGCAATTTGTTATGCTGTAGCAAACTGTTAACGTTATATGACCCGTGTAAGAAACTTGTTTCAACGTGCGATGTGTCGTCCTATGGGGTCGGGTGTGTGTTGCAGCATGTCAGTGCCAAGGGTCAGTTACAGCCGGTAGCTTATGCCTCCAGAAATCTGACCCAGGCAGAAAGGGGCTACGGGATGGTAGAAAAGGAAGCGCTAGCATGTGTATATGCAATTATAAAAATGCACCAGTACCTGTTTGGCAGGTAATTTGAGCTGGAGACAGATCACAAACCCCTAACGTCCCTTTTGGCCGACAACAAGGTCATAAATGCGAATGCATCAGCCCGCATACAGAGGTGGGCACTCACGTTAGCCGCCTATGACTACACAATTCGGCACAGATTGGGCAATGAAAACTGCGCCGATGCACTCAGCAGGCTCCCACTAGCCACCACTGAGAGGACAACTGAGCATGATGTTGAGATGGTCATGGCTGTTGAAGCTTTCGAAAGCGAAGGCCGTCAGATTAAAGTCTGGACAAATAAAGACCCGCTACTGTCTTTAGTTAAGAAATGTGTCCTGAATGGGGACTGGGCAGCCACGTACGGGGCATGCCCTGAGTAATTTAAACCGTTTCATAGGCGCAAGGATGAACTCTCGATTCAGGCCGATTGCCTACTGTGGGGAAACCGAGTAGTCATGCCCCAGATGGGCAGAGAAATGTTTATCAGAGAACTTCACAATGAGCACCCGGGCATTGTCACGATGAAGGCAATTGCCAGGTCACACGTCTGGTGGCCAGGGATTGATGAAGACCTGGAACTTTGTGTTCGCAGGTGCAACACGTGTGCCCAGCTGGGCAATGCACCCAGGGAAGCCCCCCTTAGCCCCTGGTCCTGGCCCGCCAAGCCATGGCCACGCATCCATGTGGACTACGCAGGTCCTTTCATGGGAAAATTTTTTTTGGTTGTAGTAGACGCCTACTCCAAATGGATTGAGTGTGCAATTTAAGCACACCCTCTATCACGGTAGAAAGTCGACGGGCAATGTTCGCCGCCCATGGTCTACTGGATGTCTTGGTCAGCGACAATGGCCCGTGCTTCACGAGCACTGAATTCCTGGACTTCATGGCAGGCAATGGAATCAAGCATGTCAGAACGGCACCGTTCAAGCCAGTCTCAAACGGCCAGGCGGAACGAGCATCAAACAGGGAATGCTCAGAATCCAAGTGGGTTCCCTACAAAGCCGCTTATCACGCCTCCTGTTGGCCAATAGATCCCGACCACGCTCGCTCACAGGGGTTCCACCTGCAGAGCTGCTAATGAAAAGGGTGCTCAAAACCAGGTTATCCCTTATACACTCCACAATGAAAGAAATTGTTGAGAGCAGGCGTCAGTCACAATGTGACTACCATGACAGGAATGCGAGGGCACGATGTATTGATGTCAATGACCCTGTTTTTGTCCCTAATTACGCTGCAGGGCCCAAATGGCTTGCAGGCACTGTGATTGCCAAAGAGGGGAATAGGGTTTTGGTAGTTAAACTTACCAATGGACAAATCTGCCACAAACACGTGAATCAAACTAAAAGGAGGTTGAGCAACCCCACAGAAGAAGCAGAGGAAGAACATGACGCAGAGTATACTCCACCACAGGTGACCGAACACCGGAACCAAGTGGAGGAGAGCCCCAGTCACTGTGGGCAGTCCGGACAGGCCTGAGGCACCGCAAACAACAGACACTCAGGCCAGCGCCCAACAACCGGAGCCCCAACTCAGGCGCTCTACAAGAGCGTAAACCACCAGAGAGACTCAACCTGTGATCCCAATAAGACTTTGGGGGGGAGGTGATGTCATGTATTCAACTATCATTGTAACCCATGTATAAGCTGACCTAAGTTGTACACCTTGAGAACATTGACCACAAGGGGGTGAACTTGTGGGAGACACTCCTAACCTGGACTTTCAGGTATAAAAGGGGAAGCTCCACCCATCTTCATCACTTGAGGTCTTGGTAATAAAGGTAACTGGTCACAGAGTGACCTTCTCTCAAGTATGGGCTTCGTGTGCATTTATACTGTATAGTAAGGACATATCATAAACCACTCCAGCGACTCCCTCTCCCAGCGCTGACCCTGCCATTTGTTGCTGGTGACAACCGAGAATTGTGGCAGAAATGTGTTTTTTTAGGAAAAACCCTCTTTATTTAAGCTCTTAGTGGGTCAATAGGAAATGCCTCAGCTCTCTCCTGAGTACAGTTGTGAAACAGTTCCTGAGTAAATGCTTGTGCGCTCCCTCCAGGCACTCTGATTTGAGTGTGTACTGAACAGCCAGCAAAATATTATTTTGAGCAAGAGCTGTGGAATTCATGGCTGAAGGACATTTATTGCCAATTAATTCTTGCTGATGCTGGTCCTTCCTATGACTAGTTGGCGCACAGTGGTTTTAAACATTATGGACCAAGCACGATAAAGGATTGGATGTGGTGTCAGTACTACAAATCACAGAGTAGGTGCAGGATCCCCTTAAAAGAAGAAAGACTTGGATTTATATAGCGCCTTTCACGACCACTGGACATCTCAAAGCGCTTTACTGCCAATGAAGTACTTTTGGAGTGTAGTCACTGTTGTAGTGAACGCAGCAGTCAATATGTGCACAGCAAGCTCCCACAAACAGCACTGTGGTAACGACCAGGTGTTCTGTTTTTTAGTGCTGTTGATTGAGGGATAGAGAGTCTCGCTATAGTTGATACAAACAGCAATCCTGGCTCTTTCACTGGTAGTCTTGCTTCTTTGACAATAAGTGGCAAAGAATGATTGACTTCCAGTTGTTTCTCTCCTGATTTATTTATGTTTTGTTTGGCATATTTTTATTTAAAATGTAAACATTGATGGCTCGATGGGAAATCTGGGTGGGGGGGGGGGGCGGAATTTAAATGAGGGAGACTGCTGGGAGAATGGGAGACTTCCTAAAGTACTCAGGTTAATGATTCAAGTAATATTGATCCAGCTCCCGCACACTGTCACTCAGTAACCCCTCCCCCAGCACCATGTGCTACTGACTATATCTTTATGGATGTTATATAGAAACATAGAAAATAGGTGCAGGAGTAGGGCAATCGGCCTTTCGAGCCTGCACCGTCATTCAATAAGATCATGACTGATCGTTCCCCTCAGTACCCCTTTCCTGCTTTCTCTCCATATCCCTTGATCCCTTTAGCCACAAAGGCCAGATCTAACTCTCTCTTGAATATATCCAATGAACTGGCATCAACAACTCTCTGCGGTAGGGAATTCCACAGGTTAACAACTCTCTGAGTGAAGAAGTTTCTCCTCATCTCAGTCCTAAATAGAAATATAGAAACATAGAAAATAGGTGCAGGAGTAGGCCATTCGGCCCTTCGAGCCTGCACCGCCATTCAATGAGTTCATGACTGAACATTCAACTTCAGGACCTCATTCCTGCTTTCTCGCCATACCCCTTGATCCCCCTAGTAGTAAGGACTACATCTAACTCCTTTTTGAATATATTTAGTGAATTGGCCTCAACAACTTCCTGTGGTAGAGAATTCCACAGGTTCACCACTCTCTGGGTGAAGAAGTTTCTTCTCATCTCGGTCCTAAATGGCTTATCACTTATCCTTAGACTGTGACCCCTGGTTCTGGACTTCCCCAACATTGGGAACATTCTTCCTGCATCTAACCTGTCTAAACCCGTCAGAATTTTAAACGTTTCTATGAGATCCCCTCTCATTCTTCTGAACTCCAGTGAATACAAGCCCAGTTGATCCAGTCTTTCTTGATATGTCAGTCCCGCCATCCCGGGAATCAGTCTGGTGAATCTTCGCTGCACTCTCTCAATAGCAAGAATGTCCTTCCTCAAGTTAGGAGACCAAAACTGTACACAATACTCCAGGTGTGGCCTCACCAAGGCCCTGTACAACTGTAGTAACACCTCCCTGCCCCTGCACTCAAATCCCCTCGCTATGAAGGCCAACATGCCATTTGCTTTCTTAACCGCCTGCTGTACCTGCATGCAAACCTTCAATGACTGATGTACCATGACACCCAGGTCTCGTTGCACCTCCGCTTTTCCTAATCTGTCACCATTCAGATAATAGTCTGTCTCTCTGTTTTTACCACCAAAGTGGATAATCTCACATTTATCCACATTATACTTCATCTGCCATGCATTTGCCCACTCACCTAACCTATCCAAGTCACTCTGCAGCCTCATAGCATCCTCCACGCAGCTCACACTGCCACCCAGTTTAGTGTCATCCGCAAATTTGGAGATACTACATTTAATCCCATCGTCTAAATCATTAATGTACAATGTAAACATCTGGGGCCCCAGCACAGAACCTTGCGGTACCCCACCAGTCACTGCCTGCCATTCTGAAAAGTACCCATTTACTCCTACTCTTTGCTTCCTATCTGACAACCAGTTCTCAATCCACGTCAGCACACTACCCCCAATCTCATGTGCTTTAACTTTGCAATTTAATCTCTTATATGGGACCTTGTCGAAAGCCTTCTGAAAATCCAAATACACCACATCAACTGGTTCTCCCTTGTCCACTCTACTGGAAACATCCTCAAAAAATTCCAGAACATTTGTCAAGCATGATTTCCCTTTCACAAATCCATGCTGACTTGGACCTATCATGTCACCTCTTTCCAAATGCGCTGCTATGACATCCTTAATAATTGATTCCATCATTTTACCCACTACCGATGTCAGGCTGACCAGTCTATAATTCCCTGTTTTCTCTCTCCCTCCTTTTTTAAAAAGTGGGGTTACATTAGCTACCCTCCACTCCATAGGAACTGATCCAGAGTCTATGGAATGTTGGAAAATTACTGTCAATGCATCCGCTATTTCCAAGGCCACCTCCTTAAGTACTCTGTGATGCAGTCCATCAGGCCCTGGGGATTTATCGGCCTTCAATCCCATCAATTTCCCCAACACAATTTCCCGACTAATAAGGATTTCCCTCAGTTCCTCCTTCTTACTAGACCCTCTGACCCCTTTTGTATCCGGAAGGTTGTTTGTGTCCTCCTTAGTGAATACCGGACCAAAGTACTTGTTCAATTGATCTGCCATTTCTTTGTTCCCCGTTATGACTTCCCCTGATTCTGACTGCAGGGGATCTATGTTTGTCTCTTTACATATCAATAGAAGCTTTTGCAGTCCATTTTAATGTTCCCTGCAAGCTTCCTCTCGTACTCTATTTTCCCTGCCCTAATCAAACCCTTTGTCCTCCTCTGCTGAGTTCTAAATTTCTCCCAGTCCCCGGGTTCGCTGCTATTTCTGGCCAATTTGTATGCCACTTCCTTGGCTTTAATACTATCCCTGATTTTCCTTGATAGCCACGGTTGTGCCACCTTCCCATTTTTATTTTTACGCCAGACAGGAATGTACAATTGTTGTAGTTCATCCATGCGGTCTCTAAATGTCTGCCATTGCCCATCCACAGTCAACCCCTTAAGTATCATTCGCCAATCTATCCTAGCCAATTGACGCCTCATACCTTCAAAGTTACCCTTCTTTAAGTTCTGGACCATGGTCTCTGAATTAACTATTTCATTCTCCATCCTAATGTAGAATTCCACCATATTATGGTCACTCTTCCCCAAGGGGCCTCGCATAACGAGATTGCAAATTAATCCTCTCTCATTACACAACACCCAGTCTAAGATGGCCTCCCCCCTAGTTGGTTCCTCGACATATTGGTCTAGAAAACCATCCCTTATGCACTCCAGGAAATCCTCCTCCACCGTATTGCTTCCAGTTTGGTTAGCCCAATCTATGTGCATATTAAAGTCACCCATGATAACTGCTGCACCTTTATTGCATGCACCCCTAATTTCCTGTTTGATGCCCTGCCCAACATCACTACTACTGTTTGGAGGTCTGTACACAACTCCCACTGACATTTTTTGCCCTTTGGTGTTCTGCAGTTCTACCCATATAGATTCCACATCATCCAAGCTGATGTCCTTCCTAACTATTGCATTAATCTCCTCTTTAACCAGCAATGCTACCCCACCTCCTTTTCCTTTTATTCTATCCTTCCTGAATGTTGAATACCTTTGGATGTTGAGTTCCCAGCCCTGATCATCCTGGAGCCACGTCTCTGTAATCCCAATCACATCATATTTGTTAACATCTATTTGCACAGTTAATTCATCCACCTTATTACGGATACTCCTTGCATTAAGACACAAAGCCTTCAGGCTTGTTTTTTTAACACTCTTTATCCTTTTAAAATTATGATGTAGTGTGGCCCTTTTTGTTTCTTGCCTTTGTTTACTCAGCCTTCCACTATTGCTTTTTACCTTTCTACCATCTGTTTCTGACTCCATATTACTTCGCCCTGTCTCGCTGCATAGGTTCCCATCCTGCTGCCATATTAGTTTAAACACTCCCGAACTGCATTAGCAAATGTTACCCCTAGGACATCAGTTCCAGTCCTGCCCAAGTGCAATCCGTCCCTTTTGTACAGGTCCCACTTCCCCCAGAACTGGTTCCAATGTCCCAGGAATTTGATTTCCTCTCTCTTGCACCACTGCTCAAGCCACGTATTTATTCTAACTTTCCTGCTCCCTCTACTCTGATTAGCACGTGGCACTGGTCGCAATCCAGAGATTACTACCTTTGCGGTCCTATTTTTTAATTTAACACCTAGCTCCCTAAATCCAGCTTGTCGGACCTCTTCCCGCTTCTTACCTATATCGTTGGTACCTACATGTACCACGACAAATGGCTTTTCACCCTCCCTCTCCAGAATGCTCTGCAGCCACTCTGAAACATCCTTGACCCTTGCACCAGGGAGGCAACATACCATCCTGGAGGCTCAGTTGCGGCCGCAGAAACTCCTATCTATTCCCCTTACAATAGAGTCCCCTATCACTATAGCTCTTCCACTCTTTTTCCCGCCCTTCAATGCAGCAGAGCCACCCATGGTGCCATGAACCTGGCTGCTGGTGCCTTCCCTTGGTAAGTCATCTCCCCCAACAGTATCCAAAACGGTATATCTGTTTTGGAGGGAGATGACCGCAGGGGACTTCTACACTACCTTCCTGCTCTTGCCTTGTCTCTTGGTCACCCATTCACTATCTGTCCTAACCCTTACCTGCTATCCACAATATTCTCAGCATCGTGCATGCTCCAGAGTGAGTCCATCCGCAGCTCCAGTGCCGTCATGCGGTCTGTCAGGAGCTGCAGCTGGACACACTTCCCACACAAATGGCTTACCCCTTATCCTTAGACTATGCCCCCTGGTTCTGGACTTACCCAACATCGGGAACATTCTTCCTGCATCTAACCTGTCCAATCCCGTCAGAATTTTATATGTTTCTATGCGATCCCCTCTCATCCTTCTAAACTCCAGTGAATGGAGGCCCAGCTGATCCAGTCTCTCCTCATATGTCAGTTCTACCATCCCGGGAATCAGTCTGGTGAACCTTCGCTGCACTCCCTCAATAGCAAGAACGTCCTTCCTCAGATTAGGAGACCAAAACTGAATACAATACTCCAGGTGAGGCCTCACCAAGGCCCTGTACAACTGCAGTAAGACCTCCCTGCTCCTATACTCAAATCCCCTAGCTATGAAGGTCAACATATCATTTGCCTTTTTCACCACCTGCTGTACCTGCATGCCAACTTTCAATGACTGATGTACCATGACACCCAGGTCTCGTTGCACCTCCCCTTTCCTCATTCAGATAATATTTTGCCGGCATTTAGATAATATTCTGCATCTGCCATGTGTTTGCCCACTCACCTAACCTGTCCAAATCACCCTGCAGCCTCTTAGCATCCTCCTCACAGGTCACACCACCACCCAGCTTAGTGTCATCTGCAAACTTGGAGATATTACACTCAATTCCTTCATCTAAATCATTGATGTATATTGCTCCCTCACACTATCACTCAGGAACCCCTCCCCCAGCACATAGAAACATAGAAACATAGAAAATACGTGCAGGAGTAGGCCCTTCGAGCCTGCACCGCCATTCAATAAGATCATGGCTGATCATTCCCTCAGTACCCCTTTCTTGCTTTCTCTCCATACCCCTTGATCCCCTTAACCGTAAGGTAAATATCCAACTCCCGCTTGAATATATCCAATGAACTGGCATCAACAACTCTCTGCGGTAGGGAATTCCACAGGTTAACAACTCTCTAAGTGAAGAAGTTTCTCCTCATCTCAGTCCTACCCCTTATCCTAAGACTGTGTACCCTGGTTCTGGACTTCCCCAACATCGGGAACATTCGACCCGCATCTAACCTGTCCCGTCCCGTCAGAATCTTATGTGTTTCTATGAGATCCCTCCTCATCCTTCTAAACTCCAATGTATAAAGGCCCAGTTGATCCCGTCTCTCCTCATATGTCAGTCCTGCCATCCCGGGAATCAATCTGGTGAACCTTCACTGCATTCCCTCAATAGCAAGAATGTCCTTCCTCAGATTAGGAGACCCAAAACTGAACACAATATTCCAGGTGAGGCCTCATCAAGGTCCTGTACAACTACAGTAAGACCTCCCTGCTTCTATACTCAAATCCCCTAGCTATGAAGGCCAACATACCATTTGACTTCTTCACGGCATTTAGATAATATTCTGCCTTTGTGTTTTTGCCACCAAAGTGGATAACCTCACATTTATCCACATTATAGTGCATCTGCTATGCATTTGCCCACTCACCTAACATGTCCAAGTCACCCTGCAGCCTCCTAGCGTCCCCACACAGCTCACACCGCCACCCAGTTTGGTGTCATCTGCAAACTTGCAGATATTACACTCAATTCCTTCATCCAAATCATTGATGTATATTGTAAATAGCTGGGGTCCCAGCACTGAGCCCTGCGGCACCCCGCTAGTCACTGCCTGCCATTCTGAAAAGGACCCGTTTATCCCGACTGATTCCTGTCTGCCAACTAGTTCTCTATCCACGTCAGTACATTATCTCCAATACCATGTGCTTTGACGTTCCACACCAATCTCTTGTTGGGACCTTGTCGAAAGTCTTTTGAAAGTCTAAATACACCACATCTACTGATGTTAATCCAGCTACCTCACACTGTCACTCAGTAACCCCTCCCCCCAGCACCCTGTGTTACTGACTGTATCTCTACTGATGTTAATGCAGCTCCTTTACATTGTCACTCAGTAACTCTGAATCAATTCTCCAAATCATGTCATCAATTTTTAAAGCAAGCAATAAACATGTGCGAATTGTTGGATACCTATGGTCTCTAGTGTACCTCTTCCAAACAATGGGAACATTTACTCTGGAGAAGAGAAGGCTCGGGACGGATTCTTGAAGCATTCAAAATGCTAAAGAATGTAGACAAGATAAGTATTAATGTTATTAACATCGTCACAGATTGCAGAATGAGAGACCGTCTTAAACTTGAAAGACGGAGGGTGATTGGATAGTTTGGATTTAACGACCTCACAGGGAGACTGGCGAATGTATGGAATGAACTGGCAGAGGGAGGCAGAGTGGATTTAGTGTATCAGCAAGAGAGGGTTGGATAAATACCTGGGGTACGTTTTGATGCAGCTTTGATATTTCTTAGATACAGCGACTGCCCAGTAGGACTGTGGTAGTCTTTTCCAGTCCTGTGAAGCCCCGCGTTTCTATCCTATCTCTCACCATCTCTCTCTGTGCAACACAGATCAGAGTTGGATGCCATCATACGAGCGTTGGGATTTGGAATGGTAGGTTTGGGCAGTAGGACATTCATTGCTGGCTGCTCTGGGAATGGTACCTGAAGATACACTGCCAGTATTAAAGGGGCAGCATCACAAACAGGTTTAGTTCCCAGAATAGCCTGTAATCGAATGCATTACTGCCGATCTACCATGTTAGGTCTCATGACAAACGTGTACTATGATGGATGCGACTATCATAGCAGCACAAGACTGCAAAATTCGGTCGCGCAGTTAACCCGGGCGGAGCGGTAAATTTTGCACTGGGAAATGATTTGCGTCTCCAGCCACAAAATTCAGCAGCTGGGCCCTGAGTGTGGAGCGGGGCACTAAGGGAGGCGTTGCACACCTCTTGTCAAGCTCTAGGCCGGCTGAGCAACTGAAAATCCCGAGCTAAACAGCCGGCCTCGGAGCGCCCTAAGAGAGGCCTCGGGGTGGGGGCGGGGGGGGAGCACCAAAAACATTCCCAATAAATAACTCGCTACCACAACATAAATCGCAAAGAAAACAATCACACTTACCTGAGGTGAGTATTACTTACCTCACTGCAGCCGCGACAGCTCGGACCACCCGCTTTCATAGGCGGTCCCACCAGGGGGTGCTACAGAGCACTAAGGGTCGGGCGGCAACCATAAATTGGGCTGGTGTCACTGTAAAGTCCTGACCCTGCAGTACAGACTTACACGAGGCACGTGCTGAAGTCAAGGTCACTCTGGACCAGCACCTTTATTTCACAGCTCTCGAGTGCCACACTGGCCTGAGACCTGCCTTTATATACCTGTGTGGAACAAGTATGCAGTGTCTCCTGCAAGTGTACCCCTGGTGGTAAAGTATGCTTGTGGTTACAGGTCATATCGAGTTACAGTCATGTATAGCATGGTAAGATACAGTTATATACAGTAGTGTGAGATACATGACATCACCCTCCTCCAAGGTCTTATTGTCTTTATAGGTTCAGTCTCTCAGGTGGTCTACACTCTCGCGTGGAGTGTCTTAGTTGTGGTTCAGTTGTTTGCCTTGGTGCCTGTTTTTCTTTTGGTGTGATTGCTGGTATCTCGCCTGGGCTGTCTGTTGAGATTGCCCTTTCCTCAGGTTGTTCCCTCTGTCTGTCCACCAGGTGTGGTGTGAGTTCCACATTGTAGTTTGCCTCTGGTTGTGCAGTGTTGTTGGTGAATCTACTTTTTACTTGGTCTACATGCCTCCGGCAGGTTTGGCCATTGTCCATTTGTACTACCAGTAGCCTGTTTCCTTCCTTGCCTGTTACTGTCCCTGCAAGCCATTTGGGACCCCTGCCATAGTTTAGCACAAACACTTTGTCCCCTATCTCATTCCACCTCCCCCTCGAATTTCGGTCGTGGTACTCAGTTCGCTTCCGGCGCTTTGCCTCAACAATTTCATGCATGTCTGGGAGGATTAACGAGAGCCTAGTCTTTAAGGTCCATTTCAACAATAGTTGCGCGAGGGGAACCCCAGTCAAAGAATGCGGACGAGATCTGTATGCCAGCAGCAGTCGCAACAGGCGGCTCTGCAGCGTGGGACCTTGAATTTTTAGCGTGCCTTGTTTAACGATTTGCACTGCTCACTCCACCTGGCCACTGGAGGCCGGCTTGAACGGTGCCGTCTTAACATGATTTATGCCGTGGTCAACGATAAAATCTTGAAATTCTGCGCTGGTGAAGCACGGACCATTATCACTGACCAATATGTCAGGAATTCCGTGCGTTGCAAACATGGTTCCAAGGCTCTCCACAGTGGTGGAGGTGGTGCTCGAGTTTAAAATGGTGCATTCGATCCATTTTGAAAATGCATCGACGACTACGAAGAACATTTTGCCCATGAATGGGCCCGCATAGTCTACGTGCACCCGCGACCACGGTTTGGTGGGCCAGGGCCAGGGGCTTGGGGGTCCTCCCTGGGGGCATTACTGAGTTGGGCACAAATGGTGCACTACCAGACGCAGAGCTCCAAGTCCGCGTCAATGCCAGGCCACCAGACGTGGGATCTGGCTATGGCTTTCATAAGGACGATCCCCGGGTGCTCGCGGTGGAGCTCCCGGACAAACGCCTCTCTGCCTCGCAAGGGCATAACTACTCAGCTGCCCCTCATCAGGCAGTCTGCCTGTTATGATAGTTCATGCATGCGCCTATGGAAAGGTTTGATCTCCTCGGGGCAGGCATCGCGAGCCTCTGCCCAGTCACCAGTTAAAACACATCTTTTGACTAAGGATAACGTGGGGTCGCTGGTCGTCCAGGCTCTGATTTGGCAAGCCGTCATGGGCGAACCTGTGGATTCAAAGGCATTGATTGCCATGACCATCTCACAGTCCTGTTCGTCGGACCCTTCCGTGGTCACCAGGGGTAGCCTGCTAAGCGTGTCGGCACAGTTGTCTGTGCCTGGTATGTGCCTTATCGTGTAGTCATAAGACGCCAGCATGAGTGCCCACTGCTGAATGCGTGCCGAGGCGTTGGCATTTATTGCCTTGCACTCGGATAGCAGGGACGTGAGGGGTTTGTGGTCGGTTTCTAACGTGAACTTGGCCCCGAAAAGGTATTGGTGCATCTTTTTGACACCATACACGCACGCGAGCGCCTCCTTCTCAACCATACCGTACCCGTGCTCCGCCCGTGAAAGTGACCTGGAGGCATAAGCAATGGGTTGTAATTTACCCGCATCATTGACATGTTGTAAAACGCACTCGACCCCGTACACTGACGCATCACATATAAGAACTAGCTTTTTACCTGGGTCAAAAAAGGCTAAACCACTGTTGGAACAGAGAAGGTTGCATGCCTTATTGAAGGTGCGTTCTTGGGCGTCCCCCCAAAACCAATCGCACCCCTTTCTGAGTAGCACGTGGAGAGGCTCCAGCAGTGTGCTTAAGTTCTGCATAAAGTTTCCAAAGTAATTGAGTAGCCCGAGAAAGGCATGCAGTTCCGAGACATTCCGGGGCCTGGGTGCCAGACGAATTGGTTTGATTTTGTATTCTGTTGGGCGGATTCCATCAGCGGCAATTCTTCTACCCAAAAATTCAACCTCGGGCGTGAGAAACAGACACTTAGATTTCTTAACTCTTAGGCCTACTCGATCCAATCAACTTAGTACTTCCTCCAAATTGCGGAGATGGGAGTCGGTGTCCCTGCCCGTGATGAGTATGTCATCTTGAAACACAACCGTCCCTGGGATGGACTTGAGCAGACTCTCCATGTTGCGCTGGAATATAGCAGCTGCCGACCTGATGCCGAATGGGCATCGATTGTACATGAAAAGGCCTCGATGTGTGTTGACGGTGGTGAGTAGCATAGACTCTTCGGTCAGTTCTTGCGTCATATACGCAGATGTGAGATCTAGTTTTGAGAAAAGTTTTCCTCCAGCCAATGTGGCAAATAAGTCCTCCGCTTTGGGCAGCGGGTATTGGTCCTGTAGGGAGACTCTGTTTATGGTAGACTTGTAATCCCCACAGATTCGTACGGATCCATCAGGCTTCATGACGGGGACGATGGGACTTGCCCAGTCGCTAAATTCCACAGGTGATATAATGCCTTCCCGCAGAAGCCGGTCCAGTTCATGTTCAATCTTTTCCCTCATCACATAAGGCACAGCTCTAGCCTTGTGATGGACCGGTCTAGCATCCTGTGTGATGTATATTTTAACTTTAGCTCTTTGAAGGTGCCCACACCTGGCTGAAAGAGATGTTCAAAACGACTTAGAACTGTTGAGCAGGAGGTCCGTTCCTCTGACGACATGGCGTGAACATCATTACATTTCCAATTTAGTTTTGCCAGCCAGCTTCTCCCCAGCAGTGCTGGGAGATCTCCGGGGACAATCCACAGGGGAAGTCGGTTCACCGTCCCTTTGTGTGTGACTGAGAGCATGGCGCTGCCAAGGACTGGGACGATTTCTTTGGTATTGGTCCTTAGTTTGGTGTCAATCCTTGTGAGTTTTGGTCTGTTGCTTTTGTGCGGCCACAGCTGTTCAAATTGTTGGACGCTCATGAGAGATTGACTAGCTCCCATGTCCAGTTCCATGTTGACGGGTATCCCTTTGAGTAGGACCCTCATCATTATTGGAGGTGTCTTGTTGTAAGAACAGTGGACATTGATCGTGTTGACCCGCTGTACCCCAGCGTCCCGGCCACTGTCCCACCATCTTCTGGTCCGCTTTCCGACCCTTCCGCTTCGTATACCAGCCGAGCTGCTGTTTTTCTGCACATGCGAGCCACATGCCCTGTGTAGTTGCAGTTTCTGCAAACAGCATGCTGAAATCGACACCCCCTTGTTGAGTGCCTTCCCCCACATCTCCAGCACAGACCGCATCCATTGTTTCCGAAGGATGAGCTGCGTCTGGCTGATCTCTCTTGAGCTTCTCTCAGTCTGTAGTTGATTGCTCGCATTGTGGGTTGATGAGGTGTGAACGGCCGTTCATGTGGCCCTTGATGGCTTCTGGCGCCACTGCCTGCTGTTGAAGGCCTGCTCTCCTGCCTTTGTCTGTGTGTGGGAGTAGCGGGTTGTTTCACACTGTGAACCCCTTGTTCCGATGTTTCGTTAGTTGTCGTACCCGCAGTATAGATCAACCTCGTTTCTTCTTCTCCTACCAAGAATGTCTGTGCGACCAGTGCTGCTGTCTCTAGGGTCAAGTTCTTGGTCTCTATAAGCTTTCGGAATATGCCTGCGTGGCCTATTCCTTCAATAAAAAAGTCTCTCAGTACTTCTCTCCTTAGTTCATCGGAGAAATCACACCGACTAGCCAGCCTCCGAAGTTCCGCCACAAAGTCGGGTATGCTCTGGCCCACACAGTGTCTGTAGTTGTAGACTGCTCGCTGGCTTCAGGTGGTCTCTCACCAGTGTGCTCAACCCCTCAAACGACTTGCTTGCTGGTTTCTCGGGTGCCAGCAGGTCCTTCATTAAGGCGTATGTTTTCGAGCCACAGCTGGTCAAGAGATGGGCTCTTCTCTTGTCTGCCTTACCGTCGCCCAACCAGTCTTTGGTTACAAAGCTTTGCTGGAGCCTTTCTATAAAGTCCTCCCAATTGTCTCCAGCATTTTATTTCTCATCTGAGCCTTTGGTAGCCATTCTGTGGATTCTGTGATCCCATCCTCGTCGCCACTGTAAAGTCCTGACCCTGCAGTACAGACTTACACGAGGCACATGCTGAAGTCAAGGTCACTCTGGACCTGCACCTTTATTTCACAGCTCTCGAGTGCCACACTTGCCTGAGACCTGCCTTGATAAAGCTGTGTGGAACAAGTATGCAGTGTCTCCTGCAAGTGCACCCCTGGTGGTAAAGTATGCTTGTGGTTACACATCATATCTAGTTACAGTCATGTATAGCATGGTAAGATACAGTTATATGCAGTAGTGTGAGATACATGACAGTCACAACCAGGGACGTTGCACACTGGTTCGTCTCTCCCGTGGTAATGCTCTGTGCCTCATCGATACCGGCACTAAATGTCCTGGCGGGGTGTCCGCACGGAAATGCTTACCACCGCCATTACCATGCATTGCGCTAACAAGGTCTGCAGAATACCGAAAATCCAGCCCTTTGAGTTTAGCATTAATTAAAATTAAACTGACGTAATAAATTTTCATCAATGCGATGAAATCATCGTCCCCGATAATTACGGGGAGCTGGGGAGAGAGTGGGGAGTCATGTTTCTGGCGGGGTGGAGGTGGTGTTAACCTCAATGAGCGTTACCAAAGTAGAAATGCTCCTTTTAAATAATTCTTCTTTCTCATTTGCATATTGTTAATGACAACCAACCACTTATTTGCTCTTTCGATCAGCCTCCCATCTTCCACCCTTCATAAATTTGAGCTGATCCAATACTCTGCTGCCTGTAGTCTAACTCGCACTAAGTTCCCTGTGCTCGCTGACCCACATTGGCTCCCGTTCCAGCAAATACTCGACTGTAAAATTCTCATCTCTCCATGGCCTAGCCCTCCCTCCGAAAGCTCTGCGTTTCTCCAACTCTGGCCATGTCCTCCATCCACCCTTGGTGGCCATACCTTCAGCTATTTAGGCCCCAAGCTCTGGAACTCCCTGCCTAAACCTCTCTGCCTCTCTACCTCTCTCTCCTTTAAGACACTCCTTAAAACTTTCCTCTTTGGCCAAGTGTTTGGTCACCTGCACTGATGTCTCTTCCTTTGGCTCAGTATCACATGTTGTCTGATTGTGCTCCTGTGAAGCATCTTGGGATGTTTTACTATGTTAAAGACGTGATATAAATACAAGTTGGAAAGACACAGACAGGCAGCAGTATGGAGAGAGGATAAGTTTTGGATGTAAACCCTTTATGAGAACGACATATTCTGCTGAAGAAGACACACTCCTAAAACGTAATCTAGTCTGCTCTCTTGAGGGAAGCTGTGTGACCTGCTGTGCGTTTCCATTATTTCCTGGTTTTGTTTTTGATTATCCATATCTGTAGTATTTTGCTTTTTAATATTAACACTTATTACATCAGGTTTGATTACTGCAAAATTCTCAGTCACCTGCTAGTTAAGTATGCTAATTAGGTCAAATTTGCACATGCAAATAGCCTGACTCACTGAAAATATTTTAGCTTTGCAGTCTTATTTCAATGTACTTTTTATTTAATCTGGAGGGCTGAAAATGGAACGTTTTTGTTTTCCTTTTGTGTGCATGTCAGCGTTAAACACTCTCAGTAAATGCTTTCTCCCAGGTCAGGTTGAGGGTAAAGCACCCTCTATAACATCTAATGAGCACACCCAGGTTAGATACGATGTGGTTTAGCTCAAGGGTGTGCTGGAGAGGCGGGAAAGATCTGTCAGTGGGTCATTTATGATTAAATCTCTTGAGTCAGGCAGAATCATAATTAACTGTGTACAACTCACACAGTCTCTTGCAATTCTCAATCTTTGGGTCATGCAAGTCCCACTAACTCACCTCCGTCCATCGGCTCCTGTACTTCTGTCCCTTTCAGTGCTTCCTGTTCACCTCCTGTCTGTCTGTCTGTCTGTCTCTGTCTGTCTGAGTCTGTCGCTGTTTGTCTGTCTGTCTGTCTCTCTGCTTCTCTCTCTGTCAGTCTGTCTGTCTGTCTCTGTCTGTCTGTCTGTCTGTCTCTCTGTCTGTCTGTCTATCTGTCTCTCTATCTCTGTCTGTCTGCTTCTCTCTGTCTCCCTCTCTGTTTCTCTCTCCGTCTGTCTGCCTCTCTCTCTGTCCGTCTGTCTGTCTCTGCTTCTCTCTCTCTCTCTCTCTCTGTCTGTCTCTCTCGGCTTCTCTCTATGTGTCCCAGTCTGTCTCTCTGTCTCTGTCTCTCTGTGCTTCTCTCTCTCTGTGCTTCTCTCTCTCCCTCTCCCTCTATCTATCTCTGTCTGTCTGTCTCTCTCTCTGCTTCTTCCTCTCTCTCTCTCACTCTCTCTCTCTCTCTCTCTCTCTCTCTGTCTCGGTCTTTGTCTGTTTCTCTCTCTGTCTTTCTCTCTGTCTTACTCTCTCTGGCTCTCTGTCTCACTCTCTGCCTGTGTCTCTGTCTATCTCGGTCTCCCTCTCTGCATCCAGATGGATGGGAAAGCAAATTGTGAGGAGGACACAAACAATCTGCAAAGGGATATAGACAGGCTAAGTGAGTGGGCAAAAATGTGGGAGTATAATGTGAGAAAGTTTGAGATTATCCACTTAGGCAGAAAAATAGAAAAGCAAATTACAATTTAAATGGAGAAAAATTGCAAAGTGCTGCAGTACAGAGAGACCTGGGGGTCCTTGTGCATGAAACACAAAAAGTTAGTTTGCAGGTACAGCAAGTAATCAGGAAGGCAAATGGAATGTTGGCCTTTATTACAAGGGGGATAGAGTATAAAAGCAGAGAAGTCCTGCTACAACAGTACAGGGTATTCGTGAGGCCACACCTAGAGTTCTGCATACAGTTTTGGTCTCTGTATTTAAGGAAGGATATACTTTCATTGGAGGCTGTTCAGAGAAGGTTCACTAGATTGATTCTGGAGGTGAAGGGGTTGACTTATGAGGAAAGGTTGAGTAGGTTGGGCATATACACATTGGAGTTCAGAAGAATGAGAGGTGATCTTATCGAAATATATAAGATAATGAGGGGACTCGACAAGGTGGATGCAGAGAGGATATTTCCACTCATAGGGGAAACTAAAACTAGGGGACACTAAAACTAGGGGACATAGTCTTAGAATAAGGGGCCGCCCATTTAAAACTGAGATGAAGAAGAATTTCTTCTCTCAGAGGGTTGTAAATCTGTGGAATTCTCTTCCCCAGAGAGCTGTGGAGGCTGGGTCATTGAGCATATTTAAGGTGGAGATAGACAGATTTTTGAGTGATAAGGGAGTAGTTATGGGGAGCGGGCAGGGAAGTGGAGCTGAGTTCATGATCAGATCAGCCATGATCTTATTAGATGGCGGAGCGGGCTCGAGGGGCCAAATGGCCTACTCCTGCTCCTATTTCTTATGTTCTTATATTCTTATGTTCTCTCTCTCGGTCTCGGTCTCTTGGTATCTGTCTGTCTGCCTGTCTCTCTGTTTCGCTCTCTCACTCACTCTGTTTCTCCTCATTCACTGCCTACCTCCGTTTTTTGCTACCTCCTTGATGAATCTGTTTTTAACACCCTCTCTCCTGTTTCTCTCTGCTACCACAGCCAGAAGCAGGCATTGGAATTTAGCAGTTCTGCTATTCCCTCTCCAGTCAGGACCTGCCTCAGGAATCCATGCTATCAGGTGCCTTTAGCTAGCAATGTGAAGTTTGACCACATGCCAACTAATCCGTCCCCACAATTCTCCTGACTGGGCACATTATTCACTGGAACCAGCCTTTCTGTCTGACTGTTCCCTTGTGAATCTTTCTCTTGCGCTTTACCTCCTGATTTCTCTGTGTGCCTGACCTCGCCAGTTAATCTCCTCTGGGCCCCCAATGCTTCAGGAGTTTCTCGGGTCTCCTGCCCTATCACTGGTGGCCAAAGGGTGAGACCCTCACCTCTCTCACCCCAGAAAACGACCCGAGGCCCGGTTGGGCCAGATCTCCACCGTTTCTGGGAATTCCCCTATTTGCCTCGGGATCACTGTCCATCCAAGACAAAAACAATGGTGAGGCAACAGGAGTTCCAGCTCCTTTGGGTCAGTCAGGGCCCAGCGTGTCGGTCAAAGATGGTATGTTGAATAAAATGAGTGGTATCGGCCTACGTATTGGTGGATGTGGACAGGCCAAGGAAGTAGCCTAGATCCTGGAAAAACGTTTTTTTTTAAAAGAGAGGAAGTTTGATTGCCTATAACAAAGGGCTGAGGAGGACATGACAGAGAGGGAAGGGAAGGATGAGTCTGGGCAACGCCAACCCCAAGGATGGGTGCGTGACAATATTACAAAGTATTTACAGCACAGAAACAGGCCATTCGGCCCAACAAGTCCATCCCTCTTCATTTAATCCCATCGACATACCCTTTCTATCCTTCCTCATGTGCTTATTGACCTTCGCCTTGAATGCATCACTGCTGTTCACCTCCGCTACTCCCAGTGGTCTGCCCAATCTGGGGCTTGTGTTCAACTGTCCCACAATAGTGCCCTCCCACTGACCCTGCAAACTCCGCAGGGATCTGTGCTGGAGGGCACAATCCTGGCGACACAACCCTCGAGTTTCAACCCTTTTCTTGGCTGCTTCCCTTTGTCTGTCTCCATCCATCCCTCCCTCCATCCCTCCCTCCATCCCTCCATCCATCCCTCCCTCCATCCCTCCCTCCATCCATCCCTCCCTCCCTCCATCCCTCCATTCATTCCGCCATCCATCCATTCCTCCCTCCCTCCATCTCTCCCTCCCTCCATCAATCCCTCCCTCCATCCATCCCTCCCTCCCTCCATCCATCCATCCCTCCCTCCCTCCATCCATCCCTCCATACATCCCTCCCTCCCTCCCTCCATCCATCCTTCCTCCACCCCTCCCGCCCTCCCTCCCTCCATCCATCCCTTCCTCCATCCATCCCTCCCTCCATCCATCCCTCCATCCCTCCATCCATCAATCCCTCCATCCATCACTCCCTCCATTCCCCCCTCCCTCCATCCATCCCTCCCTCCCTCCATCCATCCATCCCTCCCTCCATCCATGCTTCCCTCCCCCTCCCCCTCCATCTCTTCTGGTTGATTCTTGTTAATCAAGTTCTCTGTCTCGTTGATCTTCCTTCTTAATCTTTCTGTTTCTCCTTCACTTTGATCTGATTTCTCTCTTAGTTAATCTCTTTCTCTCTGAAGCTTTCTTTATCTACCTCTGCCTTGTCTGTACTTTGGTTGTTCTTTCCCTTCTAATCTGACAGATCTTTATTGTTCTGCCTACTGATTCTGCACAAGAAACCTCAATCCCAGTGGTTGATGGACAATCGCAGTCCAGATTAACTATAACCCCCTTCAGCGTCCTTGGTTTCTTTTCTCGTGACATTGGACATGAGTGTATTTGCAGGAACCTCTTCATCAGTCTGGCTTTTGAAATGTTGAAATTACATTGAGTGAGCTGATCTGGAGTACATTCTGTAAAGGAGAAGAATGGGCAAAATCTGTACGGGTACAGTAGCATTGGGGTTATGTTACTGGGTGAGGGGGTACGGTAGCATTGGGGTTATGTTACTGGGTGAGGGGGTACGGTAGTGTAGGGGTTATGTTACTGGGTGAGGGGGTACGGTAATGTAGGGGTTATATTACTGGGTTAGTGGGTACGGTAGTGTAGGGGTTATGTTACTGGGTGAGGGAGTACGGTAGTGTAGGGGTTATATTACTGGGTGAGGGGTATAGTAGTGTAGGGGTTATGTTACTGGGTTAGGGTGTACGGTAGTGTAGGGGTTATGTTACTGGGTGAGGAGGTACAGTAGTGTAGGGGTTATGTTACTGGGTGAGGGGGTACGGTTGTGTAGGGGTTATATTACTGGGCGAAGGGGATAGTAGTGTAGGGGTTATGTTACTGGGTTAGGGTGTACGGTAGTGTAGGGGTTATGTTACTGGGTTAGGGTGTACGGTAGTGTAGGGGTTATGTTACTGGGTGAGGAGGTACAGTAGTGTAGGGGTTATGTTACTGGGTGAGGGGGTACGGTAGTGTAGGGGTTATGTTACTGGGTGAGGGGGTACAGTAGTGTAGGGGTTATATTACTGACGAGGGGTACGGTAGTGTAGGGGTTATGTTACTGAAGAGGGGTACGGTAGTGTAGGGGTTATGTTACTGGGTGAGGGGGTACGGTAGTGTAGGGGTTATGTTACTGACGAGGGGTACGGTAGTGTAGGGGTTATGTTACTGGGTGAGGGGGTACGGTAGCGTAGGGGTTATGTTACTGGGTGAGGGGGTACGGTAGTGTAGGGGTTATGTTACTGACGAGGGGTACGGTAGTGTAGGGGTTATGTTACTGACGAGGGGTACGGTAGTGTAGGGGTTATGTTACTGGGTGAGGGGGTACGGTAGTGTAGGGGTTATGTTACTGGGTGAGGGGGTACGGTAATGTAGGGGTTATGTTACTGGGTGAGCGGGTACGGTAATGTAGGGGTTATGTTACTAGGTCAGGGGGTATGGTAGCGTAGGGGTTATATTACTGGATGAGGGGGTACGGTAATGTAGGGATTATGTTACTGGATGAGGGGGTACAGTAATGTAGGGGTTATGTTACTGGGTGAGAAGATACGGTTGTGTAGGGGTTATATTACTGGGCGAGGGGTATAGTAGTGTAGGGGTTATGTAACTGGGTTAGTGGGTACGGTAGTGTAGGGGTTATGTTACTGGGTGAGGGAGTACGGTAGTGTAGGGGTTATGTTACTGGGTGAGGGGGTACAGTAATGTAGGGGTTATGTTACTGGGTGAGGGGGTACAGTAGTGTAGGGGTTATGTTACTGGGTTAGGGTGTACGGTAGTGTAGGGGTTATGTTACTGGGTGAGGGGGTACAGTAGTGTAGGGGTTATGTTACTGACGAGGGGTACGGTAGTGTAGGGGTTATGTTACTGGGTGAGGGGGTACGGTAGTGAAGGGGTTATGTTACTGGGTGAGGGGGTACGGTAGTGTAGGGGTTATGTTACTGACGAGGGGTACGGTAGTGTAGGGGTTATGTTACTGGGTGAGGGGGTACGGTAATGTCGGGGTTATGTTACTGGGTGAGGGGGTACGGTAATGTAGGGGTTATGTTACTGGGTGAGGGGGTACGGTAATGTAGGGGTTATATTACTGGATGAGGGGGTACGGTAGTGAAGAGGTTATGTTACTGGGTGAGGGGGTACGGTAGTGTAGGGGTTATGTTACTGATGAGGGGGTACGGTAGTGTAGGGGTTATGTTACTGATGAGGGGTACGGTAGTGCAGGGGTTATGTTACTGGGTGAGGGGGTACAGTAGTGTAGGGGTTATGTTACTGACGAGGGGTACGGAAGTGTAGGGGGTTATGTTACTGGGTGAGGGGGTACGGTAGTGTAGGGGTTATGTTACTGGGTGAGGGGGTACGGTAGTGTAGGGGTTATGTTACTGGGTGAGGGGGTACAGTAGTGTAGGGGTTATGTTACTGGGTGAGGGGGTACAGTAGTGTAGGGGTTATGTTACTGACGAGGGGTACGGTAGTGTAGGGGGTTATGTTACTGGGTGAGGGGGTACAGTAGTGTAGGGGTTATGTTACTGACGAGGGGTACGGTAGTGCAGGGGTTATGTTACTGGGTGAGGGGGTACAGTAGTGTAGGGGTTATGTTACTGACGAGGGGTACGGTAGTGTAGGGGTTATGTT
Organism: Pristiophorus japonicus; assembly: GCF_044704955.1. Lineage (NCBI taxonomy): Eukaryota > Metazoa > Chordata > Chondrichthyes > Pristiophoridae > Pristiophorus > Pristiophorus japonicus. The sequence continues at coordinate 169,635,898 of NC_091980.1, read as the reverse complement.
ACTGACGAGGGGTACGGTAGTGTAGGGGGTTATGTTACTGGGTGAGGGGGTACGTTAGTGTAGGGGTTATGTTACTGGATGAGGGGGTACGGTAGTGTAGGGGTTATGTTACTGGGTGAGGGGGTACGGTAGTGTAGGGGTTATGTTACTGGGTGAGGGGGTACAGTAGTGTAGGGGTTATGTTACTGGGTGAGGGGGTACAGTAGTATAGGGGTTATGTTACTGGGTGAGGGGGTACGGTAGTGTAGGGGTTATGTTACTGTGTGAGGGGGTACGGTAGTGTAGGGGTTATGTTACTGACGAGGGGTACGGAAGTGTAGGGGGTTATATTACTGGGTGAGGGGGTACGGTAGTGTAGGGGTTATGTTACTGGGTGAGGGGGTACAGTAGTATAGGGGTTATGTTACTGGGTGAGGGGGTACGGTAGTGTAGGGGTTATGTTACTGGGTGAGGGGGTACAGTAGTGCAGGGGTTATGTTACTGGGTGAGGGGTATGGTAGTGTAGGGGTTATGTTACTGGGTGAGGGGTACGTTAGTGCAGGGGTTATGTTACTGGGTGAGGGGGTACAGTAGTGTAGGGGTTATGTTACTGGGTGAGGGGTACGTTAGTGTAGGGGTTATGTTACTGGGTGAGGGGGTACAGTAGTGTAGGGGTTATGTTACTGGGTGAGGGGGTACAGTAGTGTAGGGGTTATGTTACTGGGTGAGGGGGTACAGTAGTGTAGGGGTTATGTTACTGACGAGGGGTACGATAGTGTAGGGGTTATGTTACTGGGTGAGGGGGTACGGTAGTGTAGGGGTTATGTTACTGGGTGAGGGGTACGGTAGTGTAGGGGTTATGTTACTGGGTGAGGGGGTACAGTAGTGTAGGGGTTATGTTACTGGGTGAGGGGGTACGGTAGTGTAGGGGTTATGTTACTGATGAGGGGTACGGTAGTGCAGCGGTTATGTTACTGGGCGAGGGGTAACGGTAATGTAGTGGTTATGTTACTGATGAGGGGTACGGTATTGTAGGGGTTATGTTACTGGGTGAGGGGTTACGGTAATGTAGGGGTTATGTTACTGTGTGAGGGGGTACGGTTGTGTAGGGGTTATGTTACTGTGTGAGGGGGTACGGTAATGTAGGGGTTATGTTACTGGGTGAGGGGATTCGGTAGTGTAGGGGTTATGTTACTGACGAGGGGTACGGTAGTGTAGGGGTTATGTTAATGGGTGAGGGGGTACAGTAGTGTAGAGGTTATGTTACTGGGTGAGGGGTACGGTATTGTAGGGGTTATGTTACTGTATGAGGGGGTACGGTAGTGTAGGGGTTATGTTACTGATGAGGGTGTACAGTAGTGTAGGGGTTATGTTACTGGATGAGGGAGTACGGTAGTGTAGGGGTTATGTTACTGGGTGAGGGGGTACGGTAGTGTCGGGGTTATGTTACTGGGTGAGGGGGTACAGTAATGTAGGGGTTATGTTACTGGATGAGGGGGTACAGTAGTGTAGGGGTTATGTTACTGGGTGAGGGGGTACGGTAATGTCGGGGTTATGTTACTGTGTGAGGGGGTACGGTAGTGTAGGGGTTATGTTACTGACGATGGGTACGGAAGTGTAGGGGGTTATGTTACTGGGTGAGGGGGTACGGTTGTGTCGGGGTTATGTTACTGGGTGAGGGGGTACGGTAATGTAGGGGTTATGTTACTGGGTGAGGGGGTACGGTAGTGTAGGGGTTATGTTACTGGGTGAGGGGGTACGGTAGTGTAGGGGTTATGTTACTGGGTGAGGGGGTACAGAAGTGTAGGGGTTATGTTACTGATGAGGGGTACGGTATTGTAGGGGTTATGTTACTGGGTGAGGGGGTACGGTAATGTAGGGGTTATGTTACTGTGTGAGGGGGTACGGTTGTGTAGGGGTTATGTTACTGTGTGAGGGGGTACGGTAATGTAGGGGTTATGTTACTGACGAGGGGTACGGTAGTGTAGGGGTTATGTTACTGGATCAGGAGGTACGGTAGTGTAGGGGTTATGTTACTGAGTGAGGGGGTACAGTAGTGTAGGGATTATGTTACTGACGAGGGGTACAGTAGTGTAGGGGTTATGTTACTGGATCAGGAGGTACGGTAGTGTAGGGGTTATGTTACTGGGTGAGGGGGTACAGTAGTGTAGGGATTATGTTACTGACGCGGGGTACGGTAGTGTAGGGGTTATGTTACTGGATGAGGGGGTACGGTAATGTAGGGGTTATATTACTGACGAGGGGTACGGTAGTGTAGGGGTTATGTTACTGGGTGAGGGGGTACGGTAGTGTAGGGATTATGTTACTGACGAGGGGTACAGTAGTGTAGGGGTTATGTTACTGGATCAGGAGGTACGGTAGTGTAGGGGTTATGTTACTGGGTGAGGGGGTACAGTAGTGTAGGGATTATGTTACTGACGCGGGGTACGGTAGTGTAGGGGTTATGTTACTGGATGAGGGGGTACGGTAATGTAGGGGTTATATTACTGACGAGGGGTACGGTAGTGTAGGGGTTATGTTACTGGGTGAGGGGGTACGGCAGTGTAGGGGTTATGTTACTGGGTGAGGGGGTACGGTAGTGTAGGGGTTATATTACTGACGAGGGGTACAGTAGTGTAGGGGTTATGTTACTGTGTGAGGGGGTACGGTAGTGTAGGGGTTATGTTACTGGGTGAGGGGGTACGGTAGCGTAGGGGTTATGTTACTGGATGAGGGGGTACGGTAGTGTAGGGGTTATGTTACTGGGTGAGGGGATTCGGTAGTGTAGGGGTTATGTTACTGGATGAGAGGATACGGTAGTGTAGGGGTTATGTTACTGACAAGGGGTACGGTAGTGTAGGGGTTATGTTACTGGGTGAGGGGGTACAGTAGTGTAGGGGTTATATTACTGGGTGAGGGTGTACAGTAGTGTAGGGGTTATGTTACTGGATGAGGGAGTACGGTAGTGTAGGGGTTATGTTACTGGGTGAGGGGGTACGGTAGTGTCGGGGTTATGTTACTGGGTGAGGGGGTACAGTAATGTAGGGGTTATGTTACTGGATGAGGGGGTACAGTAGTGTAGGGGTTATGTTACTGGGTGAGGGGGTACGGTAATGTCGGGGTTATGTTACTGTGTGAGGGGGTACGGTAGTGTAGGGGTTATGTTACTGACGAGGGGTACGATAGTGTAGGGGTTATGTTACTGGGTGAGGGGGTACAGTAGTGTAGGAGTTATGTTACTGGGTGAGGGGGTACGGTAACGTAGGGATTATGTTACTGAGAAGGGGTACGGTAGTGTAGGGGTTATGTTACTGGGTGAGGGGGTACAGTAGTGTAGGGGTTATGTTACTGGGTGAGGGGGTACGGTAGTGTAGGAGTTATGTTACTGGGTGAGGGGGTACGGTAACGTAGGGATTATGTTACTGACAAGGGGTACGGTAGTGTAGGGGTTATGTTACTGGGTGAGGGGGTACAGTAGTGTAGGGGTTATGTTACTGGGTGAGGGGGTACGGTAGTGTAGGGGTTATGTTACTGACGAGGGGTACGATAGTGTAGGGGTTATGTTACTGGGTGAGGGGTTACAGTAGTGTAGGTGTTATGTTACTGGGTGAGGGGCTAAGGTAGTGTAGGTGTTATGTTACTGGGTGAGGGGGTACGGTAGTGTAGGGGTTATGTTACTGGGTGAGGGGGTACGGTAGTGTAGGTGTTATGTTACTGGGTGAGGGGCTAAGGTAGTGTAGGTGTTATGTTACTGGGTGAGGGTGTACGGTAGTGTAGGGGTTATGTTACTGGATGATGGGGTACAGTAGTGTAGGGGTTATGTTACTGGGTGAGGGGGTACAGTAGTGTAGGGATTATGCTACTGGGTGAGGGGATACAGTAGTGTAGGGGTTATGTTACTGGGTGAGGGGGTACAGTAGTGCAGGGGCTATGTTACTGGGTGAGGTGGTACGGTAATGTAGGGGTTATGTTACTGTGTGAGGGGGTACGGTAGTGTAGGGGTTATGTTACTGGGTGAGGAGGTACGGTAGTGTAGGGGTTATGTTACTGGGTGAGGGGGTACGGTAGTGTAGGGGTTATGTTACTGGGCGAGGGGGTACAGTAGTGTAGGGGTTATGTTACTGGGCGAGGGGGTACAGTAGTGTAGGGGTTATGTTACTGGGTGAGGGGGTACGGTAGTGTAGGGGTTATGTTACTGACGAGGGGTACGATAGTGTAGGGGTTATGTTACTGACGAGGGGGACGGTAGTGTCGGGGTTATGTTACTGACAAGGGGTACGGTAGTGTAGGGGTTATGTTACAGGGTGAGGGGGTACGATAGTGTAGGGGTTATGTTACTGGGTGAGGAGGTACGGTAGTGTAGGGGTTATGTTACTGGATGAGGGGGTACAGTAGTGTAGGGGTTATGTTACTGGGTGAGGGGGTACAGTAGTGCAGGGGTTATGTTACTGGGTGAGGGGGTACGGTAGTGTAGGGGTTATGTTACTGACAAGGGGGACGGTAGTGTCGGGGTTATGTTACTGACAAGGGGTACGGTAGTGTAGGGGTTATGTTACTGTGTGAGGGGGTACGGTAGTGTAGGGGTTATGTTACTGACAAGGGGGACGGTAGTGTCGGGGTTATGTTACTGACAAGGGGTACGGTAGTGTAGGGGTTATGTTACTGGGTGAGGGGGTACGGTAGTGTAGGGGTTATGTTACTGGGTGAGGAGGTACGGTAGTGTAGGGGTTATGTTACTGGGTGCGGGGGTACGGTAGTGTAGGGGTTATGTTACTGGGTGAGGGGGTACGGTAGTGTAGGTGTTATGTTACTGGGTGAGGGGGTACGGTAGTGTAGGGGTTATGTTACTGACAAGGGGGACGGTAGTGTCGGGGTTATGTTACTGACAAGGGGTACGGTAGTGTAGGGGTTATGTTACTGGGTGAGGGGGTACGGTAGTGTAGGGGTTATGTTACTGGGTGAGGGGGTACAGTAGTGTAGGGGTTATGTTACTGACGAGGGGTACGGTAGTGTAGGGGTTATGTTACTGGGTGAGGGGTACGGTAGTGTAGGGGTTATGTTACTGGGTGAGGGGGTACGGTAGTGTAGGGGTTATGTTACTGACGAGGGGTACGGTAGTGTAGGGGTTATGTTACTGACGAGGGGAACGGTAGTGTAGGGGTTATGTTACTGGGTGAGGGGGTATGGTAATGTAGGGGTTATGTTACTGGGTGAGGGGGTACGGTAATGTAGGGGTTATGTTACTGGGTGAGGGGGTACGGTAGTGTAGTGGTTATGTTACTGACGAGGGGTACGGTAGTGTAGGGGTTATGTTACTGGGTGAGGGGTACGGCAGTGTAGGGGTTATGTTACTGGGTGAGGGGGTACGGTAGTGTAGGGGTTATGTTACTGGGTGAGGGGGTACGGTAGTGTAGGGGTTATGTTACTGGATGAGGGGGTACGGTAGTGAAGAGGTTATGTTACTGGGTGAGGGGGTACGGTAGTGTAGGGGTTATGTTACTGACGAGGGGTACGGTAGTGTAGGGGTTATGTTACTGGGTGAGGGGGTACAGTAGTGTAGAGGTTATGTTACTGGGTGAGGGGTACGGTATTGTAGGGGTTATGTTACTGTATGAGGGGGTACGGTAGTGTAGGGGTTATGTTACTGATGAGGGGGTACGGTAGTGTAGGGGTTATGTTACTGATGAGGGGTACGGTAGTGCAGGGGTTATGTTACTGGGTGAGGGGGTACAGTAGTGTAGGGGTTATGTTACTGTGTGAGGGGGTACGGTAATGTAGGGGTTATGTTACTGGGTGAGGGGGTACAGTAGTGTAGGGGTTATGTTACTGGGTGAGGGGGTACGGTAGTGTAGGGGTTATGTTACTGGGTGAGGGGGTACATTAGTGCAGGGGTTATGTTACTGACGAGGGGTACGGAAGTGTAGGGGGTTATGTTACTGGGTGAGGGGGTACGGTAGTGTAGGGGTTATGTTACTGGGTGAGGAGGTACAGTAGTGTAGGGGTTATGTTACTGGGTGAGGGGGTACGGTAATGTAGGGGTTATATTACTGGGTTAGTGGGTACGGTAGTGTAGGGGTTATGTTACTGGGTGAGGGAGTACGGTAGTGTAGGGGTTATATTACTGGGTGAGGGGTATAGTAGTGTAGGGGTTATGTTACTGGGTTAGGGTGTACGGTAGTGTAGGGGTTATGTTACTGACGAGGGGTACGATAGTGTAGGGGTTATGTTACTGGGTGAGGGGGTACGGTAGTGTAGGGGTTATGTTACTGGGTGAGGGGTACGGTAGTGTAGGGGTTATGTTACTGGGTGAGGGGGTACAGTAGTGTAGGGGTTATGTTACTGGGTGAGGGGGTACGGTAGTGTAGGGGTTATGTTACTGATGAGGGGTACGGTAGTGCAGCGGTTATGTTACTGGGCGAGGGGTAACGGTAATGTAGTGGTTATGTTACTGATGAGGGGTACGGTATTGTAGGGGTTATGTTACTGGGTGAGGGGGTACGGTAATGTAGGGGTTATGTTACTGTGTGAGGGGGTACGGTTGTGTAGGGGTTATGTTACTGTGTGAGGGGGTACGGTAATGTAGGGGTTATGTTACTGACGAGGGGTACGGTAGTGTAGGGGTTATGTTACTGGATCAGGAGGTACGGTAGTGTAGGGGTTATGTTACTGAGTGAGGGGGTACAGTAGTGTAGGGATAATGTTACTGACGAGGGGTACAGTAGTGTAGGGGTTATGTTACTGGATCAGGAGGTACGGTAGTGTAGGGGTTATGTTACTGGGTGAGGGGGTACAGTAGTGTAGGGATTATGTTACTGACGCGGGGTACGGTAGTGTAGGGGTTATGTTACTGGATGAGGGGGTACGGTAATGTAGGGGTTATATTACTGATGAGGGGTACGGTAGTGTAGGGGTTATGTTACTGGGTGAGGGGGTACGGCAGTGTAGGGGTTATGTTACTGGGTGAGGGGGTACGGTAGTGTAGGGGTTATATTACTGACGAGGGGTACAGTAGTGTAGGGGTTATGTTACTGTGTGAGGGGTACGGTAGTGTAGGGGTTATGTTACTGGGTGAGGGGGTACGGTAGTGTAGGGGTTAATGTACTGGGTGAGGGGGTACAGTAGTGTAGGGGTTATGTTACTGGATGAGGGGTTACGGTAGTGTAGGGGTTATGTTACTGGGTGAGGGGGTACGGTAGTGTAGGGGTTATGTTACTGACAAGGGGTACGGTAGTGTAGGGGTTATGTTACTGGATGAGGGAGTACGGTAGTGTAGGGGTTATGTTACTGGGTGAGGGGGTACAGTAATGTAGGGGTTATGTTACTGGGCGAGGGGGTATGGTAATGGAGTGGTTATGTTACTGACGAGGGGTACAGTAGTGTAGGGGTTACAGTAGTGTAGGGGTTATGTTACTGGATGAGGGAGTACGGTAGTGTAGGGGTTATGTTACTGGGTGAGGGGGTACGGTAGTGTCGGGGTTATGTTACTGGGTGAGGGGGTACAGTAATGTAGGGGTTATGTTACTGGATGAGGGGGTACAGTAGTGTAGGGGTTATGTTACTGGGTGAGGGGGTACGGTAATGTCGGGGTTATGTTACTGTGTGAGGGGGTACGGTAGTGTAGGGGTTATGTTACTGACGAGGGGTACGGTAGTGTAGGGGTTATGTTACTGACGAGGGGTACGGTAGTGTAGGGGTTATGTTACTGGGTGAGGGGGTACGGTAATGTCGGGGTTATGTTACTGGGTGAGGGGGTACGGTAATGTAGGGGTTATGTTACTGGGTGAGGGGGTACGGTAGTGTAGGGGTTATGTTACTGGGTGAGGGGGTACGGTAGTGTAGGGGTTATGTTACTGGGTGAGGGGGTACGGTAGTGAAGAGGTTATGTTACTGGGTGAGGGGGTACGGTAGTGTAGGGGTTATGTTACTGACGAGGGGTACGGTAGTGTAGGGGTTATGTTAATGGGTGAGGGGGTACAGTAGTGTAGAGGTTATGTTACTGGGTGAGGGGTACGGTATTGTAGGGGTTATGTTACTGTATGAGGGGGTACGGTAGTGTAGGGGTTATGTTACTGATGAGGGGGTACGGTAGTGTAGGGGTTATGTTACTGATGAGGGGTACGGTAGTGCAGGGGTTATGTTACTGGGTGAGGGGGTACGGTAGTGTAGGGGTTATGTTACTGACGATGGGTACGGAAGTGTAGGGGGTTATGTTACTGGGTGAGGGGGTACGGTTGTGTCGGGGTTATGTTACTGGGTGAGGGGGTACGGTAATGTAGGGGTTATGTTACTGGGTGAGGGGGTACGGTAGTGTAGGGGTTATGTTACTGGGTGAGGGGGTACGGTAGTGTAGGGGTTATGTTACTGGGTGAGGGGGTACAGAAGTGTAGGGGTTATGTTACTGATGAGGGGTACGGTATTGTAGGGGTTATGTTACTGGGTGAGGGGGTACGGTAATGTAGGGGTTATGTTACTGTGTGAGGGGGTACGGTTGTGTAGGGGTTATGTTACTGTGTGAGGGGGTACGGTAATGTAGGGGTTATGTTACTGACGAGGGGTACGGTAGTGTAGGGGTTATGTTACTGGATCAGGAGGTACGGTAGTGTAGGGGTTATGTTACTGAGTGAGGGGGTACAGTAGTGTAGGGATTATGTTACTGACGAGGGGTACAGTAGTGTAGGGGTTATGTTACTGGATCAGGAGGTACGGTAGTGTAGGGGTTATGTTACTGGGTGAGGGGGTACAGTAGTGTAGGGATTATGTTACTGACGCGGGGTACGGTAGTGTAGGGGTTATGTTACTGGATGAGGGGGTACGGTAATGTAGGGGTTATATTACTGACGAGGGGTACGGTAGTGTAGGGGTTATGTTACTGGGTGAGGGGGTACGGTAGTGTAGGGATTATGTTACTGACGAGGGGTACAGTAGTGTAGGGGTTATGTTACTGGATCAGGAGGTACGGTAGTGTAGGGGTTATGTTACTGGGTGAGGGGGTACAGTAGTGTAGGGATTATGTTACTGACGCGGGGTACGGTAGTGTAGGGGTTATGTTACTGGATGAGGGGGTACGGTAATGTAGGGGTTATATTACTGACGAGGGGTACGGTAGTGTAGGGGTTATGTTACTGGGTGAGGGGGTACGGCAGTGTAGGGGTTATGTTACTGGGTGAGGGGGTACGGTAGTGTAGGGGTTATATTACTGACGAGGGGTACAGTAGTGTAGGGGTTATGTTACTGTGTGAGGGGGTACGGTAGTGTAGGGGTTATGTTACTGGGTGAGGGGGTACGGTAGCGTAGGGGTTATGTTACTGGATGAGGGGGTACGGTAGTGTAGGGGTTATGTTACTGGGTGAGGGGATTCGGTAGTGTAGGGGTTATGTTACTGGATGAGAGGATACGGTAGTGTAGGGGTTATGTTACTGACAAGGGGTACGGTAGTGTAGGGGTTATGTTACTGGGTGAGGGGGTACAGTAGTGTAGGGGTTATATTACTGGGTGAGGGTGTACAGTAGTGTAGGGGTTATGTTACTGGATGAGGGAGTACGGTAGTGTAGGGGTTATGTTACTGGGTGAGGGGGTACGGTAGTGTCGGGGTTATGTTACTGGGTGAGGGGGTACAGTAATGTAGGGGTTATGTTACTGGATGAGGGGGTACAGTAGTGTAGGGGTTATGTTACTGGGTGAGGGGGTACGGTAATGTCGGGGTTATGTTACTGTGTGAGGGGGTACGGTAGTGTAGGGGTTATGTTACTGACGAGGGGTACGATAGTGTAGGGGTTATGTTACTGGGTGAGGGGGTACAGTAGTGTAGGAGTTATGTTACTGGGTGAGGGGGTACGGTAACGTAGGGATTATGTTACTGAGAAGGGGTACGGTAGTGTAGGGGTTATGTTACTGGGTGAGGGGGTACAGTAGTGTAGGGGTTATGTTACTGGGTGAGGGGGTACGGTAGTGTAGGAGTTATGTTACTGGGTGAGGGGGTACGGTAACGTAGGGATTATGTTACTGACAAGGGGTACGGTAGTGTAGGGGTTATGTTACTGGGTGAGGGGGTACAGTAGTGTAGGGGTTATGTTACTGGGTGAGGGGGTACGGTAGTGTAGGGGTTATGTTACTGACGAGGGGTACGATAGTGTAGGGGTTATGTTACTGGGTGAGGGGTTACAGTAGTGTAGGTGTTATGTTACTGGGTGAGGGGCTAAGGTAGTGTAGGTGTTATGTTACTGGGTGAGGGGGTACGGTAGTGTAGGGGTTATGTTACTGGGTGAGGGGGTACGGTAGTGTAGGTGTTATGTTACTGGGTGAGGGGCTAAGGTAGTGTAGGTGTTATGTTACTGGGTGAGGGTGTACGGTAGTGTAGGGGTTATGTTACTGGATGATGGGGTACAGTAGTGTAGGGGTTATGTTACTGGGTGAGGGGGTACAGTAGTGTAGGGGTTATGCTACTGGGTGAGGGGATACAGTAGTGTAGGGGTTATGTTACTGGGTGAGGGGGTACAGTAGTGCAGGGGCTATGTTACTGGGTGAGGTGGTACGGTAATGTAGGGGTTATGTTACTGTGTGAGGGGGTACGGTAGTGTAGGGGTTATGTTACTGGGTGAGGAGGTACGGTAGTGTAGGGGTTATGTTACTGGGTGAGGGGGTACGGTAGTGTAGGGGTTATGTTACTGGGCGAGGGGGTACAGTAGTGTAGGGGTTATGTTACTGGGCGAGGGGGTACAGTAGTGTAGGGGTTATGTTACTGGGTGAGGGGGTACGGTAGTGTAGGGGTTATGTTACTGACGAGGGGTACGATAGTGTAGGGGTTATGTTACTGACGAGGGGGACGGTAGTGTCGGGGTTATGTTACTGACAAGGGGTACGGTAGTGTAGGGGTTATGTTACAGGGTGAGGGGGTACGATAGTGTAGGGGTTATGTTACTGGGTGAGGAGGTACGGTAGTGTAGGGGTTATGTTACTGGATGAGGGGGTACAGTAGTGTAGGGGTTATGTTACTGGGTGAGGGGGTACAGTAGTGCAGGGGTTATGTTACTGGGTGAGGGGGTACGGTAGTGTAGGGGTTATGTTACTGACAAGGGGGACGGTAGTGTCGGGGTTATGTTACTGACAAGGGGTACGGTAGTGTAGGGGTTATGTTACTGTGTGAGGGGGTACGGTAGTGTAGGGGTTATGTTACTGACAAGGGGGACGGTAGTGTCGGGGTTATGTTACTGACAAGGGGTACGGTAGTGTAGGGGTTATGTTACTGGGTGAGGGGGTACGGTAGTGTAGGGGTTATGTTACTGGGTGAGGAGGTACGGTAGTGTAGGGGTTATGTTACTGGGTGCGGGGGTACGGTAGTGTAGGGGTTATGTTACTGGGTGAGGGGGTACGGTAGTGTAGGTGTTATGTTACTGGGTGAGGGGGTACGGTAGTGTAGGGGTTATGTTACTGACAAGGGGGACGGTAGTGTCGGGGTTATGTTACTGACAAGGGGTACGGTAGTGTAGGGGTTATGTTACTGGGTGAGGGGGTACGGTAGTGTAGGGGTTATGTTACTGGGTGAGGGGGTACAGTAGTGTAGGGGTTATGTTACTGACGAGGGGTACGGTAGTGTAGGGGTTATGTTACTGGGTGAGGGGTACGGTAGTGTAGGGGTTATGTTACTGGGTGAGGGGGTACGGTAGTGTAGGGGTTATGTTACTGACGAGGGGTACGGTAGTGTAGGGGTTATGTTACTGACGAGGGGAACGGTAGTGTAGGGGTTATGTTACTGGGTGAGGGGGTATGGTAATGTAGGGGTTATGTTACTGGGTGAGGGGGTACGGTAATGTAGGGGTTATGTTACTGGGTGAGGGGGTACGGTAGTGTAGTGGTTATGTTACTGACGAGGGGTACGGTAGTGTAGGGGTTATGTTACTGGGTGAGGGGTACGGCAGTGTAGGGGTTATGTTACTGGGTGAGGGGGTACGGTAGTGTAGGGGTTATGTTACTGGGTGAGGGGGTACGGTAGTGTAGGGGTTATGTTACTGGATGAGGGGGTACGGTAGTGAAGAGGTTATGTTACTGGGTGAGGGGGTACGGTAGTGTAGGGGTTATGTTACTGACGAGGGGTACGGTAGTGTAGGGGTTATGTTACTGGGTGAGGGGGTACAGTAGTGTAGAGGTTATGTTACTGGGTGAGGGGTACGGTATTGTAGGGGTTATGTTACTGTATGAGGGGGTACGGTAGTGTAGGGGTTATGTTACTGATGAGGGGGTACGGTAGTGTAGGGGTTATGTTACTGATGAGGGGTACGGTAGTGCAGGGGTTATGTTACTGGGTGAGGGGGTACAGTAGTGTAGGGGTTATGTTACTGTGTGAGGGGGTACGGTAATGTAGGGGTTATGTTACTGGGTGAGGGGGTACAGTAGTGTAGGGGTTATGTTACTGGGTGAGGGGGTACGGTAGTGTAGGGGTTATGTTACTGGGTGAGGGGGTACATTAGTGCAGGGGTTATGTTACTGACGAGGGGTACGGAAGTGTAGGGGGTTATGTTACTGGGTGAGGGGGTACGGTAGTGTAGGGGTTATGTTACTGGGTGAGGGGGTACAGTAGTGTAGGGGTTATGTTACTGGGTGAGGGGGTACGGTAGTGTAGGGGTTATGTTACTGGGTGAGGGGGTACATTAGTGCAGGGGTTATGTTACTGGGTGAGGGGTATGGTAGTGTAGGGGTTATGTTACTGGGTGAGGGGGTACAGTAGTGTAGGGGTTATGTTACAGGGTGAGGGGTACGTTAGTGTAGGGGTTATGTTACTGGGTGAGGGGGTACAGTAGTGTAGGGGTTATGTTACTGGGTGAGGGGGTACAGTAGTGTAGGGGTTATGTTACTGGGTGAGGGGGTACAGTAGTATAGGGGTTATGTTACTGACGAGGGGCACGATAGTGTAGTGATTATGTTACTGACGAGGGGTACGGTAGTGTAGGGGTTATGTTACTGGGTGAGGGGTACGGTAGTGTCGGGGTTATGTTACTGGGTGAGGGGTACGGTAGTGTAGGGGTTATGTTACTGACGAGGGGTACGGTAGTGTAGGGGTTATGTTACTGGGTGAGGGGTACGGTAGTGTAGGGATTATGTTACTGACGAGGGGTACGGTAGTGTAGGGGTTATGTTACTGGGTGAGGGGGTACGGTAGTGTAGGGGTTATGTTACTGGGTGAGGGGTACGGTAGTGTAGGGGTTATGTTACTGACGAGGGGTACGGTAGTGTAGGGGTTATGTTACTGGGTGAGGGGTACGGTAGTGTAGGGATTATGTTACTGACGAGGGGTACGGTAGTGTAGGGGTTATGTTACTGGGTGAGGGGGTACGGTAGTGTAGGCGTTATGTTACTGGGTGAGGGGGTACGGTAGTGTAGGGGTTATATTACTGGGTGAGGGGGTACAGTAGTGTAGGGGTTATGTTACTGGGTGAGGGGTTACAGTAGTGTAGGGGTTATGTTACTGGGTGAGGGGGTACGGTAGTGTAGGGGTTATGTTACTGGGTGAGGGGGTACAGTCGTGTAGGGGTTATGTTACTGGGTGAGGAGGTACGGTAGTGTAGGGGTTATGTTCATGGGTGAGGGGGTACGGTATTGTAGGGGTTATGTTACTGGGTGAGGGGGTACGGTAGTGTAGGGGTTATGTTACTGGGTGAGGGGGTGCAGTAGTGTAGGGGTTATGTTACTGGGTGAGGGGGTACGGTAGTGTAGGGGTTATGTTACTGGGTGAGGGGGTACAGTAGTGTAGGGGTTATATTACTGGGTGAGGGGATACGGTAGTGTAGGGGTTATGTTACTGGGTGAGGGGGTACGGTAATGTAGGGGTTATGTTACTGGGTGAGGGGGTACAGTAGTGTAGGGGTTATGTTACTGGGTGAGGGGATACGGTAGTGTAGGGATTATGTTACTGACGAGGGGTACGGTAGTGTAGGGGTTGTGTTACTGGGTGAGGGGTACGGTAGTGTAGGGGTTATGTTACTGACAAGCGGTACGGTAGTGTAGGGGTTATGTTACTGGGTGAGGGGGTACGGTAGTGTAGGGGTTATATTACTGGGTGAGGGGGTACAGTAGTGTAGGGGTTATGTTACTGGGTGAGGGGGTACGGTAGTGTAGGGGTTATGTTACTGGGTGAGGGGGTACGGTAGTGTAGGGGTTATGTTACTGGGTGAGGGGGTACAGTCGTGTAGGGGTTATGTTACTGGGTGAGGAGGTACGGTAGTGTAGGGGTTATGTTACTGGGTGAGGGGGTACGGTAGTGTAGGGGTTATGTTACTGGGTGAGGGGGTACGGTAGTGTAGGGGTTATGTTACTGGGTGAGGGGGTACGGTAGTGTAGGGGTTATGTTACTGGGTGAGGAGGTACGGTAGTGTAGAGGTTATGTTACTGGGTGAGGAGGTACGGTAGTGTAGGGGTTATGTTACTGGGTGAGGGGGTACAGTAGTGTAGGGGTTATGTTACTGACGAGGGGTACGGTAGTTTAGGGGTTACGTTACTGGGTGAGGGGGTACAGTAGTGTAGGAGTTATGTTACTGGGTGAGGGGCTACGGTAGTGTAGGGGTTATGTTACTGACGAGGGGTATGGTAATGTAGGGGTTATGTTACTGGGTGAGGGGGTACAGTAGTGTAGGGGTTATGTTACTGGGTGTGGGGCTACGGTAGTGTAGGGGTTATGTTACTGACGAGGGGTACGGTAGTGTAGGGGTTATGTTACTGGGTGAGGGGGTACAGTAGTGTAGGGGTTATGTTACTGGGTGAGGGGCTACGGTAGTGTAGGGGTTATGTTACTGACGAGGGGTATGGTAATGTAGGGGTTATGTTACTGGGTGAGGGGTTACAGTAGTGTTGGGGTTATGTTACTGGGTGAGGAGGTACGATAGTGTAGGGGTTATGTTACTGGGCGAGGGGGTACGGTCGTGTAGCGGTTATGTTACTGGGTGAGGAGGTACGGTAGTGTAGGGGTTATGTTACTGGGTGAGGGGTTACAGTAGTGTAGGGCTTATGTTACTGACGAGGGGTACGATAGTGTAGGGGTTATGTTACTGGGTGAGGGGGCACGGTAGTGTAGGAGTTATGTTACTGGGTGAGGGGGTACGGTAGTGTAGGGGTTATGTTACTGACGAGGGGTACGGTAGTGTAGGGGTTATGTTACTGGGTGAGGGGGTACGGTAGTGTCGGGGTTATGTTACTGGGTGAGGGGGTACGGTAGTGTAGGAGTTATGTTACTGGGTGAGGGGTACGGTAGTGTAGGGGTTATGTTACTGGGTGAGGGGGTACGGTAGTGTAGGGGTTATGTTACTGGGTGAGGGGGTACGGTAATGTAGGGGTTATGTTACTGGGTGAGGGGGTACGGTAGTGTAGGGGTTATGTTACTGGGTGAGGGGGTATGGTAGTGTAGGGGTTATGTTACTGGGTGAGGGGGTATGGTAGTGTAGGGGTTATGTTACTGACAAGGGGTACGGTAGTGTAGGGGTTATGTTACTGACAAGGGGTACGGTAGTGTAGGGGCTTTGTTACTGACAAGGGGTACGGTAGTGTAGGGGTTATGTTACTGGGTGAGGCGGTACGGTAGTGTTGGGGTTATGTTACTGGGTGAGGGGGTACAGTAGTGTAGGGGTTATGTTACTGGGTGAGGGGGTACAGTAAAGTAGGGATTATGTGACTGACAAGGGGTACGGTAGTGTAGGTGTTATGTTACTGGGTGAGGGGGTACGGTAGTGTAGGAGTTATGTTACTGGGTGAGGGGGTACGGTAATGTAGGGATTATGTTACTGACAAGGGGTACGGTAGTGTAGGGGTTATGTTACTGACAAGGGGTACGGTAGTGTAGGGGTTATGTTACTGGGTGAGGGGGTACGGTAGTGTAGGGGTTATGTTACTGGATGAGGGGGTACAGTAGTGTAGGGGTTATGTTACTGGGTGAGGGGGTACGGTAGTGTAGGGGTTATGTTACTGGGTGAGGGGGTACAGTAGTGTAGGGGTTATGTTACTGGGTGAGGGGGTACAGTAGTGTAGGGGTTATGTAACTGGGTGAGGGGGTACGGTAGTGTAGGGGTTATGTTACTGGGTGAGGGGGTACGGTAGTGTAGGGATTATGTTTCTGACGAGGGGTACGGTAGTGTAGGGGTTATGTTACTGGGTGAGGGGGTACAGTAGTGTAGGGGTTATGTTACTGGGTGAGGAGGTATGGTAGTGTAGGGGTTATGTTACTGGGTGAGGGGGTACTGTAGTGTAGGGGTTATGTGACTGGGTGAGGGGGTACAGTAGTGTAGGGGTTATGTTACTGACGAGGGGTACGGTAGTTTAGGGGTTATGTTACTGGGTGAGGGGGTACAGTAGTGTAGGGGTTATGTTACTGGGTGAGGGGGTACGGTAGTGTAGGGGTTATGTTACTGACGAGGGGTACGGTAATGTAGGGGTTATGTTACTGACGAGGGGTACGGTAGTGTAGGGGTTATATTACTGGGTGAGGAGGTACGGTAGTGTAGGGGTTATGTTACTGACGAGAGCTACGGTAGTGTAGGGGTTATGTTACTGGGTGAGGGGTTACAGTAGTGTAGGGGTTATGTTACTGACGAGGGGTACGGTAGTGTAGGGGTTATGTTACTGGGTGAGGGGTTACAGTAGTGTAGGGGTTATGTTACTGACGAGGGGTACGGTAGTGTAGGGGTTATGTTACTGGGTGAGGGGTTACAGTAGTGTAGGGGTTATGTTACTGACGAGGGGTACGGTAGTGTAGGGGTTATGTAACTGACGAGGGGTACGATAGTGCAGAGGTTATGTTACTGGGTGAGGGGGTACGGTAGTGTACGGGTTATGTTACTGACGAGGGGTACGATAGTGTAGGAGTTATGTTACTGGGTGAGGGGGTACGGTAGTGTAGGAGTTATGTTTCTGGGTGAGGGGGTACGGTAATGTAGGGGTTATGTTACTGGGTGAGGGGGTACGGTAGTGTAGGGGTTATGTTACTGGGTGAGGGGGTACAGTATTGCAGGGGTTATGTGACTGGATGAGGGGGTATGGTAATGTAGGGATTATGTTACTGACAAGGGGTACGGTAGTGTAGGGGTTATGTTACTGGGTGAGGGGGTACGGTAGTGTAGGGATTATGTTCCTGACAAGGGGTACGGTAGTGTAGGGGTTATGTTACTGGGTGAGGGGGTACGGTAATGTAGGGATTATGTTCCTGACAAGGGGTACGGTAGTGTAGGGGTTATGTTACTGGGTGAGGGGTTACAGTAGTGTAGGGGTCATGTTACTGACGAGGGGTACGGTAATGTAGGGGTTATGTTACTGGGTGAGGGGGTACGGTCGTGTAGGGGTTATGTTACTGGGTGAGGGGTTACAGTAGTGTAGGGGTTATGTTACTGACGAGGGGTACGGTAGTGTAGGGGTTATGTTACTGGGTGAGGGGTTACAGTAGTGTAGGGGTTATTTTACTGGGTGAGGGGGTACGGTAGTGTAGGGGTTATGTTACTGGATGAGGGGGTACAGTAGTGTAGGGGTTATGTTACTGGGTGAGGGGGTACGGTAGTGTAGGGGTTATGTTACTGGGTGAGGGGGTACGGTAGTGTAGGGGTTATGTTACTGGGTGAGGGGGTACAGTAGTGTAGGGGTTATGTTACTGGTTGAGGGGGTACGGTAGTGTAGGGGTTATGTTACTGGGTGAGGGGGTACGGTAGTGTAGGGGTGATGTTACTGGGTGAGGGGTTACAGTAGTGTAGGGGTTATGTTACTGGTTGAGGGGGTACGGTAGTGTAGGGGTTATGTTACTGGGTGAGGGGGTACAGTAGTGTAGGGATTATGTTACTGGGTGAGGGGGTACGGTAGTGTAGGGGTTATGTTACTGGGTGAGGGGGTACAGTAGTGTAGGGGTTATGTTACTGGGTGAGGGGGTACAGTAGTGTAGGGGTTATGTTACTGGGTGAGGGGGTACAGTAGTGTAGGGGTTATGTTACTGGGTGAGGGGGTACGGTAGTGTAGGGGTTATGTTACTGGATGAGGGGGTACATTAGTGTAGGGGTTATGTTCCTGGGTGAGGGGGTACAGTAGTGTAGGGGTTATGTTACTGGGTGAGGGGGTACATTAGTGTAGGGGTTATGTTACTGGGTGAGGGGGTACGGTAATGTAGGGATTATGTTACTGACAAGGGGTATGGTAGTGTAGGGGTTATGTTCCTGGGTGAGGGGGTACGGTAATGTAGGGATTATGTTACTGACGAGGGGTACGGTAGTGTAGGGGTTATGTTACTGGGTGAGGGGGTACAGTAGTGCAGTGGTTATGTTACTGGGTGAGGGGGTACGGTAGTGTAGGGGTTATGTTACTGGGCGAGAGGGTACGGTAGTGTAGGGGTTATGTTACTGGGTGAGTGGGTACGGTAGTGCAGGGGTTATGTTACTGGGTGAGGGGGTACGGTAGTGCAGGGGTTATGTTACTGGGTGAGGGGGTACAGTAGTGTAGTGGTTATGTTACTGGGTAAGGGGGTACATTAGTGTCGGGGTTATGTTACTGGGTGAGGGGGTACGGTAATGTTGGGGTGATGTTACTGGGTGATGGGCTACGGTAATGTAGGAGTTATGTTACTGTGTGAGGGGGTACGGTAGTGTAGGAGTTATTTTACTGGGTGAGGGGGTACGGTAGTGTAGGGGTTATGTTACTGGGTGAGGGGTACGGTAATATAGGGATCATGTTACTGACGAGGGGTACGGAAGTGTAGGGGTTATGTTACTGACAAGGGGTACGGTAGTGTAGGGGTTATGTTACTGGGTGAGGGGGTACGGTAGTGTAGGGGTTATGTTACTGACAAGGGGTACGGTAGTGTAGGGGTTATATTACTGTGTGAGGGGGTACGGTAGTGTCGGGGTTATGTTACTGGGTGAGGGGGTACGGTAGTGTAGGGGTTATGTTACTAACGAGGGGTACGGTAGTGTAGGGGTATGTTACTGACAAGGGGTACGGTAGTGTAGGAGTTATGTTACTAACGAGGGGTACGGTAGTGTAGGGGTTATGTTACTGACAAGGGGTACGGTAGTGTAGGGTCTATGTTACTGGGTGAGGGGTTACAGTAGTGTAGGGGTTATGTTACTGGGTGAGGGGTTACAGTAGTGTAGGGGTTATGTTACTGGGTGAGGGGGTACGGTAATGTAGGGGTTATGTTACTGAGTGAGGGGGTACGGTTGTGTAGGAGTTATATTACTGGGTGAGGGGGTACGGTAGTGTAGGGGTCATGTTACTGACAAGGGGTACGGTAGTGTAGGGGTTATGTTACTGACAAGGGGTACGGTAGTGTAGGGGTTATGTTACTGGGTGAGGGGGTACGGTAATGTAGGGATTATGTTACTGACAAGGGGTATGGTAGTGTAGGGGTTATGTTACTGGGTGAGGGGGTACGGTAGTGTAGGGGTTATGTTACTGGGTGAGGGGGTACAGTAGTGTAGGGGTTATGTTACTGGGTGAGGGGGTACGGTAGTGTAGAGATTATGTTTCTGGGTGAGGGGGTGTGGTAATGTAGGGGTTATGTTACTGGGTGAGGGGGTACGGTAGTGCAGAGATTATGTTACTGACAAGGGTACGGTAGTGTAGGGGCTATGTTACTGGGTGAGGGGGTACGGTAGTGTAGGGTTTATGTTACTGGGTGAGGGGTTACAGTAGTGTAGGGGTTATGTTACTGGGTGAGGGGGTACGGTAATGTAGGGATTATGTTACTGGGTGAGGGGGTACAGTAGTGTCGGGGTTATGTTACTGACGAGGGGTACGGTAGTGTAGGGGTTATGTTACTGGATGAGGGGGTACGGTAGTGTAGGGGTTATGTTACTGGGTGAGGGGGTACAGTAGTGTAGTGGTTATGTTACTGACGAGGGGTACGGTAGCGAAGGGGTTATGTTACTGGGTGAGGGGGTACGGTAGTGTCGGGGTTATGTTACTGACGAGGGGTACGGTAGTGTAGGGGTTATGTTACTGGGTGAGGGGGTTCAGTAGTGTAGGGGTTATGTTACTGACGAGGGGTACGGTAGTGTAGGAGTTATGTTACTGGGTGAGGGGGTACAGTAGTGTAGGGGTTATGTTACTGGGTGAGGGGGTACGGTAGTGTAGGGGTTATGTTACTGACGAGGGGTACAGTAGTGTAGGGGTTATGTTACTGGGTGAGTTTGTACAGTAGTGTAGGGGTTATGTTACTGGGTGAGGGGGTACAGTAGTGTAGGGGTTATGTTACTGGGTGAGGGGGTACAGTAGTGTAGGGGTTATGTTACTGACGAGGGGTACGGTAGTGTAGGGGTTATGTTACTGGGTGAGGGGGTATGGTTGTGCAGGGGTTATATTACTGGATGAGGGGGTACGGTCGTGTAGGGGTTATGTTACTGGGTGAGGGGGTACAGTAGTGTAGGGGTTATGTTACTGGGTGAGGAGGTACGGTAGTGTAGGGGTTATGTTACTGACGAGGGGTACGGTAGTGTAGGGGTTATGTTACTGACGAGGGGTACGGTAGTGTAGGGGTTATGTTACTGGGTGAGGGGGTACAGTAGTGTAGGGGTTATGTTACTGACGAGGGGTACGGTAGTGTAGCGGTTATGTTACTGGGTGAGGGGTACAGTAGTGTAAGGGTTATGTTACTGACGAGGGGTACGGTAGTGTAGGGGTTATGTTACTGGGTGAGGGGGTACGGTAGTGTAGGGGTTATGTTACTCGGTGAGGGGGTACAGTAGTGTAGGGGTTATGTTAATGGGTGAGGGGGTACAGTAGTGTAAGGGTTATGTTACTGGGTGAGGGGGTACAGTAGTGTAAGGGTTATGTTACTGACGAGGGGTACGGTAGTGTAGGGGTTATGTTACTGGGTGAGGGGGTACGGTAGTGTAGGGGTTATGTTACTCGGTGAGGGGGTACAGTAGTGTAGGGGTTATGTTACTGGGTGAGGGGGTACAGTAGTGTAAGGGTTATGTTACTGGGTGAGGGGGTACAGTAGTGTAAGGGTTATGTTACTGACGAGGGGTACGGTAGTGTAGGGGTTATGTTACTGGGTGAGGGGTTACGGTAGTGTAGGGGTTATGTTACTGGGTGAGGGGGTACGGTAGTGTAGGGGTTATGTTACTGGGTGAGGGGGTACAGTAGTGTAAGGGTTATGTTACTGGGTGAGGGGGTACGGTTGTGTAGGGGTTATGTTACTGGGTGAGGGGGTACAGTAGTGTAGGGGTTATGTTACTGGGTGAGGGGGTACGGTAGTGTAGGGGTTATGTTACTGACGAGGGGTACAGTGGTATAGGGGTTATATTACTGACGAGGGGGTATAGTAGTGTAGGGGTTATGTTACTGGGTGAGGGGGTACGGTAGTGTAGGGGTTATTTTACTGGGTGAGGGGGTACGGTAGTGTAGGGGTTATGTTACTGGGTGAGGTGGTACGGTAGTGTAGGGGTTATGTTACTGGGTGAGGGGGTACGGTAGTGTAGGGGTTATGTTACTGGGTGAGGTGGTACGGTAGTGTAGGGGTTATGTTACTGACGAGGGGGTACAGTAGTGTAGGGGTTATGTTACTGACGAGGGGTACGGTAGTGTCGGGGTTATGTTACTGACGAGGGGTACGGTAGTTTAGGGGTTATGTTACTGGATGAGGGGGTACGGTAGTGTAGGGGTTATGTTACTGACGAGGGGTACGGTAGTGTAGGGGTTATGTTGCTGATGAGGGGGTACAGTAGTGTAGTGGTTATGTTACTGGGTGAGGGGGTACAGTAGTGTAGGGGCTATATTACTGACGAGGGGTACAGTAGTGTAGGGGTTATGTTACTGACGAGGGGTACGGTAGTGTAGGGGTTATGTTACTGGGTGAGGGGGTACGGTAGTGTAGGGGTTATGTTACTGGGTAAGGGGGTACGGTAGTGTAGGGGTTATGTTACTGGGTGAGGGGGTACGGTAGTGTAGGGGTTATGTTACTGGGTGAGGGGGTACAGTAGTGTAGGGGTTGTATTACTGGGTGAGGGGGTACGGTAGTGTAGGGGTTATGTTACTGGGTGATGGGGTACGGTAGTGTAGAGGTTATGTTACTGACGAGGGGTACGGTAGTGTAGGGGTTATGTTACTGGGTGAGGGGGTACAGTAGTGTAGGGGTTATGTTACTGGGTGAGGGGTTACGGTAGTGTAGGGGTTATGTTACTGACGAGGGGTACGGTCGTTTAGGGGTTATGTTACTGGGTGACGGGGTACAGTAGTGTAGGGGTTATGTTACTGGGTGAGGGGGTACGGTAGTGTAGGGGTTATGTTACTGACGAGGGGTACGGTCATGTAGGGGTTATGTTACTGGGTGAGGGGTTGCAGTAGTGTAGGGGTTATGTTACTGGGTGAGGGGGTACAGTAGTGTAGGGGTTATGTTACTGGGTGAGGGGGTACAGTAGTATAGGGGTTATGTTACTGACGAGGGGTACGATAGTGTAGTGATTATGTTACTGACGAGGGGTACGGTAGTGTAGGGGTTATGTTACTGGGTGAGGAGGTACGGTAGTGTAGGGGTTATGTTACTGGGTGAGGGGGTACAGTAGTGTAGGGGTTATGTTACTGGGTGAGGGGGTACGGTAGTGTAGGGGTTATGTTACTGGGTGAGGGGTACGGTAGTGTAGGGGTTATGTTACTGGGTGAGGGGCTACGGTAGTGTAGGGGTTATGTTACTGGGTGAGGGGGTACGGTAGTGTAGGGGTTATGTTACTGGGTGAGGGGATACGGTAGTGTAGGGATTATGTTACTGACGAGGGGTACGGTAGTGTTGGGGTTATGTTACTGGGTGAGGGGTACGGTAGTGTAGGGGTTATGTTACTGACGAGGGGTACGGTAGTGTAGGGGTTATGTTACTGGGTGAGGGGTACGGTAGTGTAGGGGTTATGTTACTGACAAGGGGTACGGTAGTGTAGGGGTTATGTTACTGGGTGAGGGGGTACGGTAGTGTAGGGGTTTCTTACTGGGTGAGGGGGTACAGTCGTGTAGGGGTTATGTTACTGGGTGAGGGGTTACAGTAGTGTAGGGGTTATGTTACTGGGTGAGGGGGTACGGTAGTGTAGGGGTTATGTTACTGGGTGAGGGGGTACAGTCGTGTAGGGGTTATGTTACTGGGTGAGGAGGTACGGTAGTGTAGGGGTTATGTTAATGGGTGAGGGGGTACGGTATTGTAGGGGTTATGTTACTGGGTGAGGGGGTACGGTAGTGTAGGGGTTATGTTACTGGGTGAGGGGGTACAGTAGTGTAGGGATTATGTTACTGGGTGAGGGGGTACGGTAGTGTAGGGGTTATGTTACTGGGTGAGGGGGTACAGTAGTGTAGGGGTTATGTTACAGGGTGAGGGGTACGTTAGTGTAAGGGTTATGTTACTGGGTGAGGGGGTACAGTAGTGTAGGGGTTATGTTACTGGGTGAGGAGGTACAGTAGTGTAGGGGTTATGTTACTGGGTGAGGGGGTACAGTAGTATAGGGTTTATGTTACTGACGAGGGGTACGATAGTGTAGTGATTATGTTACTGACGAGGGGTACGGTAGTGTAGGGGTTATGTTACTGGGTGAGGAGGTACGGTAGTGTAGGGGTTATGTTACTGGGTGAGGGGGTACAGTAGTGTAGGGGTTATGTTACTGGGTGAGGGGATACGGTAGTGTAGGGGTTATGTTACTGGGTGAGGGGGTACGGTAATGTAGGGGTTATGTTACTGGGTGAGGGGGTACAGTAGTGTAGGGGTTATGTTACTGGGTGAGGGGGTACGGTAGTGTAGGGATTATGTTACTGACGAGGGGTACGGTAGTGTAGGGGTTATGTTACTGGGTGAGGGGTACGGTAGTGTAGGGGTTATGTTACTGACAAGGGGTACGGTAGTGTAGGGGTTATGTTACTGGGTGAGGGGGTACGGTAGTGTAGGGGTTATATTACTGGGTGTGGGGGTACAGTAGTGTAGGGGTTATGTTACTGGGTGAGGGGTTACAGTAGTGTAGGGGTTATGTTACTGGGTGAGGGGGTACGGTAGTGTAGGGGTTATGTTACTGGGTGAGGGGGTACAGTCGTGTAGGGGTTATGTTACTGGGTGAGGGGCTACGGTAGTGTAGGGGTTATGTTACTGGGTGAGGAGGTACGGTAGTGTAGGGGTTATGTTACTGGGTGAGGGGGTACAGTAGTGTAGGGGTTAAGTTACTGGGTGAGGGGTACAGTAGTGTAGGGGTTATGTTACTGACGAGGGGTACGGTAGTGTAGGGGTTATGTTACTGGGTGAGGGGGTATGGTAGTGTAGGGGTTATGTTACTGGATGAGGGGGTACAGTAGTGTAGGGGTTATGTTACTGGGTGAGGGGGTACGGTAGTGTAGGGGTTATGTTACTGGGTGAGGGGGTACAGTAGTGTAGGGGTTATGTTACTGGGTGAGGGGGTACGGTAGTGTAGGGGTTATGTAACTGGGTGAGGGGGTACGGTAGTGTAGGGGTTATGTTACTGGGTGAGGGGGTACGGTAGTGTAGGGATTATGTTTCTGACGAGGG
Source organism: Pristiophorus japonicus (assembly GCF_044704955.1). NCBI lineage: Eukaryota > Metazoa > Chordata > Chondrichthyes > Pristiophoridae > Pristiophorus > Pristiophorus japonicus. The sequence continues at coordinate 169,611,438 of NC_091980.1, read as the reverse complement.
GTACGGTAGTGTAGGGGTTATGTTACTGGGTGAGGGGGTACAGTTGTGTAGGGGTTATGTTACTGGGTGAGGAGGTATGGTAGTGTAGGGGTTATGTTACTGGGTGAGGGGGTACTGTAGTGTAGGGGTTATGTGACTGGGTGAGGGGGTACAGTAGTGTAGGGGTTATGTTACTGACGAGGGGTACGGTAGTTTAGGGGTTATGTTACTGGGTGAGGGGGTACAGTAGTGTAGGGGTTATGTTACTGGGTGAGGAGGTACGGTAGTGCAGGGGTTATGTTACTGACGAGGGGTACGGTAGTGTAGGGGTGATGTTACTGACGAGGGGTACGGTAGTGTAGGGGTTATGTTACTGACGAGGGGTACGGTAATGTAGGGGTTATGTTACTGACGAGGGGTACGGTAATGTAGGGGTTATGTTACTGACGAGGGGTACGGTAGTGTAGGGGTTATGTTACTGACGAGGGGGTACGGTCGTGTAGGGGTTATGTTACTGGGTGAGGATTACGGTAGTGTAGGGGTTATGTTACTGACGAGGGGTACGGTAGTGTAGGGGTTATGTTACTGGGTGAGGGGTTACAGTAGTGTAGGGGTTATGTTACTGACGAGGGGTACGGTAGTGTAGGGGTTATGTTACTGACGAGGGGTACGGTAGTGTAGGGGTTATGTAACTGACGAGGGGTACGATAGTGTAGGGGTTATGTGACTGGGTGAGGGGGTACGATAGTGCAGAGGTTATGTTACTGGGTGAGGGGGTACGGTAGTGTACGGGTTATGTTACTGACGAGGGGTACGATAGTGTAGGAGTTATGTTACTGGGTGAGGGGGTACGGTAGTGTAGGAGTTATGTTTCTGGGTGAGGGGGTACGGTAATGTAGGGGTTATTTTACTGGGTGAGGGGGTACGGTAATGTAGAGGTTATGTTACTGGGTGAGGGGGTACGGTAGTGTAGGGGTTATGTTACTGGGTGAGGGGGTACGGTAGTGTAGGGGTTATGTTACTGGGTGAGGGGGTACAGTAGTGTAGGGGTTATGTTACTGGGTGAGGGGGTACAGTATTGCAGGGGTTATGTGACTGGATGAGGGGGTATGGTAATGTAGGGATTATGTTACTGACAAGGGGTACGGTAGTGTAGGGGTTATGTTACTGGGTGAGGGGGTACGGTAGTGTAGGGATTATGTTCCTGACAAGGGGTACGGTAGTGTAGGGGTTATGTTACTGGGTGAGGGGGTACGGTAATGTAGGGATTATGTTCCTGACAAGGGGTACGGTAGTGTAGGTGTTATGTTACTGACAAGGGGTACGGTAGTGTAGGGGTTATGTTACTGGGTGAGGGGTTACAGTAGTGTAGGGGTCATGTTACTGACGAGGGGTACGGTAATGTAGGGGTTATGTTACTGGGTGAGGGGGTACGGTCGTGTAGGGGTTATTTTACTGGGTGAGGGGTTACAGTAGTGTAGGGGTTATGTTACTGACGAGGGGTACGGTAGTGTAGGGGTTATATTACTGTGTGAGGGGGTACGGTAGTGTAGGGGTTATGTTACTGGGTGAGGGGTTACAGTAGTGTAGGGGTTATTTTACTGGGTGAGGGGTTACAGTAGTGTAGGGGTTATTTTACTGGGTGAGGGGGTACGGTAGTGTAGGGGTTATGTTACTGGGTGAGGGGTTACAGAAGTGTAGGGGTTATTTTACTGGGTGAGGGGGTACGGTAGTGTAGGGGTTATGTTACTGGATGAGGGGGTACATTAGTGTAGGGGTTATGTTACTGGGTGAGGGGGTACGGTAGTGTAGGGGTTATGTTACTGGGTGAGGGGGTACGGTAGTGTAGGGGTTATGTTACTGGGTGAGGGGGTACAGTAGTGTAGGGGTTATGTTACTGGTTGAGGGGGTACGGTAGTGTAGGGGTTATGTTACTGGGTGAGGGGGTACGGTAGTGTAGGGGTGATGTTACTGGGTGAGGGGGTACAGTAGTGTAGGGGTTATGTTACTGGTTGAGGGGGTACGGTAGTGTAGGGGTTATGTTACTGGGTGAGGGGGTACAGTAGTGTAGGGATTATGTTACTGGGTGAGGGGGTACGGCAGTGTAGGGGTTATGTTACTGGGTGAGGGGGTACAGTAGTGTAGGGGTTATGTTACTGGTGAGGGGGTACAGTAGTGTAGGGGTTATGTTACTGGGTGAGGGGGTACAGTAGTGTAGGGGTTATGTTACTGGGTGAGGGGGTACAGTAGTGTAGGGGTTATGTTACTGGGTGAGGGGGTACGGTAGTGTAGGGGTTATGTTACTGGATGAGGGGGTACATTAGTGTAGGGGTTATGTTCCTGGGTGAGGGGGTACAGTAGTGTAGGGGTTATGTTACTGGGTGAGGGGGTACATTAGTGTAGGGGTTATGTTACTGGGTGAGGGGGTACGGTAATGTAGGGATTATGTTACTGACAAGGGGTATGGTAGTGTAGGGGTTATGTTCCTGGGTGATGGGGTACGGTAATGTAGGGATTATGTTACTGACGAGGGGTACGGTAGTGTAGGGGTTATGTTACTGGGTGAGGGGGTACAGTAGTGCAGGGGTTATGTTACTGGGTGAGGGGCTACGGTAGTGTAGGGGTTATGTCACTGGGCGAGAGGGTACGGTAGTGTAGGGGTTATGTTACTGGGTGAGTGGGTACGGTAGTGCAGGGGTTATGTTACTGGGTGAGGGGGTACGGTAGTGCAGGGGTTATGTTACTGGGTGAGGGGGTACAGTAGTGTAGTGGTTATGTTACTGGGTAAGGGGGTACATTAGTGTCGGGGTTATGTTACTGGGTGAGGGGGTACAGTAGTGTAGTGGTTATGTTACTGGGTAAGGGGGTACATTAGTGTCGGGGTTATGTTACTGGGTGAGGGGGTACAGTAATGTTGGGGTGATGTTACTGGGTGATGGGGTACGGTAATGTAGGGGTTATGTTACTGTGTGAGGGGGTACGGTAGTGTAGGAGTTATTTTACTGGGTGAGGGGGTACGGTAGTGTAGGGGTTATGTTACTGGGTGAGGGGTACGGTAATATAGGGATCATGTTACTGACGAGGGGTACGGAAGTGTAGGGGTTATGTTACTGACAAGGGGTACGGTAGTGTAGGGGTTATGTTACTGGGTGAGGGCGTACGGTAGTGTAGGGGTTATGTTACTGACAAGGGGTACGGTAGTGTAGGGGTTATATTACTGTGTGAGGGGGTACGGTAGTGTCGGGGTTATATTACTGGGTGAGGGGGTACGGTAGTGTAGGGGTTATGTTACTAACGAGGGGTACGGTAGTGTAGGGGTTATGTTACTGACAAGGGGTACGGTAGTGTAGGGGTTATGTTACTGGGTGAGGGGTTACAGTAGTGTAGGGGTTATGTTACTGGGTGAGGGGGTACGGTAATGTAGGGGTTATGTTACTGAGTGAGGGGGTACGGTTGTGTAGGAGTTATGTTACTGGGTGAGGGGGTACGGTAGTGTAGGGGTCATGTTCCTGACAAGGGGTACGGTAGTGTAGGGGTTATGTTACTGACAAGGGGTACGGTAGTGTCGGGGTTATGTTACTGGGTGAGGGGTTACAGTAGTGTAGGGGTTATGTTACTGGGTGAGGGGGTACGGTAGTGTAGGGTTTATGTTACTGGGTGAGGGGTTACAGTAGTGTAGGGGTTATGTTACTGGGTGAGGGGGTATGGTAGTGTAGGGGTTATGTTACTGGGTGAGGGGGTACGGTAGTGTAGGGGTTATGTTACTGGGTGAGGGGGTACAGTAGTGTAGGGGTTATGTTACTGGGTGAGGGGGTACGGTAGTGTAGAGATTATGTTTCTGGGTGAGGGGGTGTGGTAATGTAGGGGTTATGTTACTGGGTGAGGGGGTACGGTAGTGTAGAGATTATGTTACTGACAAGGGTACGGTAGTGTAGGGGCTATGTTACTGGGTGAGGGGGTACAGTAATGTCGGGGTTATGTTACTGGGCGAGGGGGTATGGTAGTGTAGGGGTTATGTTACTGGGTGAGGGGGTACGGTAGTGTAGGGGTTATGTTACTGACGAGGGGTACGGTAGCGTAGGGGTTATGTTACTGGGTGAGGGGGTACGGTAGTGTCGGGGTTATGTTACTGACGAGGGGTACGGTAGTGTAGGGGTTATGTTACTGGGTGAGGGGGTACAGTAGTGTAGGGGTTATGTTACTGACGAGGGGTACGGTAGTGTAGGGGTTATGTTACTGGGTGAGGGGGTACAGGAGTGTAGGGGTTATGTTACTGGGTGAGGGGGTACAGTAGTGTTGGGGTTATGTTACTGGGTGAGGGGGTACAGTAGTGTAGGGGTTATGTTACTGACGAGGGGTACGGTAGTGTAGGGGTTATGTTACTGGGTGAGGGGGTATGGTTGTGCAGGGGTTATATTACTCGATGAGGGGGTACGGTAGTGTAGGGGTTATGTTACTGGGTGAGGGGGTACAGTCGTGTAGGGGTTATGTTACTGGGTGAGGTGGTACAGTAGTGTAGGGGTTATGTTACTGGGTGAGGAGGTACGGTAGTGTAGGGGTTATGTTACTGACGAGGGGTACGGTAGTGTAGGGGTTATGTTACTGACGAGGGGTACAGTAGTGTAGGGGTTATGTTACTGGGTGAGGGGGTACAGTAGTGTAAGGGTTATGTTACTGACGAGGGGTACGGTAGTGTAGGGGTTATGTTACTCGGTGAGGGGGTACAGTAGTGTAGGGGTTATGTTACTGGGTGAGGGGGTACAGTAGTGTAAGGGTTATGTTACTGGGTGAGGGGGTACAGTAGTGTAAGGGTTATGTTACTGACGAGGGGTACGGTAGTGTAGGGGTTATGTTACTGGGTGAGGGGGTACAGTAGTGTAAGGGTTATGTTACTGACGAGGGGTACGGTAGTGTAGGGGTTATGTTACTGGGTGAGGGGTTACGGTAGTGTTGGGGTTATGTTACTGGGTGAGGGGGTACGGTAGTGTAGGGGTTATGTTACTGGGTGAGGGGGTACAGTAGTGTAAGGGTTATGTTACTGGGTGAGGGGGTACGGTTGTGTAGGGGTTATGTTACTGGGTGAGCGGGTACAGTAGTGTAGGGGTTATGTAACTGGGTGAGGGGGTACGGTAGTGTAGGGGTTATGTTACTGACGAGGGGTACAGTAGTATAGGGGTTATATTACTGACGAGGGGGTATAGTAGTGTAGGGGTTATGTTACTGGGTGAGGGGGTACGGTAGTGTAGGGGTTATTTTACTGGGTGAGGGGGTACGGTAGTGTAGGGGTTATGTTACTGGGTGAGGTGGTACGGTAGTGTAGGGGTTATGTTACTGGGTGAGGGGGTACGGTAGTGTAGGGGTTATGTTACTGGGTGAGGGGGTACATTAGTGTAGGGGTTATGTTACTGACGAGGGGTACGGTAGTGTAGGGGTTATGTTACTGACGAGGGGTACGGTAGTTTAGGGGTTATGTTACTGACGAGGGGTACGGTAGTGTAGGGGTTATGTTACTGACGAGGGGTACGGTAGTGTCGGGGTTATGTTACTGACGAGGGGTACGGTAGTTTAGGGGTTATGTTACTGACGAGGGGTACGGTAGTGTAGGGGTTATGTTGCTGATGAGGGGGTACAGTAGTGTAGGGGTTATGTTACTGGGTGAGGGGGTACAGTAGTGTAGGGGCTATATTACTGACGAGGGGTACAGTAGTGTAGGGGTTATGTTACTGACGAGGGGTACGGTAGTGTAGGGGTTATGTTACTGGGTGAGGGGGTACGGTAGTGTAGGGGTTATGTTACTGGGTAAGGGGGTACGGTAGTGTAGGGGTTATGTTACTGGGTGAGGGGGTACGGTAGTGTAGGGGTTATGTTACTGGGTGAGGGGGTACAGTAGTGTAGGGGCTGTATTACTGGGTGAGGGGGTACGGTAGTGTAGGGGTTATGTTACTGGGTGATGGGGTACGGTAGTGTGGAGGTTATGTTACTGACGAGGGGTACGGTAGTGTAGGGGTTATGTTACTGGGTGAGGGGGTACAGTAGTGTAGGGGTTATGTTACTGGGTGAGGGGGTACAGTAGTGTAGGGGCTATATTACTGACGAGGGGTACAGTAGTGTAGGGGTTATGTTACTGACGAGGGGTACGGTAGTGTAGGGGTTATGTTACTGGGTGAGGGGGTACGGTAGTGTAGGGGTTATGTTACTGGGTAAGGGGGTACGGTAGTGTAGGGGTTATGTTACTGGGTGAGGGGGTACGGTAGTGTAGGGGTTATGTTACTGGGTGAGGGGGTACAGTAGTGTAGGGGTTGTATTACTGGGTGAGGGGGTACGGTAGTGTAGGGGTTATGTTACTGGGTGAGGGGGTAGAGTAGTGTAGGGGTTGTATTACTGGGTGAGGGGGTACGGTAGTGTAGAGGTTATGTTACTGACGAGGGGTACGGTAGTGTAGGGGTTATGTTACTGGGTGAGGGGGTACAGTAGTGTAGGGGTTATGTTACAGGGTGAGGGGTTACGGTAGTGTAGAGGTTATGTTACTGACGAGGGGTACGGTAGTGTAGGGGTTATGTTACTGGGTGAGGGGGTACGGTAGTGTAGAGGTTATGTTACTGACGAGGGGTACGGTAGTGTAGGGGTTATGTTACTGGGTGAGGGGGTACAGTAGTGTAGGGGTTATGTTACTGGGTGAGGGGTTACGGTAGTGTAGGGGTTATGTTACTGACGAGGGGTACGGTCGTTTAGGGGTTATGTTACTGGGTGACGGGGTACAGTAGTGTAGGGGTTATGTTACTGGGTGAGGGGGTACGGTAGTGTAGGGGTTATGTTACTGACGAGGGGTACGGTCATGTAGGGGTTATGTTACTGGGTGAGGGGTTGCAGTAGTGTAGGGGTTATATTACTGACGAGGGGCACGGTAGTGTCGGGGTTATGTTACTGGGTGAGGGGTTACAGTAGTGTAGGGGTTATGTTACTGGGTGAGGGGGTACAGTAGTGTAGGGGTTATGTTACTGACGAGGGGTACGGTAGTGTAGGGTTTATGTTACTGGGTGAGGGGTACGGTAGTGTAGGGGTTATGTTACTGACAAGGGGTACGGTCGTGTAGGGGTTATGTTACTGGGTGAGGGGGTACGGTAGTGTAGGGGTTATGTTACTGGGTGAGGGGGTACGGTAGTGTAGGAGTTATGTTACTGGGTGAGGGGGTACGGTAATGTAGGGATTATGTTACTGACAAGGGGTACGGTAGTGTAGGGGTTATGTTACTGACATGGGGTACGGTAGTGTAGGGGTTATGTTACTTGGTGAGGGGTTACAGTAGTGTAGGGGCTATGTTACTGGGTGAGGGGGTACGGTAGTGTAAGGTTTATGTTACTGGGTGAGGGGTTACAGTAGTGTAGGGGTTATGTTACTGTAGGGGTTATGTTACTGACGAGGGGTACAGTAGTGTAGGGGTTATGTTACTGGGTGAGGGGGTACGGTAATGTAGGGATTATGTTACTGACAAGGGGTATGGTAGTGTAGGGGTTATGTTACTGGGTGAGGGGGTACGGTAGTGTAGGGGTTATGTTACTGGGTGAGGGGGTACAGTAGTGTAGGGGTTATGTTACTGGGTGAGGGGATACGGTAGTGTAGGGGTTAGGTTACTGGATGAGGGAGTACGGTAGTGTAGGGGTTATGTTACTGGGTGAGGGGGTACGGTAGTGTAGGGGTTATGTTACTGGGTGAGGGGGTACGGTAATGTAGGGGTTATGTTACTGGGTGAGGGGGTACGGTAATGTAGGGGTTATGTTACTGTGTGAGGGGGTACGGTAGTGTAGGAGTTATGTTACTGACAAGGGTACGGTAGTGTAGCGGCTATGTTACTGGGTGAGGGGGTACAGTAGTGTAGGGGTTATGTTACTGGACGAGGGGGTACGGTAGTGTAGGGGTTATGTTACTGGGTGAGGGGGTACAGTAGTGTAGGGGTTATGTTACTGACGAGGGGTACGTTAGCGTAGGGTTTATGTTACTGGGTGAGGGGGTACGGTAGTGTAGGGGTTATGTTACTGACGAGGGGGTACGGTAGTGTAGGGGTTATGTTACTGGGTGAGGGGGTATAGTAGTGTAGGGGTTATGTTACTGGGTGAGGGGGTACAGTAGTGTAGGGGTTATGTTACTGTGTGAGGAGGTACGGTAGTGTAGGGGTTATGTTACTGGGTGAGGGGGTACAGTAGTGTCGGGGTTATGTTACTGGGTGAGGCGGTACGGTAGTGTAGGGGTTATGTTACTGACGAGGGGTACGTTAGCGTAGGGTTTATGTTACTGGATGAGGGGGTACGGTAGTGTAGGGGTTATGTTACTGGGTGAGGGGGTACAGTAGTGTCGGGGTTATGTTACTGACGAGGGGTACGGAAGTGTAGGGGTTATGTTACTGGATGAGGGGGTACGGTAGTGTAGGGGTTATGTTACTGGGTGAGGGGGTACAGTGGTGTAGGGGTTATGTTACTGACGAGGGGTACGTTAGCGTAGGGTTTATGTTACTGGGTGAGGGGGTACGGTAGTGTAGGGGTTATGTTACTGACGAGGGGGTACAGTAGTGTAGGGGTTATGTTACTGGGTGAGGGGGTACAGTAGTATAGGGGTTATGTTACTGGGTGAGGGGGTACGGTAATGTAGGGGTTATGTTACTGGGTGAGGGGGTACAGTAGTATAGGGGTTATGTTACTGGGTGAGGGGGTACAGTAGTATAGGGGTTATGTTACTGGGTGAGGGGGTACAGTAGTATAGGGGTTATGTTACTGGGTGAGGGGGTACGGTAATGTAGGGGTTATGTTACTGGGTGAGGGGGTACAGTAGTGTAGGGGTTATGTTACTGGGTGAGGGGGTACAGTAGTGTAGGGGTTATGTTACTGGGTGAGGAGGTACGGTAGTGTAGGGGTTATGTTACTGGGTGAGGGGGTACGGTAGTGTAGGGGTTATGTTACTGGGTGAGGGGGTACAGTAGTGTAGGGGTTATGTTACTGGGTGAGGGGGTACGGTCGTGTAGGGGTTATGTTACTGACGAGGGGGTATAGTAGTGTAGGGGTTATGTTACTGACGAGGGGTACGGTAGTGTAGGGGTTATGTTACTGGATGAGGGGGTACGGTAGTGTAGGGGTTATGTTACTGGGTGAGGGGGTGCAGTAGTGTAGGGGTTATGTTACTGACGAGGGGTACGGTAGTGTAGGGGTTATGTTACTGACGAGGGGGTACAGTAGTGTAGGGGTTATGTTACTGGGTGAGAAGGTACGGTCGTGTAGGGGTTATGTTACTGGGTGAGGGGGTACGGTAATGTAGGGGTTATGTTACTGGGTGAGGGGGTACGGTAGTGTAGGTGCTATATTACTGACGAGGGGTACGGTAGTGTAGGGGTGATGTTCCTGGGTGAGGGGGTACAGTAGTGTAGGGGTTATGTTACTGACGAGGGGTACGGTAGTGTCGGGGTTATGTTACTGGGTGAGGGGGTACGGTCGTGTAGGGGTTATGTTACTGGGTGAGGGGGTACGGTAGTGTAGGGGTTATGTTACTGGGTGATGGGGTACGGTAGTGTAGAGGTTATGTTACTGACGAGGGGTACGGTAGTGTAGGGGTTATGTTACTGGGTGAGGGGGTACGGTTGTGTCGGGGTTATGTTACTGGGTGAGGGGGTACGATAATGTAGGGGTTATGTTACTGGGTGAGGGGGTACGGTAGTGTAGGGGTTATGTTACTGGGTGAGGGGGTACGGTAGTGTAGGGGTTATCTTACTGGGTGAGGGGGTACAGTAGTGTAGGGGTTATGTTACTGGGTGATGGGGTACGGTAGTGTAGAGGTTATGTTACTGACGAGGGGTACGGTAGTTTAGGGGTTATGTTACTGGGTGACGGGGTACAGTAGTGTAGGGGTTATGTTACTGGGTGAGGGGGTACGGTAGTGTAGGGGTTATGTTACTGACGAGGGGTACGGTAATGTAGGGGTTATGTTACTGGGTGAGGGGTTACAGTAGTGTAGGGGTTATATTACTGACGAGGTGTACGGTAGTGTAGGGGTTATGTTACTGGGTGAGGGGTTACAGTAGTGTCGGGGTTGTATTACTGACGAGGGGGTATGGTAGTGTAGGGGTTATATTACTGGGTGCGGGGGTACGGTAGTGTAGGGGTTATGTTACTAGGCGAGGGGGTACGGTAGTGTCGGGGTTATGTTACTGGGTGAGGGGGTACGGTAGTGTAGGGGTTATGTTACTGGGTGAGGGGGTACAGTAGTGTAGGGGTTATGTTACTGACGAGGGGTACGGTAGTGTAGGGGTTATGTTACTGACGAGGGGGTACGGTAGTGTAGGGGTTATATTACTGGGTGAGGGGGTACGGTAGTGTAGGGGTTATGTTACTGGGCGAGGGGGTACGTTAGTGTAGGGGTTATGTTCCTGGGTGAGGGGGTACGGTAGTGTAGGGGTTATGTTACTGGGTGAGGGGGTACAGTAGTGTAGGGGTTATGTTACTGGGTGAGGGGGTACGGTAGTGTAGGGGTTATGTTACTGGGTGAGGGGGTACGGTAGTGTAGGGGTTATGTTACTGGGTGAGGGGGTACGGTAGTGTAGGGGTTATGTTACTGGGTGAGGGGTTACAGTAGTGTAGGGGTTATGTTACTGGGTGAGGGGGTACGGTAGTGTCGGGGTTATGTTACTGGGTGAGGGGGTACAGTAGTGTAGGGGTTATATTACTGACGAGGGGTACGGTAGTGTAGGGGTTATGTTACTGACGAGGGGTACGATAGTGTAGGAGTTATGTTACTGGGTGAGGGGTACGGTAGTGTAGGGGTTATGTTATTGAGTGAGGGGGTACGGTAATGTAGGGGTTATGTTACTGGGTGAGGGGGTACAGTAGTGTAGGGGTTATGTTACTGGGTGAGGGGGTACGGTAATGTAGGGATTATGTTACTGACAAGGGGTACGGTAGTGGAGGGGTTATGTTACTGACAAGGGGTACGGTAGTGTAGGGGTTATGTTACTGGGTGAGGGGGTACGGTAGTGTAGGGGTTATGTTACTGACGAGGGGTACGGTAGTGTAGGGGTTATGTTACTGACAAGGTGTACGGTAGTGTAGGGGTTATGTTACTGGGTGAGGGTGTACGGTAGTGTAGGGTTTATGTTATTGGGTGAGGGGGTACGGTAATGTAGGGGTTATGTTACTGGGTGAGGGGGTACAGTAGTGTAGGGGTTATGTTACTGGGTGAGGGGGTACGGTAATGTAGGGGTTATGTTACTGGGCGAGGGGGTACAGTAGTGTAGGGGTTATGTTACTGACGAGGGGGTACGGTAGTGTAGGGGTTATGTTACTGGGTGAGGGGGTACAGTAGTATCGGGGTTATGTTACTGGGTGAGGGGGTACGGTAATGTAGGGGTTATGTTACTGGGTGAGGGGGTACAGTAGTATAGGGGTTATGTTACTGGGTGAGGGGGTACAGTAGTATAGGGGTTATGTTACTGGGTGAGGGGGTACAGTAGTATAGGGGTTATGTTACTGGGTGAGGGGGTACGGTAATGTAGGGGTTATGTTACTGGGTGAGGGGGTACAGTAGTGTAGGGGTTATGTTACTGGGTGAGGGGGTACAGTAGTGTAGGGGTTATGTTACTGGGTGAGGAGGTACGGTAGTGTAGGGGTTATGTTACTGGGTGAGGGGGTACGGTAGTGTAGGGGTTATGTTACTGACGAGGGGTACGGTAGCGTAGGGGTGATGTTACTGGGTGAGGGGGTACAGTAGTGTAGGGGTTATGTTACTGGGTGAGGGGGTACGGTCGTGTAGGGGTTATGTTACTGACGAGGGGGTATAGTAGTGTAGGGGTTATGTTACTGACGAGGGGTACGGTAGTGTAGGGGTTATGTTACTGGATGAGGGGGTACGGTAGTGTAGGGGTTATGTTACTGGGTGAGGGGGTGCAGTAGTGTAGGGGTTATGTTACTGACGAGGGGCACGGTCGTGTAGGGGTTATGTTACTGACGAGGGGGTACAATAGTGTAGGGGTTATGTTACTGGGTGAGAAGGTACGGTCGTGTAGGGGTTATGTTACTGGGTGAGGGGGTACGGTAATGTAGGGGTTATGTTACTGGGTGAGGGGGTACGGTAGTGTAGGTGCTATATTACTGACGAGGGGTACGGTAGTGTAGGGGTGATGTTCCTGGGTGAGGGGGTACAGTAGTGTAGGGGTTATGTTACTGACGAGGGGTACGGTAGTGTAGGGGTTATGTTACTGGGTGAGGGGGTACGGTCGTGTAGGGGTTATGTTACTGGGTGAGGGGGTACGGTAGTGTAGGGGTTATGTTACTGGGTGATGGGGTACGGTAGTGTAGAGGTTATGTTACTGACGAGGGGTACGGTAGTGTAGGGGTTATGTTACTGGGTGAGGGGGTACGGTTGTGTCGGGGTTATGTTACTGGGTGAGGGGGTACGGTAATGTAGGGGTTATGTTACTGGGTGAGGGGGTACGGTAGTGTAGGGGTTATGTTACTGGGTGAGGGGGTACGGTAGTGTAGGGGTTATCTTACTGGGTGAGGGGGTACAGTAGTGTAGGGGTTATGTTACTGGGTGATGGGGTACGGTAGTGTAGAGGTTATGTTACTGACGAGGGGTACGGTAGTTTAGGGGTTATGTTACTGGGTGACGGGGTACAGTAGTGTAGGGGTTATGTTACTGGGTGAGGGGGTACGGTAGTGTAGGGGTTATGTTACTGACGAGGGGTACGGTAATGTAGGGGTGATGTTACTGGGTGAGGGGTTACAGTAGTGTAGGGGTTATATTACTGACGAGGTGTACGGTAGTGTAGGGGTTATGTTACTGGGTGAGGGGTTACAGTAGTGTCGGGGTTGTATTACTGACGAGGGGGTATGGTAGTGTAGGGGTTATATTACTGGGTGCGGGGGTACGGTAGTGTAGGGGTTATGTTACTAGGCGAGGGGGTACGGTAGTGTCGGGGTTATGTTACTGGGTGAGGGGGTACGGTAGTGTAGGGGTTATGTTACTGGGTGAGGGGGTACAGTAGTGTAGGGGTTATGTTACTGACGAGGGGTACGGTAGTGTAGGGGTTATGTTACTGACGAGGGGGTACGGTAGTGTAGGGGTTATATTACTGGGTGAGGGGGTACGGTAGTGTAGGGGTTATGTTACTGGGCGAGGGGGTACGTTAGTGTAGGGGTTATGTTCCTGGGTGAGGGGGTACGGTAGTGTAGGGGTTATGTTACTGGGTGAGGGGGTACAGTAGTGTAGGGGTTATGTTACTGGGTGAGGGGGTACGGTAGTGTAGGGGTTATGTTACTGGGTGAGGGGGTACGGTAGTGTAGGGGTTATGTTACTGGGTGAGGGGGTACGGTAGTGTAGGGGTTATGTTACTGGGTGAGGGGTTACAGTAGTGTAGGGGTTATGTTACTGGGTGAGGGGGTACGGTAGTGTCGGGGTTATGTTACTGGGTGAGGGGGTACAGTAGTGTAGGGGTTATATTACTGACGAGGGGTACGGTAGTGTAGGGGTTATGTTACTGACGAGGGGTACGATAGTGTAGGAGTTATGTTACTGGGTGAGGGGTACGGTAGTGTAGGGGTTATGTTATTGAGTGAGGGGGTACGGTAAAGTAGGGGTTATGTTACTGGGTGAGGGGGTACAGTAGTGTAGGGGTTATGTTACTGGGTGAGGGGGTACGGTAATGTAGGGATTATGTTACTGACAAGGGGTACGGTAGTGGAGGGGTTATGTTACTGACAAGGGGTACGGTAGTGTAGGGGTTATGTTACTGGGTGAGGGGGTACGGTAGTGTAGGGGTTATGTTACTGACGAGGGGTACGGTAGTGTAGGGGTTATGTTACTGACAAGGTGTACGGTAGTGTAGGGGTTATGTTACTGGGTGAGGGGGTACGGTAGTGTAGGGTTTATGTTATTGGGTGAGGGGGTACGGTAATGTAGGGGTTATGTTACTGGGTGAGGGGGTACAGTAGTGTAGGGGTTATGTTACTGGGTGAGGGGGTACGGTAATGTAGGGATTATGTTACTGACAAGAGGTACGGTAGTGGAGGGGTTATGTTACTGACAAGGGGTACGGTAGTGTAGGGGTTATGTTACTGGGTGAGGGGGTACGGTAGTGTAGGGTTTATGTTATTGGGTGAGGGGGTACGGTAATGTAGGGGTTATGTTACTGGGTGAGGGGGTACGGTAGTGTAGGGTTTATGTTACTGGGTGAGGGGTTACAGTAGTGTAGGGGTTATGTTACTGTAGGGGTTATGTTACTGGGTGAGGGGGTACGGTAGTGTAGGGGTTATGTTTCTGGGTGAGGGGGTACGGTAGTGTAGGGGTTAGGTTACTGGATGAGGGAGTACGGTAGTGTAGGGGTTATGTTACTGGTTGAGGGGGTACGGTAGTGTAGGGGTTATGTTACTGGGTGAGGGGGTACGGTAGTGTAGGGGTTATGTTACTGGGTGAGGGGGTACGGTAGTGTAGGGCTTCGGTTACTGGATGAGGGAGTACGGTAGTGTAGGAGTTATGTTACTGGGTGAGGGGGTATGGTAGTGTAGGGGTTATGTTACTGGGTGAGGGAGTACGGTAGTGTAGGGGTTATGTTACTGGGTGAGGGGGTACGGTAATGTAGGGGTTATGTTACTGGGTGAGGGGGTACAGTAGTGTAGGGGTTATGTTACTGACGAGGGGTACGGTCGTGTAGGGGTTATGTTACTGACGAGGGGGTACAATAGTGTAGGGGTTATGTTACTGGGTGAGAAGGTACGGTCGTGTAGGGGTTATGTTACTGGGTGAGGGGGTACGGTAATGTAGGGGTTATGTTACTGGGTGAGGGGGTACGGTAGTGTAGGTGCTATATTACTGACGAGGGGTACGGTAGTGTAGGGGTGATGTTCCTGGGTGAGGGGGTACAGTAGTGTAGGGGTTATGTTACTGGGTGAGGGGGTACGGTCGTGTAGGGGTTATGTTACTGGGTGAGGGGGTACGGTAGTGTAGGGGTTATGTTACTGGGTGATGGGGTACGGTAGTGTAGAGGTTATGTTACTGACGAGGGGTACGGTAGTGTAGGGGTTATGTTACTGGGTGAGGGGGTACGGTTGTGTCGGGGTTATGTTACTGGGTGAGGGGGTACGGTAATGTAGGGGTTATGTTACTGGGTGAGGGGGTACGGTAGTGTAGGGGTTATGTTACTGGGTGAGGGGGTACGGTAGTGTAGGGGTTATCTTACTGGGTGAGGGGGTACAGTAGTGTAGGGGTTATGTTACTGGGTGATGGGGTACGGTAGTGTAGAGGTTATGTTACTGACGAGGGGTACGGTAGTTTAGGGGTTATGTTACTGGGTGACGGGGTACAGTAGTGTAGGGGTTATGTTACTGGGTGAGGGGGTACGGTAGTGTAGGGGTTATGTTACTGACGAGGGGTACGGTAATGTAGGGGTTATGTTACTGGGTGAGGGGTTACAGTAGTGTAGGGGTTATATTACTGACGAGGTGTACGGTAGTGTAGGGGTTATGTTACTGGGTGAGGGGTTACAGTAGTGTCGGGGTTGTATTACTGACGAGGGGGTATGGTAGTGTAGGGGTTATATTACTGGGTGCGGGGGTACGGTAGTGTAGGGGTTATGTTACTAGGCGAGGGGGTACGGTAGTGTCGGGGTTATGTTACTGGGTGAGGGGGTACGGTAGTGTAGGGGTTATGTTACTGGGTGAGGGGGTACAGTAGTGTAGGGGTTATGTTACTGACGAGGGGTACGGTAGTGTAGGGGTTATGTTACTGACGAGGGGGTACGGTAGTGTAGGGGTTATATTACTGGGTGAGGGGGTACGGTAGTGTAGGGGTTATGTTACTGGGCGAGGGGGTACGTTAGTGTAGGGGTTATGTTCCTGGGTGAGGGGGTACGGTAGTGTAGGGGTTATGTTACTAGGCGAGGGGGTACGGTAGTGTCGGGGTTATGTTACTGGGTGAGGGGGTACGGTAGTGTAGGGGTTATGTTACTGGGTGAGGGGGTATGGTGGTGTAGGGGTTATGTTACTGGGTGAGGGGGTACGGTAGTGTAGGGGTTATGTTACTGGGTGAGGGGTTACAGTAGTGTAGGGGTTATGTTACTGGGTGAGGGGGTACGGTAGTGTCGGGGTTATGTTACTGGGTGAGGGGGTACAGTAGTGTAGGGGTTATATTACTGACGAGGGGTACGGTAGTGTAGGGGTTATGTTACTGACGAGGGGTACGATAGTGTAGGAGTTATGTTACTGGGTGAGGGGTACGGTAGTGTAGGGGTTATGTTATTGAGTGAGGGGGTACGGTAATGTAGGGGTTATGTTACTGGGTGAGGGGGTACAGTAGTGTAGGGGTTATGTTACTGGGTGAGGGGATACGGTAATGTAGGGATTATGTTACTGACAAGGGGTACGGTAGTGGAGGGGTTATGTTACTGACAAGGGGTACGGTAGTGTAGGGGTTATGTTACTGGGTGAGGGGGTACGGTAGTGTAGGGGTTATGTTACTGACGAGGGGTACGGTAGTGTAGGGGTTATGTTACTGACAAGGTGTACGGTAGTGTAGGGGTTATGTTACTGGGTGAGGGGGTACGGTAGTGTAGGGTTTATGTTATTGGGTGAGGGGGTACGGTAATGTAGGGGTTATGTTACTGGGTGAGGGGGTACAGTAGTGTAGGGGTTATGTTACTGGGTGAGGGGGTACGGTAATGTAGGGATTATGTTACTGACAAGGGGTACGGTAGTGGAGGGGTTATGTTACTGACAAGGGGTACGGTAGTGTAGGGGTTATGTTACTGGGTGAGGGGGTACGGTAGTGTAGGGTTTATGTTATTGGGTGAGGGGGTACGGTAATGTAGGGGTTATGTTACTGGGTGAGGGGGTACGGTAGTGTAGGGTTTATGTTACTGGGTGAGGGGTTACAGTAGTGTAGGGGTTATGTTACTGTAGGGGTTATGTTACTGGGTGAGGGGGTACGGTAGTGTAGGGGTTATGTTTCTGGGTGAGGGGGTACGGTAGTGTAGGGGTTAGGTTACTGGATGAGGGAGTACGGTAGTGTAGGGGTTATGTTACTGGGTGAGGGGGTACGGTAGTGTAGGGGTTATGTTACTGGGTGAGGGGGTACGGTAGTGTAGGGGTTATGTTACTGGGTGAGGGGGTACGGTAGTGTAGGGCTTCGGTTACTGGATGAGGGAGTACGGTAGTGTAGGAGTTATGTTACTGGGTGAGGGGGTATGGTAGTGTAGGGGTTATGTTACTGGGTGAGGGAGTACGGTAGTGTAGGGGTTATGTTACTGGGTGAGGGGGTACTTTAATGTAGGGGTTATGTTACTGGGTGAGGGGGTACAGTAGTGTAGTGGTTATGTTACTGGGTGAGGGGGTACGGTAGTGTAGGGGTTATGTTACTGGGTGAGGGGGTACGGTAATGTAGGGGTTATGTTTCTGGGTGAGGGGGTGCGGTAATGTAGGGGTTATGTTACTGTGTGAGGGGGTACGGTAGTGTAGGAGTTATGTTACTGGGTGAGGAGGTACGGTAGTGTAGGGGTTATGTTACTGACGAGGGGTACAGTAGTGTAGGGGTTATGTTACTGGGTGAGGGGGTACGATAGTGTAGGGGTTATGTTACTGTGTGAGGAGGTACGGTAGTGTAGGGGTTATGTTACTGGGTGAGGGGGTACGGTAGTGTAGGGGTTATGTTACTGGGTGAAGCGGTACGGTATGTAGGGGTTATGTTACTGACGAGGGGTACAGTAGTGTAGGGGTTATGTTACTGGGTGAGGGGGTACGGTAGTGTAGGGGTTATGTTACTGGGTGAGGGGTTACGGTAGTGTAGGGGTTATGTTACTGGGTGAGGGGGTACAGTAGTGTAGAGGTTATGTTACTGGGTGAGGAGGTATGGTAGTATAGGGGTTATGTTACTGGGTGAGGGGTTACGGTAGTGTAGGGGTTATGTTACTGGGTGAGGGGTTACGGTAGTGTAGGGGTTATGTTACTGGGTGAGGGGGTACAGTAGTGTAGGGGTTATGTTACTGGATGAGGGGGTACGGTAGTGTAGGGGTTATGTTATTGGGTGAGGGGGTACAGTAGTGTAGGGGTTATGTTACTGACGAGGGGTACGGTAGCGTAGGGGTTATGTTACTGGGTGAGGGGATACGGTAGTGTAGGGGTTATGTTACTGACGAGGGGTACGGTAGTGTTGGGGTTATGTTACTGGGTGAGGGGGTACAGTAGTGTAGGGGTTATGTTAATGGGTGAGGGGGTACGGTAGTGTAGGGGTTATGTTACTGGGTGAGGGGTTACGGTAGTGTAGGGGTTATGTTACTGGGCGAGGGGGTACGGTAGTGTAGGGGTTATGTTACTGGGTGAGGGGTTACGGTAGTGTAGGGGTTATGTTACTGGATGAGGGGGTACGGTAGTGTAGGGGTTATGTTACTGGGTGAGGGGGTACAGTAGTGTAGGGGTTATGTTACTGACGAGGGGTACGGTAGCGTAGGGGTTATGTTACTGGGTGAGGGGTTACAGTAGTGTAGGGGTTATGTTACTGACGAGGGGTACGGTAGTGTAGGGGTTATGTTACTGGGTGAGGGGGTACAGTAGTGTACGGGTTATGTTACTGGGTGAGGGGGTACAGTAGTGTAGGGGTAATGTTACTGACGAGGGGTACGGTAGTGTAGGGGTTATGTTACAGGGTGAGGGGGTACGGTAGTGTAGGGGTTATGTTACTGGATGAGCGGGTACGGTAGTGTAGGGGTTATGTTGCTGGGTGAGAGGGTACAGTAGTGTAGGGGTTATGTTACTGGATGAGGGGGTACGGTAGTGTAGGGGTTATGTTACTGACGAGGGGTACGGTAGTGTAGGGGTTATGTTACTGGGTGAGGGGGTACGGTAGTGTAGGTGTTATGTTACTGGGTGAGGGGGTACAGTAGTGTAGCGGTTATGTTACTGGGTGAGGGGGTACAGTAGTGTAAGGGTTATGTTACTGACGAGGGGTACGGTAGTGTAGGGGTTATGTTATTGACGAGGGGTACGGTAGCGTAGGGGTTATGTTACTGGGTGAGGGGGTACAGTAGTGTAGGGGTTATGTTACTGACGAGGGGTACGGTAGTGTAGGGGTTATGTTACTGGGTGAGGGGGTACGGTAGTGTAGGGGTTATGTTACTGGGTGAGGGGGTACAGTAGTGTAGCGGTTATGTTACTGGGTGAGGGGGTACAGTAGTGTAAGGGTTATGTTACTGACGAGGGGTACGGTAGTGTAGGAGTTATGTTACTGGGTGAGGGGGTACGGTTGTGTAGGGGTTATGTTACTGGGTGAGGGGGTACAGTAGTGTATGGGTTATGTTACTGGGTGAGGGGGTACGGTAGTGTAGGGGTTATGTTACTGACGAGGGGGTATAGTAGTGTAGGGGTTATGTTACTGACGAGGGGTACGGTAGTGTAGGGGTTATGTTACTGGGTGAGGGGGTACAGTAGTGTAGGGGTTATGTTACTGGGTGAGGGGGTACGGTAGTGTAGGGGTTATGTTACTGGGTGAGGGGGTACGGTAGTGTAGGGGTTATGTTACTGACGAGGGGGTATAGTAGTGTAGGGATTATGTTACTGACGAGGGGTACGGTAGTGTAGGGGTTATGTTACTGGGTGAGGGGGTACAGTAGTGTAGGGGTTATGTTACTGGGTGAGGGGGTACGGTAGTGTAGGGGTTATGTTACTGGGTGAGGGGCTACAGTAGTGTAGGGGTTATATTACTGACGAGGGGTACGGTAGTGTAGGGGTTATGTTACTGACGAGGGGTACGATAGTGTAGGAGTTATGTTACTGGGTGAGGGGTACGGTAGTGTAGGGGTTATGTTACTGACGAGGGGTACGGTAGTGTAGGGGTTATGTTACTGACAAGGGGTACGGTAGTGTAGGGGTTATGTTACTTGGTGAGGGGTACGGTAGTGTAGGGGTTATGTTACTGACAAGGGGTACGGTAGTGTAGGGGTTATGTTATTGGGTGAGGGGGTACGGTAATGTAGGGGTTATGTTACTGGGTGAGGGGGTACAGTAGTGTAGGGGTTATGTTACTGGGTGAGGGGGTACGGTAATGTAGGGATTATGTTACTGACAAGGGGTACGGTAGTGTATGGGTTATGTTACTGACAAGGGGTACGGTAGTGTAGGGGTTATGTTACTGGGTGAGGGGGTAAGGTAGTGTAGGGTTTATGTTATTGGGTGAGGGGGTACGTTAATGTAGGGGTTATGTTACTGGGTGAGGGGGTACGGTAGTGTAGGGTTTATGTTACTGGGTGAGGGGTTACAGTAGTGTAGGGGTTATGTTACTGTAGGGGTTATGTTACTGGGTGAGGGGGTACAGTAGTGTAGGGGTTATGTTACTGGGTGAGGGGGTACGGTAGTGTAGGGGTTATGTTACTGGGTGAGGGGGTACGGTAATGTAGGGGTTATGTTTCTGGGTGAGGGGGTACGGTAGTGTAGGGGTTAGGTTACTGGATGAGGGAGTACGGTAGTGTAGGGGTTATGTTACTGGGTGAGGGGGTACGGTAGTGTAGGGGTTATGTTACTGGGTGAGGGGGTACGGTAGTGTAGGGGTTATGTTACTGGGTGAGGGGGTACGGTAGTGTAGGGGTTAGGTTACTGGATGAGGGAGTACGGTAGTGTAGGGGTTATGTTACTGGGTGAGGGGGTACGGTAGTGTAGGGGTTATGTTACTGGGTGAGGGGTACGGTAGTGTAGGGGTTATCTTTCTGCGTGAGGGGGTGCGGTAATGTAGGGGTTATGTTACTGTGTGAGGGGGTACGGTAGTGTAGGGGTTATGTTACTGACGAGGGGTACAGTAGTGTAGGGGTTATGTTACTGGGTGAGGGGGTACGGTAGTGTAGGGGTTATGTTACTGTGTGAGGAGGTACGGTAGTGTAGGGGTTATGTTACTGGGTGAGGGGGTACGGTAGTGTAGAGGTTATGTTACTGGGTGAGGAGGTACGGTAGTGTAGGGGTTATGTTACTGGGTGAAGGGGTACGGTAGTCTAGGGGTTATGTTACTGTGTGAGGAGGTACGGTAGTGTAGGGGTTATGTTACTGGGTGAGGAGGTACGGTAGTGTAGGGGTTATGTTACTGACGAGGGGTACAGTAGTGTAGGGGTTATGTTACTGGGTGAGGGGGTACGGTAGTGTAGGGGTTATGTTACTGGGTGAGGGGTTACGGTAGTGTAGGGGTTATGTTACTGGGTGAGGAGGTACGGTAGTATAGGGGTTATGTTACTGGGCGAGGGGGTACGGTAGTGTAGGGGTTATGTTACTGGGTGAGGGGTTACGGTAGTGTAGGGGTTATGTTACTGGGTGAGGGGTTACGGTAGTGTAGGGGTTATGTTACTGGGTGAGGGGTTACGGTAGTGTAGGGGTTATGTTACTGGATGAGGGGGTACGGTAGTGTAGGGGTTATGTTACTGGGTGAGGGGGTACAGTAGTGTAGGGGTTATGTTACTGGATGAGGGGGTACGGTAGTGTAGGGGTTATGTTACTGGGTGAGGGGGTACAGTAGTGTAGGGGTTATGTTACTGACGAGGGGTACGGTAGCGTAGGGGTTATGTTACTGGGTGAGGGGTTACAGTAGTGTAGGGGTTATGTTACTGACGAGGGGTACGGTAGTGTAGGGGTTATGTTACTGGGTGAGGGGGTACAGTAGTGTACGGGTTATGTTACTGGGTGAGGGGGTACAGTAGTGTAGGGGTAATGTTACTGACGAGGGGTACGGTAGTGTAGGGGTTATGTTACAGGGTGAGGGGGTACGGTAGTGTAGGGGTTATGTTACTGGATGAGGGGGTACGGTAGTGTAGGGGTTATGTTGCTGGGTGAGAGGGTACAGTAGTGTAGGGGTTATGTTACTGGATGAGGGGGTACGGTAGTGTAGGGGTTATGTTACTGACGAGGGGTACGGTAGTGTAGGGGTTATGTTACTGGGTGAGGGGGTACGGTAGTGTAGGTGTTATGTTACTGGGTGAGGGGGTACAGTAGTGTAGCGGTTATGTTACTGGGTGAGGGGGTACAGTAGTGTAAGGGTTATGTTACTGACGAGGGGTACGGTAGTGTAGGGGTTATGTTATTGACGAGGGGTACGGTAGCGTAGGGGTTATGTTACTGGGTGAGGGGGTACAGTAGTGTAGGGGTTATGTTACTGACGAGGGGTACGGTAGTGTAGGGGTTATGTTACTGGGTGAGGGGGTACGGTAGTGTAGGGGTTATGTTACTGGGTGAGGGGGTACAGTAGTGTAGCGGTTATGTTACTGGGTGAGGGGGTACAGTAGTGTAAGGGTTATGTTACTGACGAGGGGTACGGTAGTGTAGGAGTTATGTTACTGGGTGAGGGGGTACGGTTGTGTAGGGGTTATGTTACTGGGTGAGGGGGTACAGTAGTGTATGGGTTATGTTACTGGGTGAGGGGGTACGGTAGTGTAGGGGTTATGTTACTGACGAGGGGGTATAGTAGTGTAGGGGTTATGTTACTGACGAGGGGTACGGTAGTGTAGGGGTTATGTTACTGGGTGAGGGGGTACAGTAGTGTAGGGGTTATGTTACTGGGTGAGGGGGTACGGTAGTGTAGGGGTTATGTTACTGGGTGAGGGGGTACGGTAGTGTAGGGGTTATGTTACTGACGAGGGGGTATAGTAGTGTAGGGATTATGTTACTGACGAGGGGTACGGTAGTGTAGGGGTTATGTTACTGGGTGAGGGGGTACAGTAGTGTAGGGGTTATGTTACTGGGTGAGGGGGTACGGTAGTGTAGGGGTTATGTTACTGGGTGAGGGGCTACAGTAGTGTAGGGGTTATATTACTGACGAGGGGTACGGTAGTGTAGGGGTTATGTTACTGACGAGGGGTACGATAGTGTAGGAGTTATGTTACTGGGTGAGGGGTACGGTAGTGTAGGGGTTATGTTACTGACGAGGGGTACGGTAGTGTAGGGGTTATGTTACTGACAAGGGGTACGGTAGTGTAGGGGTTATGTTACTTGGTGAGGGGTACGGTAGTGTAGGGGTTATGTTACTGACAAGGGGTACGGTAGTGTAGGGGTTATGTTATTGGGTGAGGGGGTACGGTAATGTAGGGGTTATGTTACTGGGTGAGGGGGTACAGTAGTGTAGGGGTTATGTTACTGGGTGAGGGGGTACGGTAATGTAGGGATTATGTTACTGACAAGGGGTACGGTAGTGTATGGGTTATGTTACTGACAAGGGGTACGGTAGTGTAGGGGTTATGTTACTGGGTGAGGGGGTAAGGTAGTGTAGGGTTTATGTTATTGGGTGAGGGGGTACGTTAATGTAGGGGTTATGTTACTGGGTGAGGGGGTACGGTAGTGTAGGGTTTATGTTACTGGGTGAGGGGTTACAGTAGTGTAGGGGTTATGTTACTGTAGGGGTTATGTTACTGGGTGAGGGGGTACAGTAGTGTAGGGGTTATGTTACTGGGTGAGGGGGTACGGTAGTGTAGGGGTTATGTTACTGGGTGAGGGGGTACGGTAATGTAGGGGTTATGTTTCTGGGTGAGGGGGTACGGTAGTGTAGGGGTTAGGTTACTGGATGAGGGAGTACGGTAGTGTAGGGGTTATGTTACTGGGTGAGGGGGTACGGTAGTGTAGGGGTTATGTTACTGGGTGAGGGGGTACGGTAGTGTAGGGGTTATGTTACTGGGTGAGGGGGTACGGTAGTGTAGGGGTTAGGTTACTGGATGAGGGAGTACGGTAGTGTAGGGGTTATGTTACTGGGTGAGGGGGTACGGTAGTGTAGGGGTTATGTTACTGGGTGAGGGGTACGGTAGTGTAGGGGTTATCTTTCTGGGTGAGGGGGTGCGGTAATGTAGGGGTTATGTTACTGTGTGAGGGGGTACGGTAGTGTAGGGGTTATGTTACTGACGAGGGGTACAGTAGTGTAGGGGTTATGTTACTGGGTGAGGGGGTACGGTAGTGTAGGGGTTATGTTACTGTGTGAGGAGGTACGGTAGTGTAGGGGTTATGTTACTGGGTGAGGGGGTACGGTAGTGTAGAGGTTATGTTACTGGGTGAGGAGGTACGGTAGTGTAGGGGTTATGTTACTGGGTGAAGGGGTACGGTAGTCTAGGGGTTATGTTACTGTGTGAGGAGGTACGGTAGTGTAGGGGTTATGTTACTGGGTGAGGAGGTACGGTAGTGTAGGGGTTATGTTACTGACGAGGGGTACAGTAGTGTAGGGGTTATGTTACTGGGTGAGGGGGTACGGTAGTGTAGGGGTTATGTTACTGGGTGAGGGGTTACGGTAGTGTAGGGGTTATGTTACTGGGTGAGGAGGTACGGTAGTATAGGGGTTATGTTACTGGGCGAGGGGGTACGGTAGTGTAGGGGTTATGTTACTGGGTGAGGGGTTACGGTAGTGTAGGGGTTATGTTACTGGGTGAGGGGTTACGGTAGTGTAGGGGTTATGTTACTGGGTGAGGGGTTACGGTAGTGTAGGGGTTATGTTACTGGATGAGGGGGTACGGTAGTGTAGGGGTTATGTTACTGGGTGAGGGGGTACAGTAGTGTAGGGGTTATGTTACTGACGAGGGGTACGGTAGTGTAGGGTTTATGTTACAGGGTGAGGGGGTACGGTAGTGTAGGGGTTATGTTACTGGATGAGGGGGTACGGTAGTGTAGGGGTTATGTTACTGGGTGAGAGGGTACAGTAGTGTAGGGGTTATGTTACTGGATGAGGGGGTACGGTAGTGTAGGGGTTATGTTACTGGGTGAGGGGTACGGTAGCATAGGGGTTATGTTACTGGGTGAGGGGGTACAGTAGTGTAGGGGTTATGTTAGTGACGAGGGGTACGGTAGTGTAGGGGTTATGTTACTGGGTGAGGGGGTACGGTAGTGTAAGGGTTATGTTACTGGGTGAGGGGGTACAGTAGTGTAGCGGTTATGTTACTGGGTGAGGGGGTACAGTAGTGTAAGGGTTATGTTACTGGGTGAGGGGGTACGGTAGTGTAGGGGTTATGTTACTGGGTGAGGGGGTACGGTAGTGTAGGGGTTATGTTACTGACGAGGGGTACGGTAGTGTAGGGGTTATGTTACTGGGTGAGGGGGTACGGTAGTGTAAGGGTTATGTTACTGGGTGAGGGGGTACAGTAGTGTAGCGGTTATGTTACTGGGTGAGGGGGTACAGTAGTGTAAGGGTTATGTTACTGACGAGGGGTACGGTAGTGTAGGAGTTATGTTACTGGGTGAGGGGGTACGGTTGTGTAGGGGTTATGTTACTGGGTGAGGGGGTACAGTAGTGTAGGGGTTATGTTACTGGGTGAGGGGGTACGGTAGTGTAGGGGTTATGTTACTGACGAGGGGGTATAGTAGTGTAGGAATTATGTTACTGACGAGGGGTACGGTAGTGTAGGGGTTATGTTACTGACGAGGGGTACAGTAGTATAGGGGTTATGTTACTGACGAGGGGGTATAGTAGTGTAGGGGTTATGTTACGGGGTGAGGGGGTACGGTAGTGTAGGGGTTATTTTACTGGGTGAGGGGGTACGGTAGTGTAGGGGTTATGTTACTGGGTGAGGGGGTACGGTAGTGTAGGGGTTATGTTACTGACGAGGGGGTACAGTAGTGTAGGGGTTATGTTACTGACGAGGGGTACGGTAGTGTAGGGGTTATGTTACTGTGTGAGGGGGTACGGTAGTGTAGGGGTTATGTTACTGACGAGGGGTACAGTAGTGTAGGGGTTATGTTACTGGGTGAGGGGGTACGGTAGTGTAGGGGTTATGTTACTGGGTGAGGGGTTACGGTAGTGTAGGGGTTATGTTACTGGGTGAGGAGGGACGGTAGTATAGGGGTTATGTTACTGGGCGAGGGGGTACGGTAGTGTAGGGGTTATGTTACTGGGTGAGGGGTTACGGTAGTGTAGGGGTTATGTTACTGGGTGAGGGGTTACGGTAGTGTAGGGGTTATGTTACTGGGTGAGGGGTTACGGTAGTGTAGGGGTTATGTTACTGGATGAGGGGGTACGGTAGTGTAGGGGTTATGTTACTGGGTGAGGGGGTACAGTAGTGTAGGGGTTATGTTACTGACGAGGGGTACGGTAGTGTAGGGGTTATGTTACAGGGTGAGGGGGTACGGTAGTGTAGGGGTTATGTTACGGGGTGAGGGGGTACGGTAGTGTAGGGGTTATTTTACTGGGTGAGGGGGTACGGTAGTGTAGGGGTTATGTTACTGGGTGAGGGGGTACGGTAGTGTAGGGGTTATGTTACTGACGAGGGGGTACAGTAGTGTAGGGGTTATGTTACTGACGAGGGGTACGGTAGTGTAGGGGTTATGTTACTGTGTGAGGGGGTACGGTAGTGTAGGGGTTATGTTACTGACGAGGGGTACAGTAGTGTAGGGGTTATGTTACTGGATGAGGGGGTACGGTAGTGTAGGGGTTATGTTACTGGGTGAGCGGGTACAGTAGTGTAGGGGTTATGTTACTGGGTGAGGGGGTACGGTAGTGTAGGGGTTATGTTACTGACGAGGGGTACGGTAGCATAGGGGTTATGTTACTGGGTGAGGGGGTACAGTAGTGTAGGGGTTATGTTACTGACGAGGGGTACGGTAGTGTAGGGGTTATGTTACTGGGTGAAGGGGTACAGTAGTGTAGCGGTTATGTTACTGGGTGAGGGGGTACAGTAGTGTAGGGGTTATGTTACTGACGAGGGGTACGGTAGCATAGGGGTTATGTTACTGGGTGAGGGGGTACAGTAGTGTAGGGGTTATGTTACTGACGAGGGGTACGGTAGTGTAGGGGTTATGTTACTGGGTGAGGGGGTACAGTAGTGTAGCGGTTATGTTACTGGGTGAGGGGGTACGGTAGTGTAGCGGTTATGTTACTGGGTGAGGGGGTACGGTAGTGTAAGGGTTATGTTACTGGGTGAGTGGGTACAGTAGTGTAGCGGTTATGTTACTGGGTGAGGGGGTACGGTAGTGTAGCGGTTATGTTACTGGGTGAGGGGGTACAGTAGTGTAGCGGTTATGTTACTGGGTGAGGGGGTACAGTAGTGTAGCGGTTATGTTACTGGGTGAGGGGGTACAGTAGTGTAAGGGTTATGTTACTGACGAGGGGTACGGTAGTGTAGGAGTTATGTTACTGGGTGAGGGGGTACAGTAGTGTAGGGGTTATGTTACTGGGTGAGGGGGTACGGTAGTGTAGGGGTTATGTTACTGGGTGAGGGGGTACGGTAGTGTAGGAGTTATGTTACTGGGTGAGGGGGTACAGTAGTGTAGGGGTTATGTTACTGGGTGAGGGGGTACAGTAGTGTAGGGGTTATGTTACTGACGAGGGGGTATAGTAGTGTAGGGGTTATGTTACTGACGAGGGGTACGGTAGTGTATGGGTTATGTTACTGGGTGAGGGGGTACAGTAGTGTAGGGGTTATGTTACTGGGTGAGGGGGTACGGTAGTGTAGGGGTTATGTTACTGGGTGAGGGGGTACGGTAGTGTAGGGGTTATGTTACTGACGAGGGGGTATAGTAGTGTAGGAATTATGTTACTGACGAGGGGTACGGTAGTGTAGGGGTTATGTTACTGACGAGGGGTACAGTAGTATAGGGGTTATGTTACTGACGAGGGGGTATAGTAGTGTAGGGGTTATGTTACGGGGTGAGGGGGTACGGTAGTGTAGGGTTTATTTTACTGGGTGAGGGGGTACGGTAGTGTAGGGGTTATGTTACTGGGTGAGGGGGTACGGTAGTGTAGGGGTTATGTTACTGACGAGGGGGTACAGTAGTGTAGGGGTTATGTTACTGACGAGGGGTACGGTAGTGTAGGGGTTATGTTACTGGGTGAGGGGGTACGGTAGTGTAGGGGTTATGTTACTGACGAGGGGTACGGTAGTGTAGGGGTTATGTTACTGGGTGAGGGGGTACAGTAGTGTAGGGGTTATGTTACTGGGTGAGGGGGTACGGTAGTGTAGGGGTTATGTTACTGACGAGGGGTACGGTAGTGTAGGGGTTATGTTACTGGGTGAGGGGGTACGGTAGTGTAGGGGTTATGTTACTGGGTGAGGGCGTACGGTAGTGTAGGGGCTATATTACTGGGTGAGGGGGTACGGTAGTGTAGGGGTTATGTTACTGGGTGAGGGGGTACGGTAGTGTAGGGGTTATGTTACTGGGTGAGGGGGTACGGTAGTGTAGGGGTTATCTTTCTGGGTGAGGGGGTGCGGTAATGTAGGGGTTATGTTACTGTGTGAGGAGGTACGGTAGTGTAGGGGTTAGGTTACTGGATGAGGGAGTACGGTAGTGTAGGGGTTATGTTACTGGGTGAGGGGGTACGGTAGTGTAGGGGTTATGTTACTGGGTGAGGGGTACGGTAGTGTAGGGGTTATCTTTCTGGGTGAGGGGGTGCGGTAATGTAGGGGTTATGTTACTGTGTGAGGGGGTACGGTAGTGTAGGGGTTATGTTACTGACGAGGGGTACAGTAGTGTAGGGGTTATGTTACTGGGTGAGGGGGTACGGTAGTGTAGGGGTTATGTTACTGTGTGAGGAGGTACGGTAGTGTAGGGGTTATGTTACTGGGTGAGGGGGTACGGTAGTGTAGAGGTTATGTTACTGGGTGAGGAGGTACGGTAGTGTAGGGGTTATGTTACTGGGTGAAGGGGTACGGTAGTCTAGGGGTTATGTTACTGTGTGAGGAGGTACGGTAGTGTAGGGGTTATGTTACTGGGTGAGGAGGTACGGTAGTGTAGGGGTTATGTTACTGACGAGGGGTACAGTAGTGTAGGGGTTATGTTACTGGGTGAGGGGGTACGGTAGTGTAGGGGTTATGTTACTGGGTGAGGGGTTACGGTAGTGTAGGGGTTATGTTACTGGGTGAGGAGGTACGGTAGTATAGGGGTTATGTTACTGGGCGAGGGGGTACGGTAGTGTAGGGGTTATGTTACTGGGTGAGGGGTTACGGTAGTGTAGGGGTTATGTTACTGGGTGAGGGGTTACGGTAGTGTAGGGGTTATGTTACTGGGTGAGGGGTTACGGTAGTGTAGGGGTTATGTTACTGGATGAGGGGGTACGGTAGTGTAGGGGTTATGTTACTGGGTGAGGGGGTACAGTAGTGTAGGGGTTATGTTACTGACGAGGGGTACGGTAGTGTAGGGTTTATGTTACAGGGTGAGGGGGTACGGTAGTGTAGGGGTTATGTTACTGGATGAGGGGGTACGGTAGTGTAGGGGTTATGTTACTGGGTGAGAGGGTACAGTAGTGTAGGGGTTATGTTACTGGATGAGGGGGTACGGTAGTGTAGGGGTTATGTTACTGGGTGAGGGGTACGGTAGCATAGGGGTTATGTTACTGGGTGAGGGGGTACAGTAGTGTAGGGGTTATGTTACTGACGAGGGGTACGGTAGTGTAGGGGTTATGTTACTGGGTGAGGGGGTACGGTAGTGTAAGGGTTATGTTACTGGGTGAGGGGGTACAGTAGTGTAGCGGTTATGTTACTGGGTGAGGGGGTACAGTAGTGTAAGGGTTATGTTACTGGGTGAGGGGGTACGGTAGTGTAGGGGTTATGTTACTGGGTGAGGGGGTACGGTAGTGTAGGGGTTATGTTACTGACGAGGGGTACGGTAGTGTAGGGGTTATGTTACTGGGTGAGGGGGTACGGTAGTGTAAGGGTTATGTTACTGGGTGAGGGGGTACAGTAGTGTAGCGGTTATGTTACTGGGTGAGGGGGTACAGTAGTGTAAGGGTTATGTTACTGACGAGGGGTACGGTAGTGTAGGAGTTATGTTACTGGGTGAGGGGGTACGGTTGTGTAGGGGTTATGTTACTGGGTGAGGGGGTACAGTAGTGTAGGGGTTATGTTACTGGGTGAGGGGGTACGGTAGTGTAGGGGTTATGTTACTGACGAGGGGGTATAGTAGTGTAGGAATTATGTTACTGACGAGGGGTACGGTAGTGTAGGGGTTATGTTACTGACGAGGGGTACAGTAGTATAGGGGTTATGTTACTGACGAGGGGGTATAGTAGTGTAGGGGTTATGTTACGGGGTGAGGGGGTACGGTAGTGTAGGGGTTATTTTACTGGGTGAGGGGGTACGGTAGTGTAGGGGTTATGTTACTGGGTGAGGGGGTACGGTAGTGTAGGGGTTATGTTACTGACGAGGGGGTACAGTAGTGTAGGGGTTATGTTACTGACGAGGGGTACGGTAGTGTAGGGGTTATGTTACTGTGTGAGGGGGTACGGTAGTGTAGGGGTTATGTTACTGACGAGGGGTACAGTAGTGTAGGGGTTATGTTACTGGGTGAGGGGGTACGGTAGTGTAGGGGTTATGTTACTGGGTGAGGGGTTACGGTAGTGTAGGGGTTATGTTACTGGGTGAGGAGGTACGGTAGTATAGGGGTTATGTTACTGGGCGAGGGGGTACGGTAGTGTAGGGGTTATGTTACTGGGTGAGGGGTTACGGTAGTGTAGGGGTTATGTTACTGGGTGAGGGGTTACGGTAGTGTAGGGGTTATGTTACTGGGTGAGGGGTTACGGTAGTGTAGGGGTTATGTTACTGGATGAGGGGGTACGGTAGTGTAGGGGTTATGTTACTGGGTGAGGGGGTACAGTAGTGTAGGGGTTATGTTACTGACGAGGGGTACGGTAGTGTAGGGGTTATGTTACAGGGTGAGGGGGTACGGTAGTGTAGGGGTTATGTTACGGGGTGAGGGGGTACGGTAGTGTAGGGGTTATTTTACTGGGTGAGGGGGTACGGTAGTGTAGGGGTTATGTTACTGGGTGAGGGGGTACGGTAGTGTAGGGGTTATGTTACTGACGAGGGGGTACAGTAGTGTAGGGGTTATGTTACTGACGAGGGGTACGGTAGTGTAGGGGTTATGTTACTGTGTGAGGGGGTACGGTAGTGTAGGGGTTATGTTACTGACGAGGGGTACAGTAGTGTAGGGGTTATGTTACTGGATGAGGGGGTACGGTAGTGTAGGGGTTATGTTACTGGGTGAGGGGGTACAGTAGTGTAGGGGTTATGTTACTGGGTGAGGGGGTACGGTAGTGTAGGGGTTATGTTACTGACGAGGGGTACGGTAGCATAGGGGTTATGTTACTGGGTGAGGGGGTACAGTAGTGTAGGGGTTATGTTACTGACGAGGGGTACGGTAGTGTAGGGGTTATGTTACTGGGTGAAGGGGTACAGTAGTGTAGCGGTTATGTTACTGGGTGAGGGGGTACAGTAGTGTAGGGGTTATGTTACTGACGAGGGGTACGGTAGCATAGGGGTTATGTTACTGGGTGAGGGGGTACAGTAGTGTAGGGGTTATGTTACTGTGTGAGGGGGTACGGTAGTGTAGGGGTTATGTTACTGACGAGGGGTACGGTAGTGTAGGGGTTATGTTACTGGGTGAGGGGGTACAGTAGTGTAGCGGTTATGTTACTGGGTGAGGGGGTACGGTAGTGTAGCGGTTATGTTACTGGGTGAGGGGGTACGGTAGTGTAAGGGTTATGTTACTGGGTGAGGGGGTACAGTAGTGTAGCGGTTATGTTACTGGGTGAGGGGGTACGGTAGTGTAGCGGTTATGTTACTGGGTGAGGGGGTACAGTAGTGTAGCGGTTATGTTACTGGGTGAGGGGGTACAGTAGTGTAGCGGTTATGTTACTGGGTGAGGGGGTACAGTAGTGTAAGGGTTATGTTACTGACGAGGGGTACGGTAGTGTAGGAGTTATGTTACTGGGTGAGGGGGTACAGTAGTGTAGGGGTTATGTTACTGGGTGAGGTGGTACGGTAGTGTAGGGGTTATGTTACTGGGTGAGGGGGTACGGTAGTGTAGGAGTTATGTTACTGGGTGAGGGGGTACAGTAGTGTAGTGGTTATGTTACTGGGTGAGGGGGTACAGTAGTGTAGGGGTTATGTTACTGACGAGGGGGTATAGTAGTGTAGGGGTTATGTTACTGACGAGGGGTACGGTAGTGTATGGGTTATGTTACTGGGTGAGGGGGTACAGTAGTGTAGGGGTTATGTTACTGGGTGAGGGGGTACGGTAGTGTAGGGGTTATGTTACTGGGTGAGGGGGTACGGTAGTGTAGGGGTTATGTTACTGACGAGGGGGTATAGTAGTGTAGGAATTATGTTACTGACGAGGGGTACGGTAGTGTAGGGGTTATGTTACTGACGAGGGGTACAGTAGTATAGGGGTTATGTTACTGACGAGGGGGTATAGTAGTGTAGGGGTTATGTTACGGGGTGAGGGGGTACGGTAGTGTAGGGTTTATTTTACTGGGTGAGGGGGTACGGTAGTGTAGGGGTTATGTTACTGGGTGAGGGGGTACGGTAGTGTAGGGGTTATGTTACTGACGAGGGGGTACAGTAGTGTAGGGGTTATGTTACTGACGAGGGGTACGGTAGTGTAGGGGTTATGTTACTGGGTGAGGGGGTACGGTAGTGTAGGGGTTATGTTACTGACGAGGGGTACGGTAGTGTAGGGGTTATGTTACTGGGTGAGGGGGTACAGTAGTGTAGGGGTTATGTTACTGGGTGAGGGGGTACGGTAGTGTAGGGGTTATGTTACTGACGAGGGGTACGGTAGTGTAGGGGTTATGTTACTGGGTGAGGGGGTACGGTAGTGTAGGGGTTATGTTACTGGGTGAGGGCGTACGGTAGTGTAGGGGCTATATTACTGGGTGAGGGGGTACGGTAGTGTAGGGGTTATGTTACTGGGTGAGGGGGTACGGTAGTGTAGGGGTTATGTTACTGGGTGAGGGGGTACGGTAGTGTAGGGGTTATGTTACTGGGTGAGGGGGTACAGTAGTGTAGGGGTTATATTGCTGACGAGGGGTACGGTAGTGTAGGGGTTATGTTACTGGGTGAGGGGGTACGGTAGTGTAGGGGTTATGTTACTGGGTGAGGGGGTACGGTAGTGTAGGGGTTATGTTACTGGGTGAGGGGGTACGGTAGTGTCGGGGTTATATTACTGGGTGAGGGGGTACGGTAGTGTAGTGATTATGTTACTGGGCTAGTAACCTAGAGGCCTAGACTGTGGAATTCCCTGCCGCAGAGAGTTGTTGATGCCAGCTCATTGGATATATTCAAGAGGGAGCTAGATATGGCTCTTATGGCTAAAGGGATCAAGGGGTATGGAACGAAAGCAGGAAAGGGGTACTGAGGTGAATGATCAGCCATGATCTTATTGAATGGTGGTGCAGGCTCGAAGGGCCAAATGGCCTACTCCTGCACCTATTTTGTATGTTTCTATGTTTCTATGTCTAACAATCCGACCATGGCAGTTTAAGAATTGAATTCAGTTTAAAAAAAATATGCAAATAAGAAGCTGTTATCAGTAAAAGTGACCATGAAGCCGTCGGATTGTCATAAAAACCCAGCTGGTTCACTAATGTTCACTTTAGCGAAGGATTCCTGACGCCTTTACCCTTCTGGCCTATATGTGACTCCAGTCCCACACCAACGTGGTTGACTCCTAACGACCTTCTGAAGTGGCTTGTGGAGCTCACACCGGGAACTCCCTACCTAGCAGTGTCGTGGAGCACCTTCGCCGCATGGAGTGCAGATTGAGAGCTGCCAGCACCTGCTTGGGGGCTAACTCGGAATAGACAATAAATGGTAGCCTTGCGAGTGACGCCCACATCACGAGAACTAATCATGTATTTTTTTAAGTCAATGCACTGCCACATAAAGCATTGCTCCTCCACTGTAAGCCCTGCCTGCACTCGCCCCTGTGTGGGAAATGTGTTATGCTGACCCTGCACCTGATACTCTATCTGACTCCATGTGTATGAGGTACGTGTCTGTGTCTGTGCCAGTAGCCCTCTGTGATGTATGCCGTGATGTTAGAGTTGATGGAGCACTAAATTCTAGTGAGGAACTGATCAGCAGGCTGGACGAACTTTGGGCTGGGTTGAGTGTTATATATATTACTTATTCATAAGCACATTGTGTTGGATATTCCTGGTTTAGAAGCACATTGGGGTGGAAATTTGGTACCACCCATTTTAAAGCGCTAATGGCGGCGGAGCGGTAAATTTTGCGCCGGGAAATGGTTTGTGCCTCCAGCCGCAAACTTCACCAGCTGGCCCTGAGTGTGGGGCGGGGCACTAACGGAGGCGTTGCACACCTTTCTTCGGGCACTAGGCCACTGCGCAATTGAAAATCCCGAGTTAAAGAGCCGGCCTCGGAGTGCTCTAAGAGAGGTTTCCCTGGGGGAAAAAATTGGCAAAAAATACACCCAAAACATTCCCAATACATTACTGACGCCACATCAACATAAATGGCAAAAATTCAAAAATAAAACACAATCACACTTACCGCAGATCGGCATTCCTTCCCACACTGCCGCCGGTAAAGCTCGGACCGCCCACTTTCCCAGGCGGTCCCACCAGGGCGCGTTACAGGGCGCTGCGGGTCGGGCGCGAAACACATATCGAGCTGGTGTCACAACCAGGGGCGTTACATACCGGCTCGCCTCTCCCGGACGGTACTACTCCGTGCCCCCCCCTCCCTGCAAACCCGGCATCGAATGTCCCGGCTGGGCGCTGGAAGCTGGCTGCCCGCCCAGCAATGCTTTCCACCGCCATTACTACCAACAGAGGCGGCGACAAACTGAAAACCCAGCCCATTGTGATGGGTATTCCTGGTTTAGGAGCCCATTACGTTCTGTATCCTGGTTTAGAGACACACTGTGTTGGGTATTCCTGGTTTAGGAGCACATTACGTTCTGTATCCTGGTTTAGAGACACATTGTGATGGGTATTCCTGGTTTAGGAGCCCATTACGTTCTGTATCCTGGTTTAGAGACACACTGTGTTGGGTATTCCTGGTTTAGGAGCCCATTATGTTCTGTATCCTGGTTTAGAGACACATTGTGTTGGGTATTCCTGGTTTAGGAACACATTGTGATGGGTATTCCTGGTTTAGAAACACGTTGCGACGTTATTCCTGGTTTAGAAGCACATTGCATTGAGTATTCCTGGTTTAGATTGCATAAATATAAAACATATGTGAATTTACAATGTAACCAAAATATCTGTAAATGTAGTTATTTGTGCAATGGTTTCAGAATATATATATTTGTTCACCTATATATACAATGAATTCATAAAATATGTCTGGGAATGTTCTATTTTAAACAACAAGAACTGATATTTGCATTTCTCACACCTCGTGCCCTCTGTGAGTGAAGTTAGGAGAGCCAGTCTTTGTGTGTGTTGGAGGTTGAGGACCAGGGCACTGCTGAACTGACTGACCTTTGGTAATAATCGCCCTAATACAGTAGTATGTTTAAATAGTAATTCCTGAAGACCGGTGCCTCCTGTGTTTATTTTTCCTCTTTTTATTTCTCCCGTCCAGTTGCCTCCCACACTCTTCTGCAGGCAGCTCATGCTGGGCTCACTATCACAGTCGCTGCATTGCTTCCATAGCTTGGCTGTGTTATTGTGTGAGCCTGGGTTGTGAATAGGGGAGGGAGGTAAGGGTAGCCCAGGAGATGGGACATGGTCTGTGGAAGCAGTGAATTTTATTGGCCAAATAACTTTGATCTCATTCCATGGTTAATGATGCATTTAAGAGATCCTGGAGTTATACTGATTACCCGCCTCTCGCTCAGTGTCATGGGATTGCTACATGATGCGTGGCATGAGTGCGGGCTCAGTGAGCTGTGTTTGCTCTGGGGCCAGGCTGTTGGTTGTCCGTGCTATTCCACGGTGGGCCAGCTTGTCAGTCATCCTGGGTGAGAGCAGTGCTCGCGACCATCATTGTCACCATCATTACAATTGAATGGTGATGTGATGCTTGTGACTGAGGTCCTCAAATGTCTAATTTTGTAAGAAGATGTTTGCTGCTCCTGTAGCATGCCTCACAGTGGTGTCTGACTTCCTGCTTGATGTAAGTGTTTGCTAACTGGCTGGTTGGAATTTTGCACGGCAGAGCAGAATTGGTTTCCCCTCACTTCTGGTAACGAGCACCCCTGGGATGACATTCCTTAACACACTCAGGAAATTGGAAATGTAACACTACCAACCATGGTGTGGTTCTGCCTTTCATACATGTTTTTTGGTGTTGCTGCAAACACTGATCTCAACAGCGACGTGCAATTATATAACGGATTAAAGGGTCCCAAAGCGCTTCAATAAGAGCATAAAAACATAGAATTGGGGTAGCACACTCGCCTCTGAGTCAGAGGGTTGGGGGTTCAAGTCCCATTCCAGGGACTTGTGCATAAATCTAGGCTGACACTCCAGTGCAGTGCTGAGGGTGTGCTGCACTGTTGGAGGTGTGCTGTCTTTTGGATGAGACGTTAAACCAAGGCCCCATCTGCCTTCTCAGGTGGATGTAAAAGATCCCATGGCACTATTTTGAAGAAGACCAGGGGAGTTATCCCCGGTGTCCGATTGATTGGATTCCTGTGTCCATTTGATCCAGGGCGGGTCTGCTTATTCTCAATCACCTGTTACAGCCTGTGTTTGCCTCTCTGCAGGTGACTCTGGAGAAGGTGCTGGGCATCACGGTTTCTGGAAGCAGTGGGCTTGCGTGCGATTCGCGGACGGGACTCGTGGCCTATCCCTCAGGGTAAGTGGGTGTTCACATGAAGATTGACTCACAGAATCCTGTTACCTTTAAACTACACGACTGTCCAGCCTGGCATCTATTGCATTTTTCAACCAGTATTTATTATTATTTTTTTGTCAACCTAGTTTCGCTCGCTGCTGCGTTTATGTGTATGATTGTGTCTGGGTAATCGAATGCTCGTGTTTGGAAAGCTAAGTGTGTGGGACCTGTATATATGATGTGGCTGTAATGTATTAATTTGAATGCAGTCGATGTGGAATTGCAGCTGCACACCCCAGGTGTGAGGGGAGGGACATTATGGAGCCGGTTTCTCCTTCTTCTTAGGCGGTCCCTTGTATCGAGGAGGACTTGCTTCCACACCAAAATGGGATGAGTTCACAGGTGTTTCAATGAAGGACCTAATATTCCAGGTCCCAAACTACATCCTGAAGGGTGGAAGATGCCTGTGTGTGGATTTTTTTAACATGTGGTGACCGTTGCACACCAGCCACCACACGGGCTTGGCAGAGTTAGATCTTGGTCCAGTGGCAAGGATTACCCAAGACAACTGGAGACCAGCTCTGCTGCACGGACCCTAGTGCGCCCACATATCGCAGTGTGGGCCTCTCACCCAGTGTGTGACCACCGCACTGTCACCTATCCTTTGTGTAGCCAGCTGCAAAGAGGTGCTGGCCAATGCTTGATTGCCTGTTGCTTGGAGGTGAAGGAGATAGGAAACCAATGAAAGATATGGCCATTTCTGCGATAAAGGTTTGTACCGTCCTGATCTATTGCCCTGCCCCCTCATTACCGAGAATTGCAGATCCATGGAAGCTGTTTAAAAGATTCTGAAAACTCAAGGCTCAATAAGGTCATAGCCGTACTCTCGCAAAGCCATTATTTCCACAATTGTCTTGGCACAGCCTTAATAGCACAATGACAAAAGGATTTATTTATAAAATTCCTTTAGGTTGTGCAGCTGATGGAAGCTGTTGCGAATTCATAGGTTTTCCCAACATATACCTGCATAGGTATTTGCTGCAGTCAACGAGGGTGGCTTCAAATTTGCCCGCATTAAGCTGGAGGATGTTTCAGCTCACTTAGTTCTCACTGAGTATCTATTTGGAGTTCCTGTTTATTCAGGGTAACTGTGGATAGTGCCTGTTTATTCAGCAAGGTAAGGGTTACTCACTAACTGTACAGAGTCCCTGTTTATTCAGCAGGGTAAGGGTTACTCACTGTAACTGTACAGAGTCCCTGTTTATTCAGCAAGGTAAGGGTTACTCACTAACTGTACAGAGTCCCTGTTTATTCAGCAGGGTAAGGGTTACTCACTGTAATTGTACAGAGTTCCTGCTTATTCAGCAGGGTATGGATTACTCACTGTGAAACTGTACAGTCCCAGTTTGTTCAGCAGGGTAAGGGTTACTCACTGGAACTGTACAGAGTCCCTGTTTATTCAGCAGGGTAAGGTTTTTTTTAAATTTTTAAATTATTTTTTAATATATTTATTTATTTAGTTTTTTTCAGCAGGGTAAGGGTTACTCACTGTAACTGTACAGAGTCCCTGTTTATTCAGCAGGGTAAGGGTTACTCACTGTGTCACTGTACAGGGTCCCTGTTTATTCAGCAGGATAAGGGTTACTCTGTAACTGTATAATCCCAGTTTGTTCAGCAGGGTAAGGGTTACTCACTGTGTAACTGTACAGAGTCCTTGCTCAGTTAACAAGGGAAAAGTTAAATTCAGTTCTTCTACCCTGTCAGGTAGAATTGTTGGTGCTGATTCCAATTTGACCAGCCTGTGTTGTTTATTTCTATTTGCTGTTGTAATGAGATAAAATATAATCAGACGTCACACCCCTGAAGCAGGAGCAGGTGGGGGGAAGGGCTAGTCAGTGATATCGTGAGCTGTGTTAAAGGTCTCAGGTAGTCAATGACAAATGGAAATTGGTGAATAATTGAAAAAGCGTCTCATACTTAATCTGTGTGTGCACACACTCACCTTTCTCCCTGTTTGTGTCTCAGATGTTGCAGTGGGCCCTGATAAGGCCGTGCTTATAAATGAGTGATCGAGATAAAATACTGACCTCCCACTGCTCCATAGAGCTTAGTTTGTCTCTCTGAGATACCGATCACCGATAGTCCAATACCCTTTTTCTGTGTTTGTGTTTGTCTCTCTCACACATTCTTTTTCTATTTCTTTCCCTTTGACTCGTTCACTCTTTCTGTGTGCGGGGGGAGAGAAATTTAAACTTGCTGCCCTGGCGTAAAACTGGCGTCAATCGGGCGTCCAATCTACCTTTCCACTGGGAGCCACTGGGAGATTGTGAAGGTCGAAAGTCAGATCAAAAATAAGTCTGTTGTTCCCGTGCTGCATTGTGTGTGTGTGAAAAATAAATGGACAGTACTTACACAGAGCAGCACACAGTTACATGCTTATCCACGTGGAAACGGGCCTATTTTGTGGTCACGCAAATGTGATCGGTTGTGTTTTGTACACAGCCGCAGCCAGTTTTTTTTTAATGTCCTTTCAGCTGCCTTCAGTTGACTGGTCCTGATGGCCGTTAAAGCTGCGTGATCATTTTATTGGCAAATGGTAGCTGAGGGTTTGAACAGCTCAAGGTTGTTGATGATTGAATTGAGCATTTATAAGCTGGATTCGAAGCGTTGTACGCCAGTAGTGCGGTTAGTTGATTTTTTAAATTAGAAATGCTGTACTGTTCCATGTCCTCGCCCCTCCCTATCTCTGGAACCTCCTCCAGCCCCACAACCCACCGAGATCTCTGTGCTCCTCCAATTCTGGACTCTTGTGCATCCCTCGCTCCACCATTGACGGCCGTGCCTTCAGCCGTCTAGGCTCCCTGGAGTTCCCTCCCTGAACCTCTCCGCCTCTCGCTCCTCTTTGGAGACACTCCTTAAACCTGCCTGTTTGACCCAAATATCTCCTTCTTTGGCTTGGTGTCCATTTTTGACTGATTACGCTCCTGTGAAGCACCTTGGAACGTTTTACTACGTTAAAGGCGTTAGATAAATGTAAACTGTTGTGTGTTGGGCCCTCTATTGTGTGCGCCGTGGTAACTGAACTCTTGAAGGCTTCCAGAACCTTTTTTTAAAGCCCTATTGGCCTTTGTTGGACTGGACCCATCCGCAGCTGATGTGGTTTCTAGTCACTAATCGGAAGCTGGTTGTTAAGACTTACAAGACAGCGGGCCTTTGTACAGAGACCTTCAGATGCTCCCTTTCCGTCCTTGATGAGAATGATGCACAGCATAATATCTATGGAGACATTCTTCGCCCCACAACATGCTGAGCAGGTTGATGATTTGAATAAGCACGTTTCAGAGGAGGGGTTGTGGGGAGGGGGGAGGGGGGAGGGGGGAGGGGGGTGGGGGGTCATGAGAGAGGCTCCTAACTTTGTGAAGACATTGTTAGCTGCACAGTGGCTGCCGCATGCATGCAACTGGGCGTGGAACGATTGAATTTGTGGGCAAGATGGAATGGCAGATTTCCTGCCAAAAGTAAATGAGGAAGAAATATCAAAAATGTTACCGAACCACTTCGTAAAGGCACTTGCCCATTTTTGAGAATAAATGTCAAGGGAAACACCTCCCAGAGCCAGTCCAAAAACATGAGCACATAAATCCAGGCTGACACTCCAGTGCGGTGCTGAGGGAGTGCTGTACTGTCGGAAGTGTCGCCTTTTGGATGAGATGTTAAATCGAGGCCTCGTCTGCCCTCTCAGGTGGACATCAAAGATCCCATGACACTATCTCGAAGAAGAGCAGGGAAGTTATCCCCTGTGTCCTGGGCCAATATTTATCCCTCGACCAACATCACTAACGCAGTGAATCTGGTCATTTATCTCATTGCTGTTTGTGGGAGCTTGTTGTGCACAAATTGGCTGCTGCATTTCCCACATTGTAGCAGTGACTGCACTTCAAAAAGCACCTTGGAACATTGAGATTGTGAAAGGCATAATGTAAATGTCTATTTTTATCTGATTTGACACCTCTTCAACAGTGCTTGGACGCCTCGCCTACTTTTTGTTTACTTTCCCGCTCAATCCGAAAGATGGCACCTCTGACAGTGCAGCACTCCCTCAGTAACTGCGCTGAAGTGTCAGCCTAGATTATGTGCTCTATGAGGGAGCTTCTGAGAGCAGAGGGGTGTGTGGGGTACTGGCTGAAGGAGCAGCCACCAATGGTAAAGCAGAGGGAGCAGGGAACTAAAGTTGAGGAGCTTTATGGGGAAGCAGTAACTGAGTTTGGCTGGTGCACGGCCATGGTGAGGTTTGAAAATGAGGATGAGGGTCTTGAAATCAATTTACTGGGACATGGGAGCTAGTCGCGCTTGACGAGGACTGGGGTGGGAGTGAGGGTGAGGGTCTGGCCTATGGCATTTTGAATCAGTTGATTCAGGGAGACTGGGGAAAAAAGGAGCACTGGAGGTAAAGTGGACTACTGCTTCACCTAGTGGACTACTGCGGCAATGCAACTACTGATATAAATACAATAAAAGGTCATGTGGCAAAGTCACATAATTGACAGTTTGTGTTAAGAGCCATCTTGTGCATTGTGTGCTTCTTGGTGATGTCGTAAAAATATATCACAAAGCAGTCGGTTTCAATGGCCGTGGGGGAGAGGCCGGGAGCATTGTGGAGGTGCAGGGCTACGGTTTCGGTAATGGATTGCATGCGGAAGAGGAAGTCGAGCTTGTGGGTTGAGCAGCACACCGAGGCCTGTGCCTCCCGACTTAGCCTGAGGCAGTCGTGAGGAGGCCGAGGGGCCACTGACACATAGCTTCCAGCGGGAGCCCAAGAGGACGGGTTCCCTCATGCCAGTCTCAGTATCAGGCAAGCAGTTGGAGAGTAGGACGGAGATTGATGGAAGAGGTAGAGACTGGAGAGATTTCTTTTTGATATCCAGGTCACAGAAATTAACAACTTACATTGCCAGTTGGCGGTTAGATTCAAGAAAGAAAGAAAGACTTGCATTTATATAGTGCCTTTCACGACCACCGAACATCTCAAAGCGCTTTACAGCCAATGAAGTACTTTTGGAGTGTAGTCACTGTTGTAATGTGGGAAACGCAGCAGTCAATATGTGCACAGCAAGCTCCCACAAACAGCACTGTGATAATGACCAGATAATCTGTTTTTGTTATGTTGTTTGAGGGATAAATATTGACCAGGACACCAGAGATAACTCCTCTGCTCTTCTTTGAAATAGTACCATGGGATCTTTTACGTCCACCTGAGAGAGCAGGGGGGGGGCCGCAGTTTAACGTCTCATCCAAAAGACAGCACCTCCAACAGTGCAGTGCTCCATCAGCACTGCACTGGAGTGTCAGCCTAGATTTTTGTGCTCAAATTCCAGGAGTGAGTCTTGAACTCACAACCTTCTGACTCAGAGGCAAGTGTGCTACCCACTGAACCACAGATTCAAAAAAACACAAGACCTCCTCAACTATCAGTTCTGAAATAAATTTCACAAAAATACAACACGCTTTTTAAAATTCCTGGCTCCTCCATAAATCCAATTTTAGCGAAATAATAAAGCAAGTTATTGTTTGTGAAGCGCTGTGGGACATTGCTGAGAGATGTGATATAAATTCAAGTTTTTTTCTTTAACCAGATACTTATCCAGAGATTAATCCAGGTCTATGGGCTAAATTTTACAAAATGGGCGTTATTTCCGGCGTGCGCGGTAAAAATGGGTTTTCAGATCGCTGGCTTCTCACCCATTCTCAAAGCACCTAGTATCCATTTTTGCAATTGGGCGTTACCGCGAGCGATATGAGATGGGCGGTAGCGTTAAATCTCGCTGACCTTCTGCCGTAAAGTGTCACCGTCCTTAGCAACGGCATGGCAACGCTCGATTCCTGCGATTCAGGAGGTCAAGGGTCATCATGACATACGTAGAAGAGGAGACAGAGAGAGAGGGAGCCGAGAGGGACTGAAATGTGTGTGGCTGTGGTGTGTGCTTGTCTGGCTGTTGTGGGAAGCACGAGTGAGATTCACCAGTAGTAAAAAGCCTACTAAGCACCAAGAACATAGTTGGCACCGAGTTTTTACCCAACAAATAATATATAACATGGCAGGGATGGTGGAGGCCCTGGAGCTGGTAGCCAGGAACACTGGTGGCAGAGGGCTCCCAGTGGTCCCGGAGCGCGGCACTGCACCCCAAGGTGACGCACCCCCATTGCCAACCACATATGAGAGCCAGGAGCAACATCTTGCTTCTGGCTCGGAGCACGTTCCCACCTCAGGACCGTCCTCTCTCGTATCCGTCCAAGCAGCGGGTCGGCCATCATACCCTTCGCCATGAAGCATCACCTGAGGGGCTCCTCGGCCAGGCGGCTTGGAGTCAGGAGGGGAAGGGAAAGTGGTAGAGGTGGGGAGGAGAAGCGGGGTGGAGGGGGGCGGGGGGGGAAGGGTTGGTTTTTCCAGAAATACTTATGATTTCAGACTAATGTTCGGCTTAAATGTTTTTTGCGCATGGCTCAGATAGCTCTGGTTATCGCTGGTGATTCCTTAACATCAAAGAGTATAATTACACTTAACTTTAATCAACTTAAACTTTAACTGTCACCAAGGTGATGCGCACCATTGATGTATGTCCTGTACACCCAGCAGTCTGTCAGCTTTCTAAATACCTCAAATGTTCTTTCAGGCAAAGCGATCATTGATGAGCTCCTGATGTAAGGCTCTTGCAGCTATCATGCCACCATGGGCCCTTTTATGCGGTCTACAGGGGGGCGGGGGCATGGCTTCAGCGTCAGCCTGATTATCTGGGCCCGATGTCAGCTTCCGCCTCCTCATCCTCCTCAGTTGACTGACGACTGTAATTATTATGAAATTCTCGGGAATATTGTTCGGCCATGCCCATCGATCTCGCTGTCTGACAAGCAATCTCAAAAATCAAGTCATCCGTTGTCAATAACTTTCTTCTGATCGCATCATTTTTCATCCCACAAACAAAATGGTCCCACAATGCTCGGTTTTGAAAGTTTCTGAAATTACTTTTTTAATGCTACGATGTACTCACTGATATGTTCATCAGTCTTTTGATTTCGTATACCGAAACGATAGCTTTCAGCAATTTCTAATGGTTTGGGGTTGTACTGCTGCTCCAGCTTCGTATGAATCTCTTTAAGCGTTGTGTCCTTTGGCTCGTCAGGCACAAGCAGATTTAGCAGCGTTTCATACAATTCCGGACCCGCTTCAGATAAGAAAATCGCTCTCTTACATTCCACCACAGCCCAGTTCTGATCAGCATTTTCTGGAACTTCGATTATATTATTTGCGTAGTGAAATACATTTCTAGCCAGTCCACATATGCCTTAAACCTTTCCTGGTCGCATTTATGTTCACCTAAGTGTCCCATTACTGCTATGGATGCCGCCATTTTGTCTCTGCAGTGCAGACAGTGTGCTCGTTTTTTTTTACTTCAGATTTTGTAGCTATTTCCAAAGACAGAGAAGATTCCAACATCTCTCTGTCAGCTGGCTGAATCCTTCAGCAACAAAATTTCAGCTTTATATCATCGGAAAAAATTCCATCTCATCGGCAAATGTGATATTTTCACAGAGCA
This sequence comes from Pristiophorus japonicus, assembly GCF_044704955.1. NCBI lineage: Eukaryota > Metazoa > Chordata > Chondrichthyes > Pristiophoridae > Pristiophorus > Pristiophorus japonicus. Next base: position 169,567,383 of record NC_091980.1, on the reverse strand, counting down.
CAGCATACACAGCTTTCTATAATGCATCTCAGAAGTTCTGGAAGCTTCTGGTCAGCTGACTCATTTATTCACCTTTTGTTGCAGTAACACAATACGTCCACATCCACAGTGTGGAGCTACAACATTACAAGCTTACAGACATTACAGCCAGGACACCGGGAAAACTCCCCTGCCCTTCAAAGAGTGCCGTGGGATCTTTTACATCCATCTGAGAGGGCAGACGGGACCTCGGTTTAACGTCACATCTAAAAGATGCTAGCTTTGACAGTGCAGCGCTCCCTAAATACTGCACTGAAGCATCAGCCTAGATTATGTGCTCAAATCTTTGGAGTGGGGCTCGAATAGTTACATGTTTACCATATGAACCCTTTCAATCTAACTCCTCAAGTTGTCAAAATAGTACCGCCATAGGCTACAGGTTAGCCTATTGTTGGAGATGGTGAGTACAGCACACTGCACCATCAGGTGAGTCTGTCTACAAGAGTACCATCTGCATAAAGTCAAAACATATACGATAATGAGGGGGCTCAACAAGGTGGATGCAGAGAGGATATTTCCACTCATAGGGGAAACTACAACTGGGGGACATAGGGCTAGATTTGACACTTTTGTGCATATCGCCCAAAAATGGGCGTTATTTCCGGTGTGGGCAGTAAAAATGGGATTTCAGATCGCCGGCTTCTCGCCCATTCTCAGAGCACCTAGTCTCCATTTTAAAAAATGGGCATTATCGCAAGCGATCTGAAATGGGGGGTGCCGTTAACTCTCGCTGACCTTCTACCGTAAAGTGTCACCATCCTTAGCAACGGCATGGCAACGCTCGATTCCCGTGATTCAGAAGGTCAAAGGTCATCATGATATGCAGAGAAGAGGAGACAGAGAGAGAGCTGAGAGGAACTGAAAGTGTGTGTGGCTGTGGTGTGTCTGGCTGTTGTGGGAGGCACGAGGGAGATTCACAGCAGCAAAAAGCCTACTAAGCACCAAGAACATAGTTGGCACCGAGTTTTTGTCCAACAAGTAAGATATAACATGGAAGGGATGGTGGAGGCCCTGGAGTTGGTAACCAGAAACACTGGTGGCAGAGGGCTCCCAGTGGTCCCAGAGCGCGGCACTGCACCCCCATTGCCAACCACACATGAGAGCTAGGAGCAACATCCTGCTTCTGGCTCGGAGCACGGTCCCACCTCGGCACTGTCCTCTCCCATATCCATCCAAGGAGCGGTTCGTTTATCATCACCCCCCCCAATGAAGCATCGCCTGAGGAGCTCCTTGGCCAGGCGGCTTGGAGTCAGGAGGGGAAGGGGTAGAGGTGGGGAGGAGAAGCGGCGGGGGGGGGGGGTGGAGGGTTGGTTTTTACAGAAATAATGATGATTTCAGACAACTGTTCGGTTTAAATGTTTTTATTTAACAAAACCTTATGTGTATTGGCTCAGATAGTTGCATCGTTACATGCTGGTGATTCCTTAACATCAAAGGGTATAATTACACTTAACTTCAATCAACTTAAACATTAACTGTCACCAAGGTGATGCCCACCATTGATGTATGACCTGTACACCCAGCAGTGTGTCAGCCTTGTAAATAACACCAACATTCTTTCAGGCAAAGCGCTCATTGATGAGCTCTTAACGTAAGGCTCTTGCAGCTATCATGCCACCAAGGTTCCTTTCATGCAGTCTATAGCGGGGGCAGGCTATTTCAGAGGAAACCACAATGATTGATGGAGAGTCACAGAATTGCAATTTATAGAGCATCATGGAAGGAATGGAGAAGAATGTTGTTGCAATAATTGAATCAAGAGTTTGAATGACCTGCTGACACATGAGAACGTCGGCAGAGCATTTGAACCGTAAAATTAAATTACAGCATTGTTACTGTCATCCACATGGTATTTTGAACTCGCGGTATGAATTAAAGGGGCACCGTCTTCATGGGAAAAGTATTTGACAAACCTTTTCTGTTTCTCCATTTGTTTGTCAAGAAAACATGACAAGAGTTATGTAAATGCGGCATGGCAGTTTAGTCAGCGAGCATCTTCAGATCGCTTCGTACCAAAGTGCATTTAGTACATTGTGTATATTGTGCTTTACTGTTGTGTGGTGTGCTGTTTGTGAGAAAATCTTAACTTGCTCCTCAAATTGGTCCATCACTCTTTTCAGTCTGTGACTACCAGCAGGTGATTGTGGTGCTGCACAGTTCAAACATGCTCTCCCCAGGCACAACCCAGGTTTGGAAGGGCGCAGAAAAAGAAACCCTATAATTTTACTGTTTTTCGCAGTTCAAATGGACTTGTACGTAAACAATTCACATACTTCTCCTTCCAACTTACTGACATTCCTGAAGCAACGCTTCATTGTGTCACTTGCACAGGGCAACTGATGTCTGCCATACGTTAAAGATAAGATTTGCCAAACACAGGTGGACCGTGCCCTTTAGGGAAAAGGAGAACAGGCAGTGTTGCATGTTTGAGTAAAACACATGGTCCTTGCTGGATGTTTAAGTGCCTCTCATCAGCGATGATCATCTTTTCCAGGGACTGTATGCCCTCAGTGTCAGCACAGGATCATAGGACTTGCTAGACAAAGAAAGTCCATGGTCCATCTAGTTCACCTTCTACCATTCTGGTAGCCATCATGATCGAACAATAATGGAGTTGTTGACTAATCACAGCAATAGATCTCCATCAGTCAGTCTACAACAGACCCAGACATGAGGTTAGGGAACCCCCAGTAGTGGAGAGCTTTGGGAGCCATAGGTCCAAAATCACCTGTTCCTCCCCAGCATATTACACTTACCTCCTGACTCCCCAAAGCCTTTCCACCATCTACAAGACACAAGTCAGGAGTTTGATGGAATACTCTCCACTTGCCTGGATGAGTCGTCATCATCATAGGCAGTCCCTCGGAATCGAGGAAGACTTGCTTCCACTCTTAGCATGAGTTCTTAGGTGACTGTACAGTCTAATATGAGAGCCACAGTCTCTGTCACAGGTGGGACAAATAGTCATTGAGGGAAAGACTGGGTAGGGAGCCTGGCTTGCCCAACGCTCCTTCCGCTGCTTGCCCTTGATTTGTGCATGCTCTCGGCAACGATACTCGAGGTGCTCAGCATCCTCCCGAATGCACTTCCTCCACTTAGGGCGGTCTATGGCCAAGGACTCCCAGGTGTGAGTGGGGATGTCGCACTTTATCAGGGAGGCTTTGAGTGTGTCCTTGTAACGTTTCCTCTGCCCGCCTTTGGCTCGTTTGCCGTGGACGAGTTCCGAGTAGAGCGCTTGCTTTGCAAGTCTCGTGTCTGGCATGCGAACTATGTGGCCTGCCCAGCGGAGCTGATCAAGTGTGGTCAGTGCTTCGATGCTGGGGATGTTGGCCTGGTCGAGGACGCTAATGTTTGTGCGTCCAGGGGATTTGCAGGATCTTGCGGAGACATCGCTGGTGGTATTTCTCCAGCGGCTTGATCCATGTGGATCACGTCTCTGAGCCATACAGGAGGGTGGGTATTACTATGGCCCTGTAGACATTGAGCTTGGTGACAGTTTTGAGGGACTGATCTTCCAACACTCTTTTCCTCAGGCGGCCGAAGGCTGCACTGGCGCACTGGAAGCGGTATTGGATCTCATCTTCAATGTCTACTCTTGTTGATAAGAGGCTCCCGAGATAGGGGAAGTGGTCCACGTTGTCCAAGGCCACACCGTGGATCTTGATGACTGGGGGACAGTGCTGTGCGGCGAGGACAGGTTGGTAGAGGACCTTTGTCTTACTAATGTTTAGCGTAAGGCCCATGCTTTCATACGCCTCGGTAAATACGTCGACTATTTCCTGGAGTTCAGCCTCTGTGTGTGCACAGACGCAGGCATCATCCGTGTACTGTAGCTCGACGACAGAGGTAGGGGTGGTCTTGGACCTGGTCTGGAGACGGCGAAGGTTGAACAGCTTCCCACTGGTTCTGTAGTTTAGCTCCACTCCAGCGGGGAGCTTATCAACTGTGAGGTGGAGCATGGCAGCGAGGAAGATTGAGAAGAGGGTTGGGACGATGATACAGCCCTGCTTGACCCCGGTCCGGACATGAATTGGGTCTGTGATGGATCTTTTGGTAAGGATCACGGCCTGCATGTCGTCGTGGAGCAGGCGGAGGATGGTGACGTACTTTTGGGGGCATCCGAAACGGAGGAGGACGCTCCATAGACCCTCACGGTTGACAGTGTCGAAGGCCTTTGTAAGGTCGAAGAAGGCCATGTATAAGGATTGGCGCTGTTCCCTGCATTTTTCCTGCAGTTGTCGCGCTGCAAAGATCATGTTATTTGTGCCCCGGAGGGGACGGAATCAGCACTGCGACTCCGGGAGGAGCTCCTCAGCCACAGGAAGAAGACGGTTGAGGAGGACTCTAGCGACGACTTTCCCAGTGGCTGATAGCAGCGAGATTCCTCTGTAGTTGCCGCAGTCGGACTTGTCCCCTTATTTAAAGGTGGTCACGATCACTGCATCTCTGAGATCCCCCGGCATGCTCTCCTCCCTCCAGATGAGAGAGATGAGGTCATGTATTTGCACCAGTAGTGCCTTGCCGCCATACTTCAGTGCCTCAGCAGAGATTCCATCCACTCCCGTAGCCTTGTTGTTATTTAGCTGCCTTGTGGCCTTTTCTACCTCGTGCAGTGTTGGGATCTCACTGAGGTGGTGGTGGGTAGCATGTTGCGGGATGGAGTCGAGAACACTCGAGTCAAAGGCAGAGTCTCGTTTGAGGAGATCTTCGAAGTGTTCATTCCAGAGGGCCCTGACTGCCTCGGTGTCCTTGATGAATGTTTCCCTGTTCTTGGCCAGAAGTGGGATGGGGGCTTGGGAGTTTGGACCGTAGGTGGCCTTGACTGCAGTGAAGAATCCTCGCACATCATGGCTGTCGACCAGTTGTTGTATCTCCTGTGCTTTCTCCATCCACCACCTGTTCTTTAGGTCCCGGGTTTTTTGTTGGACCTTAGCCTTTAGCCTTCTGTAATGCTGCTTTGCTGCTCCTGAGTTGGATTGCTGTTTAAGGCTCAGAAATGCCCTGCGCTTGCAATCTATTAGTTCTTGAATCTCCTGATCATTCTCATCAAACCAGTCCTGGTGTTTCCTGGTTGAGTGAACGAGCGTCTCTTTGCAGATACTGGTTATGGAGGCCCGGAGGGCAGACCAAGCGCTGTGGGCATTCTGCATCTCGGATCATCAAGGCACGCCAGGTTAGCTGTGAGGTGCTGACTGTAAAGGGCTCTCTTAGCTGGGTCTTTAAGTGCCCCGACATTGACGTTTTTGCAGCATTGCTTCTGCTGCCCTTTCCGCTTTGGGGCTAGGTTGATGTCAATGATGGATCGGATCCAGCAGTTATCAGTTCCTGTCATGGCACGGGTGATGTGCACATCCTTGCAATCCCTGGCTCGGACGATGACATAGTCGAGCAGGTGCCAGTGTTTGGAGCAAGGGTGTTGCCACGATGCCTTGTATTTGTCTCTCTGGCGGAACAAGGTGTTGGTGATGACAAGTTCATGCTCTAGACATTTTGTCAGGAGTAGGGTACCGCTGGAGTTGGCTTTCCCTACCCCCTCTCTGCCAATCACGCCTCCCCAGAGCTCTGTGTCCTCGCCAACCCTGGCGTTGAAGTTGCCGAGGAGGATCAGTTTGTCGCCCGCAGGGGCGCAGGTCATAGAAACATAGAAACATAGAAACATAGAAAATAGGTGCAGGAGTAGGCCATTCGGCCCTTCTAGCCTGCACCGCCATTCAATGAGTTCATGGCTGAACATTCAACTTCAGTACCCCATTCCTGCTTTCTCGCCATACCCCTTGATCCCCCAAGTAGTAAGGACCTCATCTAACTCCTTTTTGAATATATTTAGTGAATTGGCCTCAACAACTTTCTGTGGTAGAGAATTCCACAGGTTCACCACTCTCTGGGTGAAGAAGTTCCTCCGCATCTCGGTCCTAAATGGCTTACCCCTTATCCTTAGACTGTGACCTCTGGTTCTGGACTTCCCCAACATTGGGAACATTCTTCCTGCATCTAACCTGTCTAACCCCGTCAGAATTTTAAATGTTTCTATGAGGTCCCCTCTCATTCTTCTGAACTCCAGTGAATACAAGCCCAGTTGATCCAGTCTTTCTTGATAGGTCAGTCCCGCCATCCCGGGAATCAGTCTGGTGAACCTTCGCTGCACTCCCTCAATAGCAAGAATGTCCTTCCTCAGGTTAGGAGACCAAAACTGTACACAATACTCCAGGTGTGGCCTCACCAATGCCCTGTACAACTGTAGCAACACCTCCCTGCCCCTGTACTCAAATCCCCTTGCTATGAAGGCCAACATGCCATTTGCTTTCTTAACCGCCTGCTGCACCTGCATGCCAACCTTCAATGACTGATGTACCATGACACCCAGGTCTCTTTGCACCTCCCCTTTTCCTAATCTGTCACCATTCAGATAATAGTCTGTCTCTCTGTTTTTACCACCAAAGTGGATAACCTCACATTTATCCACATTATACTTCATCTGCCATGCATTTGCCCACTCACCTAACCTATCCAAGTCGCTCTGCAGCCTCACAGCATCCTCCTCGCAGCTCACACTGCCACCCAACTTAGTGTCATCCGCAAATTTGGAGATACTACATTTAATCCCCTCATCTAAATCATTAATGTACAGTGTAAACAGCTGGGGCCCCAGCACAGAACCTTGCGGTACCCCACTAGTCACTGCCTGCCATTCTGAAAAGTACCCATTTACTCCTACTCTTTGCTTCCTGTCTGACAACCAGTTCTCAATCCATGTCAGTACACTACCCCCAATCCCATGCGCTCTAACTTTGCACATCAATCTCTTGTGTGGGACCTTGTCGAACGCCTTCTGAAAGTCCAAATATACCACATCAACTGGTTCTCCCTTATCCACTCTACTGGAAACATCCTCAAAAAATTCCAGAAGATTTGTCAAGCATGATTTCCCTTTCACAAATCCATGCTGACTTGGACCTATCATGTCACCTCTTTCCAAATGCACTGCTATGACATCCTTAATAATTGATTCCATCATTTTACCCACTACCGATGTCAGGCTGACCGGTCTATAATTCCCTGTTTTCTCTCTCCCTCCTTTTTTAAAAAGTGGGGTTACATTGGCTACCCTCCACTCCATAGGAACTGATCCAGAGTCAATGGAATGTTGGAAAATGACTGTCAACGCATCCACTATTTCCAAGGCCACCTCCTTAAGTACTCTGGGATGCAGTCCATCAGGCCCTGGGGATTTATCGGCCTTCAATCCCATCAATTTCCCCAACACAATTTCCCGGCTAATAAGGATTTCCCTCAGTTCCTCCTCCTTACTAGACCCCCCGACCCCTTTTATAACCGGAAGGTTGTTCGTGTCCTCCTTCGTGAATACCGAACCAAAGTACTTGTTCAATTGGTCCGCCATTTCTTTGTTCCCCGTTATGACTTCCCCTGATTCTGACTGCAGGGGACCTACGTTTGTCTTTACTAACCTTTTTCTCTTTACATATCTATAGAAACTTTTGCAATCCGTCTTAATGTTCCCTGCAAGCTTCTTCTCATACTCCATTTTCCCTGCCCTAATCAAACCCTTTGTCCTCCTCTGCTGAGTTCTAAATTTCTCCCAGTCCCCAGGTTCGCTGCTATTTCTGGCCAATTTGTATGCCACTTCCTTGGCTTTAATACTATCCCTGATTTCCCTTGATAGCCACGGTTGAGCCACCTTCCCTTTTTTATTTCTATGCCAGACAGGAATGTACAATTGTTGTAGTTCATCCATGCGGTCTCTAAATGTCTGCCATTGCCCATCCACAGTCAACCCCTTAAGTATCATTCGCCAATCCATCCCAGCCAATTCACGCCTCATACCTTCAAAGTTAGCCTTCTTTAAGTTCTGGACCATGGTCTCTGAATTAACTGTTTCATTCTCCATCCCAATGCAGAATTCCACCATATTATGGTCACTCTTCCCCAAGGGGCCTCGCACAACGAGATTGCTAATTAATCCTCTCTCATTACATAACACCCAGTCTAAGATGGCCTCCTCCCTAGTTGGTTCCTCGACATATTGGTCTAAAAAACCATCCCTTATGCACTCCAGAAAATCCTCTTCCACCGTATTGCTTCCAGTTTGGTTAGCCCAATCTATGTGCATATTAAAGTCACCCATTATAACTGCTGCACCTTTATTGCACGCACCCCTAATTTCCTGTTTGATGCCCTCCCCAACATCACTACTACTGTTTGGAGGTCTGTACACAACTCCCACTAACGTTTTTTGCCCTTTGGTGTTCTGCAGCTCTACCCATATAGATTCCACATCATCCAAGCTAATGTCCTTCCTAACTATTGCCTTAATCTCCTCCTTAACCAGCAATGCTACCCCACCTCCTTTTCCTTTTATTCTATCCTTCCTGAATGTTGAATACCCCTGGATGTTGAGTTCCCAGCCCTGCTCATCCTGGAGCCACGTCTCCGTAATCCCAATCACATCATATTTGTTAACATCTATTTGCACAGTTAATTCATCCACCTTATTGCGGATACTCCTTGCATTAAGACACAAAGCCTTTAGGCTTGTTTTTTTAACACCCTCTGTCCTTTTAGAATTTTGCTGTACAATGGCCCTTTTTGTTCTTTGCCTTGGGTTTCTCTGCCCTCCACTTTTCCTCATCTCCTTTCTGTCTTTTGTTTTTGCCTCCTTTTTGTTTCCCTCTATCTCCCTGCATTGGTTCCCATCCCCCTGCCATATTAGTTTAACTCCTCCCCAACAGCACTAGCAAACACTCCCCCGAGGACATTGGTTCCGATTCTGCCCAGGTGCAGACCGTCCGGATTGTACTGGTCTCATCTCCCCCAGAACCGGTTCCAATGCCCCAGGAATTTGAATCCCTCCCTGCTGCACCATTGCTCAAGCCATGTATTCATCTGAGCTATCCTGCGATTCCTACTCTGACTAGCACGTGGCACTGGTAGCAATCCCGAGATTACTACTTTTGAGGTCCTACTTTTTAATTTAGCTCCTAGCTCCTTAAATTCATTTCGTAGGAACTCATCCCTTTTTTTACCTATGTCATTGGTACCAACGTGCACCACAACAACTGGCTGTTCTCCCTCCCTTTTTAGAATGTCCTGCACCCGCTCCGAGACATCCTTGACCCTTGCACCAGGGAGGCAACATACCATCCTGGAGTCTCGGTTGCGGCCGCAGAAACGCCTATCTATTCCCCTTACAATTGAATCCCCTATCACTATCGCTCGCCCACTCTTTTTCCTGCCCTCCTGTGCAACAGAGCCAGCCACGGTGCCATGAACTTAGCTGCTGCTGCCCACTCCTGATGAGTCATCCCCCTCAACAGCACTCAAAGCAGTGTATCTGTTTTGCAGTGGGATGACCACAGGGGACCCCTGCACTACCTTCCTTGCACTACTCTTCCTGCTGGTCTTCCATTCCCTCGCTGGCTGTGGACCCTTCTCCTGCGGTAAGACCAACTCGCTACACGTGATACTCACGTCATTCTCAGCATCGTGGATGTTCCAGAGTGAATCCACCTTCAGCTCCAACTCCGCAACGCGGACCGTCAGTAGCCGGAGGTGGACACACTTCCCGCACATGTAGTCGTCAGGGACACTGGTGTTGTCCCCGTGTTCCCACATGGTACAGGAGGAGCATATCACATGACCGAGCTGTCCTGCCATGACTTAACCCTTAGATACACCTAAATTGCCGACAACAATGTTAAAAGTTACTGACTAATAAAGAAAAAGAAAAACTACTCACCAATCAGCAGCCAATCACTTACCACGTTGGCTGTGACGTCACCTTTTGATTTCTTTCTACTTCTTTTTTGACTTCTCTCAGCTGGAGCTGCACAAGTACGCCTCTCTCGACTCCCGCCTCTCTCGACGCTCCCCGGACTGCTGAGTCTTTTATAGGCCGCTGCCTCTCTCGAGTCAGGGACTGTGAGGTTGGAGTAAAAACCCTCTTTGGCCTCATCTGTTGCATCGAGTGTTGGGGCATCAGCACTGATGACTGTGGCGCACTGGTTCCGGGATAGGGTGAGTCGAAGTGTCATGAGACGTTCGTTAGTCCCGCAGGGGGAGTCTTTGAGGCGGTCGACCAGCTCGTTTTTGATGGCGAAGCCGACTCCGTGGAGGTGACATTCTGCCTCTGGTTTCCCTTTCCAGAAGAAGGTGTAAACTCCACCTTGTTCATTGAGCTGGCCTTCCCCTGACCGCCGGGTCTTACTTAGGGCTGCGATGTCGACATCAAAGCGTCTAAGTTCCCGGGAAACTAAGGTAGTGCAGCGTTCCCGTCTGTCGCTGTTGGGGTTGTCCATGAGGCTCCTGACATTCCAGGTCCCGAACTTCATGTTAGAGGAGTGGAAGATGCCTGTGTGTGATTTGTTTTAACGTGGGGTGGTCGTTGCACACTGGCTACCACATGGGCTTAGCTGAGCGACGTCTTGGTCCAGTGGCAAGGGGGTCCAGGACGACTGGAGACCAGGCACTGCTATATGGGCCTAGTTGCCTACGACGAGATGTTGGCCACAGGCTCAGCGCTGGGTAGTGCCTTTGATGGTACGTAGTCCAAGGATTGATTGGAGGGGCAAGTGGTGCACTGAGGTTCAGAATGGGGGCGGAGGGGGGGGATCACAGCCATTGTATTCATCAGGTGCTGGAGGAGGAGAGACGACCAGGCCATCAGTGGCGAAGAAGATGAGTGCAGCTCCAACAACACTCAAGAAGCTGGCCACCATCCAGAACAAAGCAGCCCGCTTGATTGGCATCCCATCCACCACCTTCAACATTCACTCCCTCCACCACCGGCGCACCGTGGCTGCAGTGCGTACCATCTACAAGATGCACTGCAGCAACTTGCCAAGGTTTCTTTGGAAGCACCTCCCAAACCTGCAACCTCTACCATCTAGAAGAACAAGGGCAGCAGGCGCATGGGAACACCATCACCTCCAAGTTCCCCTCCACGTTACACACCACCCTGACTTGGAAATATATCGGCCGTTCTTTCATCGTCACTGTGTCAAAATCCTGGAACTCCATCCTTAACAGCACTGTGGGAGTACCTTCACCACACGGACTGCAGCAATTCAAGAAGGCAGCTCACCACCACCTTGTCAAGGGCAATTTGGGATGGGCAATAAATGCTCGGCTTACCAGTTACGCCCACATAGAATCATAGAAAATTACGACACGGAAGGAGGCCCTTCAGCCCATCGTGTCCGTGTTGGTCGAAAAAGAGCTACCCAGCCTAATCCCATCTTTCAGCACTAGGTCTGGAGCCCTGTAGGTTACGGCTCTTTAAGTGCACATCCAGGTATCTTTTAAATGTGATGGGGGTTTCTGCCTCTACCACCCTTTCAGGCAGTGAGTTCCAGACCCCCACCCACTCTGGGTGAAAATTCTTTTCCTCATCTCCCCTCGAATCCTTCGACTGACTACTTTAAATCTATGCCCCCTAGTTATTGACACCTCTGCGAAGGGAAATAGGTCCTTCCTATCCACGCTATCTAGGCCCCTCATAATTGTATACATCTCAATTAAGTCCTCCCTTAGTCTCCTTTGTTCCAAGGAAAACAACCCCAGCCTATCCACATCCCATGAACGAATAATAAAAGTGTCATGTTACTCATATGCTGCATCCCAAAATATTTTATCTGAAAGAAATCTATTTAATTTGCAGTTGAATGCATCAATTCTAACTGCTTCCACCGTCTCCCCAGCGAGCCTATAAATATTGCACCTTGCGTTATTAAGTCCAGTTTGCTTTGAATGGCTGTCAGATTATAAATTGATGTTGTACCTTCAGTCAACAGTGGAGCAGCTGAAATTGCTCAGCAGTGATTTCCAGTGCAGGATTTTGCAGTGAGGCCCATCGCTGTTTGTAGGAGCTTGCTGTGCACAAAATGGCTGCTGCGTTTCCCGACATTATAACAGTGACTACACTTCAAAAAATACTTCATTGGCCGTGTAATGTATTTGCTTCATGGGTTCTTTGCTTAAGAATTCACAGTGACACATTGCTATTAAGAACTAGTTGGTTTATTAGCAAAGGTTTAACAATCACACTACACATTACCAGTTCATCCACCAGACTCACAACCACCTGCCTCACTGTGGATCCCCTGAACCCAACTGGCTGGGGTTTTATTGAGTCTTGTGAACATCACGTGACTGGCTGAGCCACTCACAACTCTGCAGCTCTACAACTATTTAAAAATAACTTTAAGTCAAGTGCCCTCTTTTTGTAAGGGCACTCAAACCTCAAATGAATTGGGAACTTTGCCAAATTAAATTAAGATTCTGTTCCCGGGGTTGATGATGCACTCCAGTCCCTCCGGTGCCCACCTCTCGCAGAAGGCCGCGAGCGTACCGGTGGACACCCAACAGCTCTACACACCTGTGAGCATACCCACAGGTGCATACATTACAGGCTGTAAAGCGTTTTGGGACATCCTGAGGTCGTGAAAGGCGCTATGGAAATGCAAGTCTTTCTTTTGATTTACCTCCAGCAATTCAGTCAGCAGCCTCTGCAGAGAGCAGCTGATGGTTTTATAATCAATAGAGAGCCTGCTTGTTTAAATCTGCTCTCAAACAGAAGGGCTGTGTATTAACTTGAACCACTGAGATCAGCACTGTGGAGGCTGTCGATGGGATCACTGGAGGCGAACACCTCCTTCCTTGAGTGCTTATTTCTGAACTGAAGGATTATGTTTGGCATTGATGGAGAGTTTTTTTCCCAGCACTCTCAAACCTGTGGCAGGGGCCTGTGAGTGGTTTCATGGGCGGGTGTGTGGAGGAGATTTGAGCCGCCAGATCAGCCCATTACAATACCAGTTGCCTCGACTGGCAAGAGCACCTTGCTGTGAATGACAAAATGCTGGTAACAGCAATTCCCATTTATCCAGGAAAATTCCATGGATAATCAAGGATATGGGATAATGTACGTATAAATGAATTGAGAATCCACGCTCTCCTCCTTTTAAGGTGTTACTTAAAACCAACACTTTGACCAAGTTTTTGGTCCGCTGCCCTAGGGACAAATTTTGTTTGATGCTCCTGTCAAGCACCTTGTGACATTTGACTATGTTAAAGACACTATATAAATGAAAGTTGTATGCCTCTCTCTGTACATCTTTCTCTGTCTCTCTTTCTCACTCTCACACAGTATTGTTGGCTTCCCCTCTCTAGTGGCTTTTCTTTCTGTCAGCTGTGGCTCAGTGGACAGCACACTTGCCTCTGAGTCAGAAGGTTGTAGGTTCAAGTCCCACTCCAAGAACTTGCAGCGCATGAATCTAGGCTGACACTCCAGTGCAGTGCTGAGGGAGTGCTGCACTGTCGGAGATGCTGTCTTTTGGATGAGACGTTAAACCGAGACCCCGTTTGCCCTCTCGGGTGGATGTAAAAGATCCCGTGGCACTATACCGAAGGAGAGCAGGGCAGTTATCGCCGGTGTCCTGGGGCCAATATTTATCCTTTAATCAACACGACAAAAACAGATTATCTGGTCATTATCACATTGCTGTTTGTGGGATCTTGCTGTGCGCAAATTGGCTGCTGCATTTACTACATTACAACAGTGACCACACTCCAAAAGTACTGCCACGGCTGTAAAGCGCCTTGAGACGTCCGGTGGTCATGGAAGGCGCTATATAAATCCAAGTCTTTTATGTTCACTCACAAAAACACACACACATATATACACACACACACACACACACACACACACACACACATGTGAACCTCTCAGTTGGGAATTCTATCCCTCGCTCGCTTTTTCTTCTTCTACTCTCTCTGGCTGAGCCTTTCACTGTCTACTCAGGACTTTGATTTCCTGCACATGTGGATTATTCACTGCTTATCACTTCCCGTCCTGCACATCGAGAGTGTTTGATGGTATTAATCATTACCTCACTAATAATTACCAGATGGGAACATGGGGCCCCTGTTGCTGCCTCCACTAATGCAGGCAGCGAAAGATAGCGCCTTCCAGACCCCGGGGTGTCACAAAGCACTTTACAGCCACTGAAGTAATTTTTGAAGTGCAGTCACTGTAGGAAGCGCGGCAGGTAATTTGCACACAGCAAGCTCTCAAAAACAGCAATGTGATAATGACTAGATAATGTTATTTTGTTATGTTGATTGTGGGATAAATATTGGCCAGGACCCCAGGGATAACTCCCCTGCTCTTCTTTGAAATAGTGCCATGGGATCTTTTATGTTCACCTGAGAGGGCAGACAGTATCTCGGTTAAATGTCCCATCTAAAAAGCAGCACCGCTATGGGGTATCAGCCTAGATTTTATGCTTCAGTCCCTGGAGTGGGGCTTGAACTTACAACCTTCTGACTCAGAGGCAAGTGTGCTACCCACTGAGCCACAGCTAACCATTGACCCAATCAGGAATAATTTCTTAATAATTTTAGTATCGTGAACAGGCTTTTTTCCCCCAGCGGGCATGGATTACAGTGCCCCCAGTCATTTCCTATTGTGTGGAATCTCAGTGATCCAATTCCCCTCCATTCACTCACTCCCTTTTGCTGCAGGTTAGGACTCATGGACTGTCTGTTCAGTAAGGTGTTCTCTACAAAGATGGGAAGCTGATTGATGTTAAATCCATTCATGCTTGGAGACCAGGAGCTGTGGAGGAGCAAAGGGATTTAGGTGTCCATGTACTCAGACCACTGAAAGCTAGTAAGCCACAAAAAGTAATCAAAACGGCTAATGGAATATTGGCCTTTCTCTTAAGGGGGTCGGAATTAAAATGTGATGAAGTGATGCTTCAGTTGTACAGAGCCTTGGTCAGATGCCATCTGGAGCACTTTGTTCAGTTCTGGGCACTGCACCCCAGGAAGGATATATTGACCTTGGAAGGATATAGCGCAGATTCATCAGAATGATACCAGTTCTTAAATGGTTCGGTTGAGGAAAGATTGCACTCACTTGGCCTGTAGTCCCTTGAGTGTCAACAGTTAGAATCAAGAACAAGAGTGCACAATCTTAAAATGAGAGCTTACACCATTTAGAACTGAAATCAGGAAGCGCCTTTTTACACAAAGGGTAGTGGAAATCTGGAACTCGCTCCCCCCAAAAGGCCGTAGGTGCTGGGGGCGTCAATTGAAATTATCAGGACGGAGATCGCTAGATTTTTGTTGGGTAAGGGGATTATGGGATATGGAGCAAAAGCAAAATGGAGTTGAGATACAGATCAGCCAGGACCTAATAGTGTGGTGGAACAGACTCGAAGGGCTGAATGACCAACTCCTGCTGCTTTGTTGAGGGAAAATTGATCTCAAATTGACCGAGAAGCTGGTATCGAGTTTGTCGTCATACAACAGTGACTACACTCCAAAACGTACTTCATTGGCTGTGAAGTGCTTTGAGACGTCCGGTGGTCGTGAAAGCCGCTATATAAATCCAAGTCTTTCTTTCTCATAGACAGACACCTTTATTTTCACTGAGGGAACTGACTAGTCTTCCAGAACTTCTGCTGCACTTCTTTAAAAATCTGTAGTGAGTATTGACACCCCTGTGTCAGCCAGTGAGTTGGAGGCAGGGTGGAACTTACAGCAGGATCTACAGCACACACTGGGGCCGAAATTCAGGGTCTCAGAGACCATTGCGGCGGCCATACGGCAGAATCCCGTGGCCACCGCTTTGTGATCAAATGGCCGCTCCGACTCAAATTCAGGTCGGGGATTTTTCGGCCTGGACCATAATATGGTAGAATTCTTTATTAAGGTGGAGAGTGACATAGTTAATTCAGAGACCAGGGTCCTGAACTTGGGGAAAGGTAACTTTGATGGTATGAGACGTGAATTGGCTAGAATAGACTGGCAAGTGATACTTAAAGGGTTGACGGTGGATAGGCAATGGCAAACATTTAAAGATCACATGGATGAACTTCAACAATTGTACATCCATGTCTGGAGTAAAGATAAAACGGGGAAGGTGGCTCAACCGTGGCTAACAAGGAAAATTAAGGATAGTGTTAAATCCAAGAGGCATATAAATTGTCCAGAAAAAGCAGCAAACCTGAGGACTGGGAGAAATTTAGAATTCAGCAGAGGAGGACAAAGGGTTTAATTAGGAGGGGGAAAATAGAGTATGAGAGGAAGATTGCTGGGAACATAAAAACTGACTGCAAAAGCTTCTACAGATATGTGAAGAGAAAAAGATTAGTGAAAACAAACGTAGGTCCCTTGCAGTCAGATTCAGGTGAATTTATAATGGGGAACAAAGAAATGGCGGACCAGTTAAACAAATACTTTGGTTCTGTTTTCACGAAGGAAGACAGAAATAATCTTCTGGAAATACTATGGGACCGACGGTCTAGTGAGAAGGAGGAACTAAAGGATATCCTTATAAAATGGGAAATTGTGTTCAGGAAATTGATGGGATTGAAGGCTGATAAATCCCCGGGGCCTGATAGTCTGCATCCCAGAGTACTTAAGGAAGTGGCCCTAGAAATAGTGGATGCATTGGTGATCATTTTCCAACAGTCTATCGACTCTGGGTCCGTTCCTATGGACTGGAGGGTAACTAATGTAACACCACTGTTTAAAAAAGGAGGGAGAGAGAAAACGGGTAATTATAGACTGGTTAGCCTGACATCACTAGTGGGGAACATGTTGGAATCAATTATTAAAGATGTAATAGCAGCACATTTGGAAAGCAGTGACAGGATCGGTCTAAGTCAGCATGGATTTATGAAAGGGAAATCATGCTTGACAAATCTTTTAGAATTTTTTGAGGATGTAACTAGTAGAATGGACAAGGGAGAACCAATGGATGTGGTGTATTTGGACTTTCAAAAGGCTTTTGACAAGGTCCCACACAAGAGATTGGTGTGCAAAATTAAAGCATATGGTATTGGGAGTAATATACTGACGTGTATAGGGAACTGGTTGGCAGACAGGAAGCAGAGAGTCGGGATAAACGGATCCTTTTCAGAATGGCAGGCAGTGATTATTGGAGTGCTCAATGCTGGGACCCCAGCTCTTTACAATATACATCAATGATTTGGATGAAGGAATTGAGTGTCATATCTCCAAGTTTGCAGATGACACTAAACTGGGTGACAGTGTGAGCTGTGAGGGGGACGCTAAGAGGCTGCAGGATAACGTGGACAGGTTAGGTGAGTGGGCAAATACATGGCAGATGCAGTATAATGTGGATAAATGTGAGGTTATCCACTTTGGGGGCAAAAACAGCAAGACAGAATATTATCTGAATGGCAGCAGATTAGGAAAAGGGGAGGTGCAACGAGACCTGGGTGTCATGGTTCATCAGTCATTGAAAGTTGGCATACAGGTACAGCAGGCGGTGAAGAAGGCAAATGGTATGTTGGCCTTCATAGCTAGGGGATTTGAGTATAGGAGCAGGGAGGTCTTACTGCAATTGTACAGGGCCTTGGTGAGGCCTCACCTGGAATATTGTGTTCAGTTTTGGTCTCCTAATCTGAGGAAGGAAGTTCTTGTTATTGAGGGAGTGCAGCGAAGGTTCACCAGACTGATTCCAGGGATGGCAGGACTGACAAATGAGGAGAGACTGGATCAACTGGGCCTTTATACATTGGAGTTTAGAAGGATGAGAGGGGTTCTCATAAAAACATATAAGATTCTGACGGGACGGGACAGGTTAGATGCAGGAAGAATGTTCCCGATGTTGGCGAAGTCCAGAACCAGGGGACACAGTCTTAGGATAAGGGTAGGCCATATTAGGACTGAGATGAGGAGAAACTTCTTCACTCAGAGAGTTGTTAACCTGTGGAATTCCCTACCGCAGAGAGTTGTTGATGCCAGTTCATTCGATATATTCAAGAGGGAGTTAGGTATGGTTCTTATGGCTAAAGGGATCAAGGTGTATGGAGAGAAAGCAGGAAAGGGGTACTGAGGTGAATGATCAGCAATGATCTTATTGAATGGTGGTGCAGGCTCGAAGGGCCGAATGGCCTACTCCTGCATCTATTTTCTATGTTTCTATGTTTCTATGGACCCGATTCTGCCACGATGCTGATGACCTCTGCAGTAGTAATCTCGGGATTGCTACCAGTGCCACGTGCTAGTCAGAGTAGGAATCGCAGGATAGCTCAGATGAATACGTGGCTTGAGCAGTGGTGCAGCAGGGACGGATTTAAATTCCTGGGGCATTGGAACAGGTTCTGGGGGAGGTGGGACCAGTACAAACCGGACAGTCTGCACCTGGGCAGGACCGGAACCAATGTCCTAGGGGGAGTGTTTGCTAGTGCTGTTGGGGAGGAGTTAAACTAATATGGCAGGGGGATGGGAATCAATACAGGGAGACAGAGGGAAACAAAAAGGAGACAAAAGCAAAAGACAGAAAGGAGATGAGTAAAAGTGGAGGGCAGAGAAACCCAAGGCAAAAAACAAAAAGGGCCACTGAATATAAAGGGGCTGCAGGAGGGGTCAAAACTAAAAATCATGGTTTAAAAACAAGGATTAAAACACTCTACCTAAATGCACGCAGCATTCGAAATAAAGTAAATGAGTTGACGGCACAAATCATTACAAATGGGTATGATTTGGTGGCCATTACAGAACCATGGTTGCAGGGTGGCCAAGACTGGGAATTAAACATACAGGGGTATCTGATGATTCGGAAAGATAGACAAGAAGGGAAAGGATGTGGGGTAGCTCTGTTAATAAAGGATGATATCAGGGCAGTTGTGAGAGACGATATTGGCTCTAATGAACAAAATGTTGAATCATTGTGGGTGGAGATTGGAGATAGTAAGGGGAAAAAGTCACTGTTGAGCGTAGTTTACAGGCCCACAAATAATAACTTCACGGTGGGGCGGACAATAATCAAGGGAATAATGGAGGCATGTGAAAAAGGAACGGCAGTTGTCATGGGAGATTTTAACCTACATATCGATTGGTCAACTCAAATCGCACGGGGTAGCCTGGAGGAGAAATTCATAGAATGCATACGGGATTGTTTCTTAGAACAGTATGTTACAGAACCTACAAGGGAGCAAGCTATCTTAGATCTGGTCCTGTGTAATGAGACAGGAAAAATAAACGATCTCCTAATAAAAGATCCTCTCGGAATGAGTGATCACAGTATGGTTGAATTTGTAATACAGATTGAGGGTGAGGAAGTTGTGTCTCAAACGAGCGTACTATGCTTAAACAAAGGGAACTACAGTGGGATGAGGGCAGAGTTGGCTAAAGTAGACTGGAAACACAGACTAAACGGTGGCACAATTGAGGAACAGTGGAGGACTTTTAAGGAGCTCTTTCATAGTGCGCAACAAAAATATATTCCAGTGAAAAAGAAGGGCGGTAAGAGAAGGGATAACCAGCCGTGGATAACCAAGGAAATAAAGGAGAGTATCAAATCAAAGACCAATGCGTATAAGGTGGCCAAGGTTAGTGGGAAACTAGAGGATTGGGAAAATTTTAAACAACAGCAAAGAATGACGAAAAAAGCAATAAAGAAAGGAAAGATAGATTACGAAGGTAAACTTGCGCAAAACATAAAAACAGATAGTAAAAGCTTTTACAGATATATAAAACGGAAAAGAGTGACTAAAGTAAATGTTGGTCCCTTAGAAGATGAGAAGGGGGATTTAACAATGGGAAATGTGGAAATGGCTGAGACCTTAAACAATTATTTTGCTTCGGTCTTCACAGTGGAAGACACAAAAACCATGCCAAAAATTGCTGGTCACAGGAATGTGGGAAGGGAGGACCTTGAGACAATCACTATCACTAGGGGGGTAGTGCTGGACAGGCTAATGGGACTCAAGGTAGACAAGTCCCCTGGTCCTGATGAAATGCATCCCAGGGTATTAAAAGAGATGGCGGAAGTTATAGCAGATGCATTCGTTAAAATCTTCCAAAATTCTCTGGACTCTGGGGAGGTACCAGCAGATTGGAAAGCAGCTAATATAACGCCTCTGTTTAAAAAAGGGGGCAGACAAAAGGCAGGTAACTATAGGCCGGTTAGTTTAACATCTGTAGTGGGGAAAATGCTTGAAACTATCATTAAGGAAGAAATAGCGGGACATTTAGATAGGAATAGTGCAATCAAGCAGACGCAGCATGGATTCATGAAGGGGAAATCATGTTTAACTAATTTACTGGAATTCTTTGAGGATATAACGAGCATGGTGGATAGAGGTGTACCGATGGATGTGGTGTATTTAGATTTCCAAAAGGCATTCGATAAGGTGCCACACAAAAGGTTACTGCAGAAGATAGAGGTACGCAGAGTCAGAGGAAATGTATTAGCATGGATAGAGAATTGGCTGGAGAACAGAAAGCAGAGAGTCGGGATTAATGGGTACTTTTTGGGTTGGAAATTGGTGGTTAGTGGTGTGCCACAGGGATCGGTGCTGGGACCACAACTGTTTACAATATACATAGATGACCTGGAAGAGGGGACAGAGTGTAGTGTAACAAAATTTGCAGATGACACAAAGATTAGTGGGAAAGCGGGTTGTGTAGAGGACACAGAGAGGCTGCAAAGAGATTTGGATAGGTTAAGCGAATGGGCTAAGGTTTGGCAGATGGAATACAATGTCGGAAAGTGTGAGGTCATCCACCTTGGGAAAAAAAACAGTAAAAGGGAATATTATTTGAATGGGGGGAAGTTACAACATGCTGAGGTGCAGAGGGACCTGGGGGTCCTTGTGCATGCATCCCAAAAAGTTAGTTTGCAGGTGCAGCAGGTAATCAGGAAGGTGAATGGAATGTTGGCCTTCATTGCGAGAGGGATGGAGTACAAAAGCAGGGAGGTCCTGCTGCAGCTGTATAGGGTATTGGTAAGGCCGCACCTGGAGTACTGCGTGCAGTTTTGGTCACCTTACTTAAGGAAGGATATACTGGCTTTGGAGGGGGTACAGAGACGATTCACTCAGCTGATTCCGGAGATGAGGGGGTTACCTTATGATGATAGATTGAGCAGACTGGGTCTTTACTCGTTGGAGTTCAGAAGGATGAGGGGTGATTTAACAGAAATATTTAAAATCATGAAAGGGATAGAGAAGATGGAGGCAGAGAGGTTGTTTCCACTGGTCGGAGAGACTAAAACTAGGGGGCACAGCCTCAAAATACGGGGGAGCCAATTTAAAACCGAGTTGAGAAGGAATTTCTTCTCCCAGAGGGTTGTGAATCTGTGGCATTCTCTGCCCAAGGAAGCAGTTGAGGCTAGCTCATTGAATGTTTTCAAGTCACAGATAGATAGATTTTTAACCAATAAGGCAATTAATGGTTACGGGGAGAGGGCGGGTAAGTGGAGCTGAGTCCACGACCAGATCAGCCATGATCTTATTGAATGGCGGAGCAGGCTCGAGGGGCTTGATGGCCTACTCCTGTTCGTAATTCTTATGTTCTTATGTTCCGCAAGCGTATCATCAGAACGCGCACCACTGCTCTCCCTCACCTCAAAAATACACCTACTGAAATTCAGGTCGAAAAATCATAGCCCTGCCACGCGGTATCCCTGGAAAGCTTTTTCTATCGGTGCACCTTATCCAGAGTGTGTGCGGCCCGACAGCCCTTCAAGGGGAGGGCCCACTGCCACGGCTGCAATGTCTTTATTTTTACCGGCTGACTCCCCGATCAGCCGGCTAGACAGTGCCCACCAGTTCGGCCGGGCCCGGCTGCTGTCCCTCTCTTGGGTGCCAGGCTGCTGGCCCGGCCGAAACCCTCCCTGGCGGCCCAGTGACCGAAGATAAAAAATGCCCGATTCTCTCTCGGTGTGCGTCACCACGCTCTCCCCCCTCCATTAAAGGGGAGAGAATCGGGCATTTGAAAAAATGTCAAAGTCCTGAAAATCGATCATCTGGCCGCCTCATGGATTCCTGTGGTAAAACCAGAAAAAAACATAGGTGCACGCCAGCTTTCTTGTGCTACTGATTATCGGCCCCACTCTATCTTAGTCTATTTACTAAGCAAACAGAAGCTATTTAAACACCGAGCTGCAGTAAATAGAACTGGTGACCATAATTACAGCAGGGACTCCTGACAAAAGTACGGTTATTTTCCCAGCAAAATGCAGTGAGTGCTGGATAGTTACGTAATACAAATTCTGTGCATAATATCAATCCCAGTTAATTGCAGCAGTGCGGGATCCAGCCGCGATTGATGGGGAGAATTGCCTAATCATCTCCATTCTGCCCGGAACTTGCAGTGTCTCTGTTGCAGCCTTTAAAAATAGCTTTTCAGCCTGCCCTTCTCTGTCGTCTCTAACCTGAGAATAAAGGGGGTTTGTCAGAGAAATCACGATAATTAGCGCTCGCTCTCCTGAATTGTGATTGCTACAATTATATGTTGCGACCAACACACCACTAGAACTCCTCTCAGTAATCACCTCTACCCAATGCCTTTGTTACCTTCAGACTTGACTATTCCAACGCACTCCTGGCTGGCCTCCCACATTCTACCCTATGTAAACTAGAGATGATCCAAAACTCGGCAGCCCGAGTCCGAACTCGCACCAAGTCCCGCTCACCCATCACCCCTGTGCTCGCTGACGTACATTGGCTTCTGGTTAAGCAAAGCTTCAATTTCAAAATTCTCATCCTTATTTTCAAATCCCTCCATGACCTCGCCCCTCCCTATCTCTGTAATCTCCTTCAACCTCACAACCCCCCCTGCCTCCCCTGAGATGTCTGCGCTCCTCTAATTCTGCCCTCCTGAGCATCCCTGATTATAATCGCTCGACCATCGGTGGCCATGTCTTCTGTTGCCTGGGCTCCAAGCTCTGGAACTCCCTGCCTAAACCACTCCGCCTCTCTACCTCTCTTTCCTCCTTCAAAACGCTCCTTAAAACCTATCTCGTTGACCAAGCATCCTGCACTAGTTTCTACTTTTGCGGCTCGGTGTCAAATGTTTATCTCATAACACTCCTGTGAAGCACCTTGGGACGTCTCACCACATTAAAGACGCTATATACATACAAGTAGTTGTTGTTGTAATAAAAACTTTACTGTGGCCTTCAACGATGGACATTTCTACGCTACCCCGAAGCACCCTGACTCTCCTGGCCTGACTCTCCATAAACTTGAGTTCATCCAAAACTCTGCCGTCCATATCCTAACTCGCCCCAAGTTCCATTTACCCATCACCCCTGTGTTCATTGCCCGATACTGGCTCCTGGTCCGGTAACACATCGATTTTAAAATTATCATCCTTGTTTTCAAAACCCACCATGGCCTCGCCCCTCGGTGTCTGTGTAATCTTCTCCAGCCCCACAATGTCCGTCCCCACCCCGAGATCTCTGCACGTTGGTGATGACGTTATTGCCTCTTTTCTTCAGGTGGTCTCGACCATCTGTGGATTCAGGGTGGATCCACAGGAAATTGTGGCCCTACCCACCATCTTTTACACACAGCAGGTTTTTTTTACTTCACTTTGCTGCCCCAGATATGCCTGAGAATTGGAGGATACTCCAGCCCAGTACTGTATATAGTCAACCCTTTCACTGATCTAAGGGGTTTCCGTGAGCAAGGCGGGGAGTTGTGTGTCTTTCCTGCTGTCACTAAGTAACAGAGTGCAGAGAACATTAGTGTGCCTCTCACTCACTGTCGGCAGTTTTTAAATATGTACGTAGGTAGGATTGAGGAAGAGCTCATTCAGTGCATCTTGCTCCGAGGAGGATATGAAAGATTCATTGAGAATTTTCCCAGTTACCTCTTATCTTGCTGCTGAGCTGGTTTCCCTGTGCTGAAGTGTTATCTATGGCTCAGTGGGTAGCACACTTGCATCTGGGCCTAGAAGGTCATGGGTTCAAGTCCCACTCCCGAGACTTGAACCCAATCCAGGCTGATACTCCAGTGCAGTACTGAGGGAGTGGGGTGCTTATTTTTGAAAGCTGGGAATCATTAGTGCCAGGTGCGAAAGATTCCCGACTTTTAAAACATTCGGTGGTTGCGCTCCAGGAAGGAAGTGGAACGCTAAATCAAGCTCTCCACCTCCTTCCTGGAGCGCTACAGGACGCAGGCGGGGTGGTAGGTGTGCAGCGTTGCACACTGGGTTGTGCAGTGCTGCCGCATTGGAAGGCTCCTTCCTTCCCTTAAAGGGAACGCCCATCGCGACAGGCTCTGCATTGGAACCAGTGAGCCGGTCCCCGACGGCAGCCACGATCCGGCCCGACCGGGCCCATGCACTGCAGCCACGATCCAGCCCTATCGGTCCCACGCACTGCAGCCACGATCCGGCCCGACCGGCCCCACACACTGCAGCAGAGTGCTGGGCTGATTGATCGCGGCCCAGGAAAATTGAAAAAAATTGAAATCAACATTGGAGAAATTTTTGTGCTTCCCTCGGCCACCTCCCCTTTGATCTTTGCCCTCCCCAAGCTCCCGGCCTCCTGAGCAACACATCCTGCAGCAATCGGTGTTTACGCCCAGCAACACCGCAGGAAGTGGAACCAAAGTTTGAGTCCGGAGCGTGACCGGGGCGATACGCATGGAAATGACGTCACGATCTCCAGGCCAACGTCGTCGCAAACCTCCCGCCAAAGTTACCGGGAGTCGTTCATCTTGCTGCGAACGGTCAGTAAGTGGTGAGCGCCTCATTATCACCCCCTGGAAGCAATAATGGATGGCATTAATGAGGCCAATTTCGAGGGGAGTTATCCCCGGTGTCCTGGCCAATACTTATCCCTCAAACAACATAACAAATATCAGATTATCTGGTATTCATCACATTGCTGTTTGAGGGAGCTTGCATGTGAGCAAAATTGGCTGCTACGTTTTCTCATTACAACAGTGACGACACTTCAAAAGTACTTCATTGGCTGTAAAGAACATAAGAACATAAGAACATGGAACAGGAGTAGGCCATCTAGCTCCTCGAGCTTGCTCCGCCATTCAACAAGATCATGGCTGATCTGGCCGTGGACTCAGCTCCACTTACCCGCCCGCTCCCCATAACCCTTAATTCTCTTATTGGTTAAAAATCTATCTATCTGTGACTTGAAAACATTCAATGAGCTAGCCTCAACTGCTTCCTTGGGCAGAAAATTCCACAGATTCACAACCCTCTGGGAGAAGAAATTCCTTCTCAACTCGGTTTTAAATTGGCTCCCCCGTATTTTGAGGCTGTGTCCCCTAGTTCTAGTCTCTCCGACCAGTGGAAACAACCTCTCTGCCTCTATCTTGTCGATCCCTTTCATTATTTTAAATGTTTCTATAAGATCACCCCTCATCCTTCTGAACTCCAACGAGTAAAGACCCAGTCTACTCAATCTATCATCATAAGGTAACCCCCTCATCTCCGGAATCAGCCTAGTGAATCGTCTCTGTACCCCCTCCAAAGCTAGTATATCCTTCCTTAAGTAAGGTGACCAAAACTGCACGCAGTACTCCAGGTGCGGCCTCACCAATACCCTGTACAGTTGCAGCAGGATCTCCCTGCATTTATACTCCATCCCTCTCGCAATGAAGGCCAACATTCCATTCGCCTTCCTGATTACCTGCTGCACCTGCAAACTAACTTTTTGGGATTCATGCACAAGGACCCCCAGGTCCCTCTGCACCGCAGCATGTTGTAATTTCTCCCCATTCAAATAATATTCCCTTTTTCTGTTTTTTTTCCCAAGGTGGATGACCTCACACTTTCCGACATTGTATTCCATCTGCCAAACCTTAGCCCATTCGCTTAACCTATCTAAATCTCTTTGCAGCCTCTCTGTGTCCTCTGCACAACCCGCTTTCCCACTAATCTTTGTGTCATCTGCAAATTTTGTTACACTACACTCTGTCCCCTCTTCCAGTTCATCTATGTATATTGTAAACAGTTGTGGTCCCAGCACCGATCCCTGTGGCACACCACTAACCACCGATTTCCAACCCGAAAAGATCCCATTTATCCCGGCTCTCTGCTTTCTGTTAGCCAGCCAATTCTCTATCCATGCTGATACATTTCCACTGACCACGCGTATCTTTATCTTCTGCAGTAACCTTTTGTGTGGCACCTTATCAAATGCCTTTTGAAAATCTAAATCCACCACATCCATCGGTACACCTCTATCCACCATGCTCGTTATATCCTCAAAGAATTCCAGTAAATTAGTTAAACATGATTTCCCCTTCATGAATCCATGCTGCGTCTGCTTGATTGCACTATTCCTATCTAGATGTCCCGCTATTTCTTCCTTAATGATAGTTTGAAGCATTTTCCCCGCTACAGATATTAAACTAACTGGCCTATAGTTACCTGCCTTTTGTCTGCCCCCTTTTTTAAACTGAGGCGTTACATTAGCTGCTTTCCAATCCGCTGGTACCTCCCCAGAGTCCAGAGAATTTTGGTAGATTATAACGAATGCATCTGCTATAACTTCCGCCATCTCTTTTAATACCCTGGGATGCATTTCATCAGGACCAGGGGACTTGTCTACCTTGAGTCCCATTAGCCTGTCCAGCACTACCCCCTAGTGATAGTGATTGTCTCCAGGTCCTCCCTTCCCACATTCCTGTGACTAGCAATTTTTGGCATGGTTTCTGTGTCTTCCACTGTGAAGACCGAAGCAAAATAACTGTTTAAGGTCTCAGCCATTTCCATATTTCCCATTATTAAATCCCCCTTCTCATCTTCTAAGGGACCAACATTTACTTTAGTCACTCTTTTCCGTTTTATATATCGTTAAAAGCTTTTACTATCTGTTTTTATGTTTTGCGCAAGTTTACTTTCGTGATCTATCTTTCCTTTCTTTATTGCTTTCTTAGTCATTCTTTGCTGTTGTTTAAAATTTTCCCAATCTTCTATTTTCCCACTAACCTTGGCCACCTTATACGCATTGGTTTTTAATTTGATACTCTCCTTAATTTCCTTGGTTATCCACGGCTGGTTATCCCTTCTCTTACCGCCCTTTTTCATTGGAATATATTTTTGTTGAGCACTATGAAAGAGCTCCTTAAAAGTCCTCCACTGTTCCTCAATTGTGCCACCGTTTAGTCTGTGTTTCCAATCTACTTTAGCCAACTCTGCCCTCATCCCACTGTAGTTCCCTTTGTTTAAGCATAGTACGCTCGTTTGAGACACTACTTCCTCACCCTCAATCTGTATTACAAATTCAACCATACTGTGATCACTCATTCCGAGAGGATCTTTTACTCGGAGTTCGTTTATTATTCCTGTCTCATTACAGAGGACCAGATCTAAGATAAGGTTCTGTAACATACTGTTTTAAGAAACAATCCCGTATGCATTCTATGAATTCCTCCTCCAGGCTACCCCGTGCAATTTGATTTGATTTGACCAATCGATATGTAGGTTAAAGTGTAGGTAAAGTGCTTTGAGATGTCCGGTGGTCATGAAAGGCGAAGTCTTTCTTTATTCCTGCATCTTGAAATCCTACCTCCAACAACATTCCACTGCAGCTGAGCTGCAAGTTAGGTCCAGAGACACGGGATACAGTCAGTTGGTAGGCCACAGATGGAAGGGTGGTCGACCACAGGTTGCACCTCCAGGTTTGAATGAATGACGAGCTTAAGGACCAAATCACCAGGTGACCTATTAGCTGCTGACTGGGATGTCACACCAATCCCTCATTGCTCACCACGTACAGTCTGAAGGTATCTGGCACGTTGCAAGTGATGCTGTTCTCTAGGTCATTATAAGCACTACTGCTTTACCATGACTGAGTCACATTTTATATTTATTACCTGGGATTTCGGGATGGCATTCCATGATTCCATTCATTTAAAACAGCAAGCGACTGGCCTTAATTGCCCATTGATATCGCAAATTCATTCTGTTCCACACTGCAGGAGGCACTGAACTCACTGTAAACAGAACAACTCCTAATCACATCATACATTTACCATTGTTTAGTGCTTCAATGTGTATGGCCTGAATCCATGGTATGTTTGTACACATGGGTAAGATTTTTTTTTATGTGCTAGGTATGACTCCAGCCAGTGGAGAGTCTCCCCCTGATTCCCATTGACTTCAGTTTTATTCAGGCTCCTTGATGCCACACTCGGTCAAATGCTACCTTGATGTCAAGGGCAGTCACTCTCACCTCACCTCTGAACTTCAGCTTTTGTCCATGTTTGAACCAAGGCTGTAATGAGGTCTGGAGCCGAGTGGTCCTGACAGAACCCAAACTGAGCATTGGTGAGCAGATTATTGGTGAGTAAGCGCCGCTTGATAGCACAGTCGAAGACACCATCCATCACTTTGCTGATGATTGAGAGGGGGCTGATGGGGCGGTAATTGGCCCGATTGGATTTATCTTACTTTTTGTGGACAGAACATACCTGGGCAGTTTACCACATTGTCGGATAGATGCCAGTGTTGCAGCTGTACTGGAACAGCATGGCTAGAGGTGCAGCTGGTCTTGGAGCACATCTTCAGCACAACAGCCGGGATGTTGTTGGGGCCCATAGTCTTTGCTGTATCCAGTGCACTCATCCACTTCTTGATATCACGTGGAGTGAATCGAATTGGCTGAAGACTGGCTTCTGTGATGGTGGGGACCTCAGGAGGAGGCTGATATTGATCATCCGCTCGGCACTTCTGGCTGAAGATGGTTGCAAACGCTTCAGCCTTGACTTTTGCACTCGCGTGCTGTGCTCCGCCATCACTGACCATGGGGATATTCATGGAGCCTCCTCCTCCAGTTAGTTGTTTAATGATCCGGAGTCAATATTGAGGGCTCCCAGGGCCACTCCCTCCCGTATACCACTGTGCCGCCACCTCGGGTGGGTCTGTCCTGCCGGTGGGACAAGTCCCTAGATGTCAGTGAAGAGGACTTTGCTGGGTGGACTGGGCTAGGTGTGCTGTTGTCGTGTCTGTAGCCGGTGCCGAGATCGATGCCAGGGGGTCCGTCCGGTTTTATTCTTATTGATTCTCGTAGCGGTTTGTTACAACTGAGGGCAGTTAAGGGTCAACCACATTGCTGTGGGTCTGGAATCACATATAGGCCAGACCAGGTAAGGACGGCAGATTTCCTTTCAAACTTTCAAAAGGGAATTGGAAAAATTCTTGAAAAGGAGAAATTTACAGGGATATGGGGAAAGAGCAGGGCAGTGGGACTCATTGGATAGTTCTATCAACGAGCCGGCACAGGCACGATGGGCCGAATGGCCTCCTTCTGTGCTGTAAGATTCTATGATTCTAGTCTTAAAAAGCTGTGTGTGCAGTGTGCAGTCCTGGAGTGGTTTGGGCAGAGTCACACACTCAGGCTCTTCCTGGAGCTGGTAATTTCCCTTGAACAAGCAACCGTCTGTTGTAGCCTGCAGGATAATGCTTTGAATACAGACACCCACGCAGATCATTGAAGTTGAACACGACAGACGACGAACATCCTACAATGGATTCCTTTCAAGCGCGCGCTCTAGCCTCAGTTTAATTTTCTGCGTCAGAGAAGCCACACATTACTAACCCGACGGCTGGACGTGGGGAATTTCTGGGAGGGCGTGACTGCTGCCAACGAGCCGGAAGCAGTTGCACATGAGCAGTTCCAGTGTTTGTTTATTGTGGCTGGGCTTCCCAAAATGAGGAATAAATAAGCAGATTTAGAGAATTCTGTTAGAAATGTTAATGTTAAATCGAATTCGAACTGTGAGTTTATTGCTAAAAGTTGTTGTTTTTCCTTTGAGGTAGCGGTTCTTAAACTGGAAAAAAATCACAAAGTAATATCAACCCAATCTATCGTTAATCAAACTATAGCAACATTAATCAAACCACAGATACAATGAAACAAAGTTAAATTAATCCGACCACAATAACATTAATGAAACTTTTTTAGCGATGTGCATCAGCACTTCTCTGATCCTCCGTCTGTTGTGAGCGTTATTTTAAATTTGTGACCTGCCAGGTGTGTGCAGAATGCTTCTGTGCAGCTTCCAGTTCGCTGGCAGGAGTCACTCCGGTTTAGTAAAGGTCAGGCCAGTTGTTGGTACAGGCCCAAAATAAATTGTTCAATGCTTTTTTTACATTTTGTTACCTCTAGATTCAACTCTTCCAAGACTCCCCTGGCCGGCCTCCCATCTTGCACCCTCCGTAAACTTGAGCTCATCTAAAACTCTGCTGCCCCCATGTCCTAACTCGCACCAAGTCCCGCTCACCCATCACCCCTGTGCTCGCTGACCGACATTGGCTCCCGGTCTGGCAACGCCTCGATTTCAACATTTTCATCGATGTTTTCAAATCCCTCCATGGCCTAGCCCCTCGCTACCTCTGTAATCTCCTCCAGCCCTGCAACCCCCCGAGAACTCTGCACTCATGCAATCTTGGCATATTTCTCATCCCCGATTTTAATCGCTCCTCCATTGGTGGCTGTGCCTTCAACTGCCGAGGCCCCAAGCTCTGGAAGTCCCTCCCTAAACCTCACCGCCTCTCTACCTCTCTTCTTTTAAAATCTACCTCGTTAGTCATCTGCGCTAATACAGGGTACCTCTTTATGTGGCTCGGTGCCAAATTTTGTTTGATAATCGCTCCTGTGAAGCCCCTTGGAATGATTTACTATGTTAAGGGCACTATATAAATTTACATTGGTTGTAGATTCACTGATCTACCCCAGACTGTTGACGGACGCTGTGTGACCTAGTGAGCAGGATGTTCACTTTTCACCGTTCCGTACTGTCTCGGGGAAGGCTCTGTCACCTGGTTAGGGTGCCAACCTGCATGACATCAACCGGACATTCCTGTTTTTACAAGCAGCAATCCAGCAATGGTGTTATGCAAAAAATGAAAGAGGCCTGATCACCTTTGCCTATGGGTGGAATGCACCCCTCCCTATTTTGTGCATGAAATTAGCCTTTTTTTTAAAAAATGTCACTGCTCAATTCAGGATCAAAGTATAGTCATATAATCACATCATCATACAGTCATTGGAATTAAATATCGGGCACTGCGTATAACGGACGGCAGATCCGATACCGTCCATTTCACGCCAGCGTCCAGTGCTCATTTCTACCCCAGGGTTTATAACCTGAGCTTACTTGAGCTGTTCTGTCTCAAAGGAGGCTGCATTATTTAGGACTTGCTCTCTGAATCACTGTTTGCATTTCATTTCCATATATTGGCAACAAATGGATTTAGTTCTCTGCTGCGTTTGCGACCCAACTGGGACAAAGCAGCTTTTGTGATGGAAGAAATATGCATGAATTGCTGCAAACTATTCCCACAGTAGCTTTTATTTACATGTGTAATGTGGCAAATTATAATATTTAAAGCCTTATGTTTATGGACTTGAATATTGATTGCACACTAAGCAGTTCTGTGCAACGATCCCATCAGATTAATCACCTCTGCTGTAAACCAGCTCAATAATATCTGTGTTTGGGGGAGGGGGGGTTGGGTTGGAGAGAGAGAGATGAGAGATATTATTGAATACCTGGGAGCATTCACCAAGCAGTCACTGTTGGCTGCAGAAGATTGAATATGCTGTCACAGAGAAGCTCATCGGTACAACATCGGCAACATGCACTCACATCCCTATTCCTTTCGGTGAATATACTGCGGAGTTGGTGTGGATGGTTTCATTCCATCGTCTGTCACTTTCCCTTTGCCAAAAACCCACTGTTCCCACTGTTCTCTTGGGAGTTTTCAGCTGATTAACACGGTTTTGAGGTGATGATGTAGTCTTTCATGTGATTGCCACGGTTTTGGGGTGGGTGGAACTTTTCTGCTGGTTGATGTTGTTGGGATTGGGGTCTTCCTATTGGTCACTCCTTCTTCTTAGGCATCCCTCAGAGTCGAGGGATTAAGAGGTTATGGGGAGCGGGTGGGGAAGTGGAGCTGAGTCCATGATCAGATCAGCCATGATCGTATTAAATTATTAAATGGCGGAGCAGGCTCGAGGGGCTGTATGGCCTACTCCTGCTCCTATTTCTTATGTTCTTATGCTTCTCCTCCATTTTGGGCAAGGGATTCCCAGGTGTCGGTGGGGATGTTGCACTTTTTCAAGGAGACTTTGAGGGTGTCTTTGAAGCGTTTCCTCTGCCCACCTTGGGCTTGCTTGCTGTGTCGGAGCTCTGATTGGAGCGCTTGTTTTGGGAGTCTAATATTGGGCATGTGGACGATGTGGCCCGTCCATCGGAGCTGATTGAGCGTGGTCAATGCTTCGATGCTGGGGATGTTGGTCTGAGTGAGGACACTGACGTTGGTGCGCCTATCCTGCCAATGGATTTGCAGGATCTTGCGGAGGCAGCATTGGTGGTGCTTCTCCAGTGCTTTGAGATGCCTGCTGTACATAGTCCATGTCTCTGAAGTATATAGGAGGGCGGGTATCACCACTGCTCTGCAGACCATGAGCTTGGTGCCGGGTTTGAGGTCCTGGTCTTCAAACACTCTCTTCCTCAGGCGACCAAAGGCTGCACTGGCACACTGAAGGCAGTGTTGGACCTCATCATTGATGTCTGCCCTTGTTGACAGTGGCTCCCGAGGTATGGAAAATGGTCCACGTTGTCCAAGGCCTCATCATGGATCTTGATAATTGGGGGTGGGAGGCAGTACTGTTATGGCGGGGGCAGGTTGGTAGAGAACCTTTGTCTCGCGGATGTTTAGCGTAAGGCCCATACTCGCGTACGCTTCAGTGAAGGTGTTGACAATGGTTTGGAGTACAACTCCTAAGTGTATGCAAATGCAAGTGTCGTCTGCGTACTGTAATTTAATGACAGGATGGGACGACCTTGGATCTGGACTGGAGCCGACCGAGATGGAATAGTTTCCCGTTTGTTCTGTAGGACAGAACCTATTGGGGTCAAGCACCTTCAGCTAATCAATAATTTATTGTGGGATGGGGTCTTGGAGCTGGTCAGCAATCTGTTTGTGTTGCGGAGTATCAGCTGGTGTCACAGTAATCATAGACAGCCAGGGTGCTATTGCTAGAGAATTAATAACTGTAACATAATTGGTGTAAATGTATTGCATGAAAAGTCACAATTGGTTATCAAAGCAAAATAGCCAAAGATTGTGTATGTCAGTGCATTTCAATAACCTTTGCCTCTGTAATCTGGGCCTAGTGTTTGGAAACCACTTCTCACAGAGAGCAGAGCGCTAGTCCTTATGGATGTCATTATTATTGTTCTTGAACAATGTTCAATTCTGTCAGCTCCAGTTAATCTTTCCACAGTTGGGTCAATGCTAGACAACAAGAAACATATTCACAGTTAAAGAGCCAGCATCAAGTTGAGAGATAAAGTGAAAGGTTTGATCCAACGGGATTCTGTACAATGGGAGTGAATAGTGAAGGTTTTGTCCAATAGGATGAGACCGAACGGAGGAATTTCCATACAATGGAAGTAAGTACGGGGGAGTAGGACTAATGGGATAGCTCATTCAAAGAGCTAGCACCAGCACGGTGGGCTGAATGGCCTCATTCTGTGTTGTATAGCATTCCTGTGAAGCGCCTTGGAACGTTTTACTATGATAAAGGTGCTATATAAATACAAGTTGTTGTAGGATTCTATGATTTTTGTTTGTGGGAGCTTGCTGTGCGCAAATCGGCTGCTGCATTTCTTGCATTACAACAGTGACTATGTTTCAAAAGTACTTCATTGGCAGTAAAGCGCTTGGGACGTCCTGAGGTCATGAAAGGCACTGTAGAAATACGAGTTCTTTCTTTCCATGAAATGAGAAGGACTTTGGTCGATTGGAAGTGTAGACAGTGGGAACAAATGGGAGGGGTTTTGGTCTGTGCAGCATCAGTGAGTGGGGAGAGATTTTGTCAGCTGGGAATTTGTCCAAGAATGTGTTTGTTTAGAGTTGACAGCTCTGTTTATCTTTTGCTCTTTGTTAATGAATCAGTCCTGAGCTTAAAAGCACTGCAAACGCAGATATTCAATTAAATCAACAGTCCTTGAGATTCCATGGGTTATTGGCACTCCGAATATAATCTATACTTGGA
Organism: Pristiophorus japonicus; assembly: GCF_044704955.1. NCBI lineage: Eukaryota > Metazoa > Chordata > Chondrichthyes > Pristiophoridae > Pristiophorus > Pristiophorus japonicus. The sequence goes on along the minus strand of NC_091980.1, from coordinate 169,533,521 downwards.
GTAAGATGAGTACTTGTTTGATTAGATCTTTGTACCTATATAATTAGTGTGCGTGTGCTTAGTGGGTGTTGCTTATAAGAGACCTTGTCAGGCGAGCTGCAGATGGTCCTCTAATTACTGTCATTCCCTGAATTTCTTCGCCTGACTGACCAGCAGTGCTAAATAACAGCACCTGGACAATGCTTTATCCAGATGCTTGGCCTTAGCAGCACTATGTTAGCCCTTTCATTTCCTGCGTTTGTTTGTGTTTATAGTAGTTGCCCACGGAACTGAGGAGATTGGCCTCGATCACATCGGTAGCCTGCTGTGTTTGGGGTGAAGGAGGCAAGGACGTTGGATTAACATGATGGCATCTAAAATGTCCCTCTTGGACCTTGCGCCTGAGCCTTGCCCAAAAGCTAACATCGTTAGGAGGTGGGTGTTACAATTTAGGCGTTTTCCTTGGTGTTCACAGCTAGTTGCCCATTTTCATAAGCAAACCATCCCCTTTATGAACCATAATCTGAAGCTTTATTCTCTGGTGGCTATGGGTCAGCATTAACCCCTGATCGCAGAAAATCATCCATCTTAATCAGCTCACCCCTCAATCTTCTATACCCAAGGGAATACACCCCAGTTTATGCAACCAGTTCTCATAATTTAACCCTCTAAGCCCCGGTATCATTATGTGGAAAATAATTTGCTGACAGTTTAATATGTACAGGTTAAATTACTTCTTCAGATTTATTTACACATAGTGAGATACAATGCAATATAGCAAGAGTCCAAAATCCTTCTATCTTTTTTCAGCAAATATTTGAAAACACCAGGGGGCCGAAATGGCCCTTCGCCCCAAACAGGGTGGATAATTCGGAATCTTACAATAAGATCATTTTAGAATCGCTCCTGCTTCCCCTAATCTTTACAAGGAGCATGGAAGATTCTAAAGTGTCGTGTAAAATCACCAAAGACTTATTTTTTATTCATTCACGGGATGTGGACGTCGCTGGCAAGGCCGGCATTGAGTGCCCATCCCTACTTGCCCTCGAGAAGGTGGTGGTGAGCCGCCTTCTTGAACCGCTGCAATCTGTGTGGTGAAGGTACTCCCTCAGTGACTTTGTTGTAGCGGTTTGGTACAACTGAGTGGCTTGCTGGGCCATTTCAGAGGCTCATATTGTGGTGGGTCTGGAGTCACATGTAGGGAAGACATAAGGATGGCAGATTTCCTTCCCTAAATGACATGAGTGAACCAGATGGGTTTTTAACGACAATCTGGTGGTTTCATGGTTACCATTACTGATACTAGCTTTTATATTCCAGATTTATTTCATTAACTAAATTTAAACTCCCTCGCTGTTCTGGAGGATTTGAATTTGCGTCTCTGGATCATTAGACCAGCAACATAACCACTATGCTACCGTTCCTGGGGGCCAAAATTTCCCCCCCTCTTTAAGGTCCATTGTGATGGTAAGGCCTTTCCGACTGGGGACAGGTGGATGGGCTGACCCATCAGAAATTGCCCCTGAGCCGGGGGAGAGGCAGAAATGGGTTTTAACCGCGCCCTGTGTTCCCGCCCCGATGAGCACACGCCGACCCCTTACTGTGAAGGAGTCCATGGGTTATGAGGCATCTTTTCCTTTGATGATCAAACAATTTCTTCTCAGTACTCAGGAAAACAAAATGCTAACTAGCGACTTGTTGACCAGAGGGCATAAATGCAGGATTGCCATCAGAAGTGGAAAGGAAAGGGGTTCGGACAATGTTTCTTTATGCAAAGGATTGTTAGGCCATGGAACGCCCCACCAGAAACAGCGGGCAAAGCAGAATCCACAACATTTCAATATTTGAAAAAGTAAATGGGACATCAGAGAGTCGATACAGGCCCTGGGGGGGCAAATGGCATCTTGCTGTGCTATAGAGGTCTATGATTTAGATTGGGTAAGGTGGAAATGGTGTTAACTGTAGATTTCTGGCCGCCCAATAAATTGCTTTTGACGCCTAACAGAAATCAAAAAACACCATTGCGGCCATGTGGCCAAATTGGAATTAGCATATAAAATGCCACTGCCCTTCAATTAACTTATCATTTAATTTGCTGGCTACCAAGATGCCTCGAGGCAATAATTTCCTTCTTGGCTTGAGCAGATGCAGGAACTACAAACTCCATCTACTGGGAGATGGTGAAGTAAACCTGAATAAATATATATATATATATCTCTCTTTCACGTATCCTGTGTATAACTTACTTTCTGTAACATCTCCCTGTCACACTTTGTTGATAACACACCTATTGATTTTCAACAATGTATCTTGTGTGTCACCATGAGCAACTGCACGTCAAATCTGCTGGTATATATTAGCGAATTAAATCGCAGTGACATTGAATTAGTTATCCCCCTGTCCTTATTGTGACAACACATCATTTGACGGAGATTAAAGGGGCAGTGTCATTGTGTTAAAGGGATGATGCCTATATATTAAATGGTGGGACTGGGGAGAGTGCACTGAAGTTGAAATCTGCGCAGTTGGGAACAGTCTGCTAGGGGTGGGGTGGAGTTGGTATTACTGTACCAACTAGAATCGCTAACTCCAGGGCACCTTCTGTTTAAAAAAAAAATTCTTACATTACAACAACAACTTATATTTATATAGCACCTTTAACATTGTAAAATTTCTCAAGGCACTTCACAGGCACCGAATCAGACAAAATAAATTTGATACCGAGCAAAAGATGGAGATATTAGGACAGGTGACCAAAAGCTTAGTCAAAGAAGTAGATTTTAAGGAGTGTCTTAAAGGTGGAGAGAGAAGCAGAGAGGTTTAAGCAAGGAATTCCTGAGCTGAGGGCATAGCCAGCTGAACGTACAGCCACCAACAGTGGAGTGAAGGAATTCGGAGATGCACAAGAGGCCAGAATTCGGAGGAATGCAGAATTCTTAGAGGGTTAGAGGAAGTTACAGAGATAGGGAAGGGTGAGGCCATGGAGGAATTTGAGCAGGTGGGTGAGAACTTTAAATCGAGATGTTGGTGGACCGGGTGCCAATGTAAAACAAAGACTGGGATTTATATAACGCCTTTTATAATGACCGGATGTCTCAAAACGCTTTACAGCCAATGAAGTACTTTTGTAGTCACTGTTGTAATGTAGGAAACGCGGCAGCCAATTTGCGCACAGCAAGCTCCCACAATGTGATAGTGACCAGATTCTCCCACCAGCGGCAGGTTGGTGTCATAAAAGGAGCGGCATGCAGAGGCCCAGGAGCAGCGTGGAGGCCCCGACCTGCGGTAGAACACCAGCGGCAGGTCGGGGCCATAAAAGGAGCAACGTGGAGGCATGCAACTTCAGGGAGCAGGGCAAGCTGCGAAGGCAGCAAAGAGTGACGTCATCAAGGACCAGGTCGGTGCTTAGAGCGTGGGCAGGTACTGCAGGAGCGGTGAGGTCGGGGCGAAGGAGCGGCGAGAGACTGTAGAGTGATGTGATCGGGGCCCAGGAGAGACTTGAGTTCGGGGGCAGGGGCAGCACGGGCCAGTCCACGCAGCAGAGCTGGTCTCCAGTCGTCTTGGTTAACCCTTGCCACTGGACCAAGACCTGGCTCTGTCAAGCCCGTGTGGTGGCTGGTGTGCAACGGCCACCACATGTTAAAAAAATCCACACACAGGCATCTTCCACCCTTCAGGATGTAGTTCAGGATCTGGAACTTTAGGTCCTTCATTGGAACACCTGTGAACTTATCCTTTTTTGGCATGGAAGCAAGTCATCCTCGCTTCGAGGGACTGCCTATGATGATGATGAATGACCAGATAATAATTTTTTTTGTTATGTTGATTGAGGGATAAATATTGGCCAGGACACCGGGAATAACTCCCCTGCTTTTCTTCAAAATAGTACCACAGGATCTTTTACATCCACCTGAGAGAGCAGACGGGGCCTCGGTTTAACATCTCATCCAAAAGACGGCACCTCCGACAGTGCAGCACTCCCTCAGCACTGCACTGGAGTGTCAGCCTGGATTTATGTGCTGAAGTCCCTGGAGTGGGACTTGAACCCACACCTTCTGACTGAGAAGCAAGAATGTCAACGAGCGCAGGGGTGCTGGGTGAACGGGACTTGGTGCGAGTTGGGATGAGCTCAAGTTTATGGAAACAAAAGCAAAATACCGCGGATGCTGGAATCTGAAATAAAAACAGAAAATGCTGGAAATCTCAGCGAGTCAGGCAGCATCTGTGGAGAGAAACAGAATTAACGTTTCGGGTCAACGACCACAGATGCTGCCTGACCCGCTGAGATTTCCAGCATTTTTAAGTTTATGGAGTTGTTTTAGACGAATGACTGTCTCGGACCTGAGAGCATGATGTCATTGCATTGCTAAGAAAGCGATCGTCTCCTCCCTTTGATAACAAACCCAGTGACTGCAATACCCATTAACAGGGTGGCGATGATTTTGTTAGTAAAATCCATCGCCTTGTGATAGCAACCCGCAGAGCACAAAGACTTCACCTTCTGCCACTAAAGCTGCTTCCCAGCGAAGGCCATCTGCTGTGTGCGAACGGCAGAACTTTCTGCTGCCGCGTGCTAAGTGCATCTTGGTGAAGTGTTAAAATGTGAGGGAGTGCGAGGAAATGCTTGCCACACAGAGATTTCAATCCAGATATTCCATCTGAAAAAATCCGACGTGAAGTTGAGCACGCTGGAGTGGGACAGGAGCACTGCATGCAATGAGGATACCCGTTCTCCAAGGCCTCTGGAGAAGAAGTCCAACACAGAATTCAATGGTTTACAAGAATCTTGAACATAGAGGGGGCACTGAAAATCTGAAATTCTCTCCCCCAAAAAGCTATTGAGGCTGTGTGTGGTGGGGCGGGGGAGAGTCAATTGAAAATTTCAAAACTGAGATGGATCGATTATTGTTCGGCAAGGGTATTAAGGGTTACCAAACCAAGGCAGGTAGATGGAGTTGAAATACAGATCAACCACTGAATGGGGGAAGGGGGCTAGGCTCGAGGGGCTGAATGGCCTACTCCTGTTGCTATGTTCCTAAAGAGTTAACAGTTCTCTGCTGCACTCCCAGGGGTGATTTTTTTAAATTAACTGGTTAAATGATATAATACAGCTGCTTCCCAAACCTTCCTGCACCCTCCCGGGGAGCTTTTTCAATCACTGGCTGGTTGAAGAATACAGCAGTAATTCCACAGCATGGGTTAATGGCGTACATTAGATTGGACATCAGTTCATTACACACAACAGTTTAAAAATATGTATTATCTGCCCTCTGATTGTACCCAAGTTGTCTTCTATTTTGGGTCTTGCATGGAGAAAGCGGAGTGCTCGTGTGGAATGGGAATGTGACCATCACGATGTAGTCACTGTCCAGGCCCATGCCGTTTGCAGCAATTAGCAGTATATCTATGGACCTGCCACCATCTTAATACTCACACCACTGGTCAGGGGCCAGTGAACAAGCTGAAATTGTTTGCCGCGTTATTGACCTTGAAATTGCGGTCGGAGGCTTCCTGCGGGCAATTGCCTCCGACCTGAAACATTTCTACGAAATTACCTGGTGGCCCGGGAGGAGCCTGCCATTCCGTCAGGGAGACCTTCTTTTCCCGTGCTGCAAAGTGCGCTCCCATCCGGAGGGTTCCCACGCAGAAGGTGCAGTCATGTGTGACTGCTCAGCCTTTCAGATGCAGTATTCTCAGTTAATAACAATGGGAACTCCGTATCTACCAGTTCTCATTGCTATTAATTGAGAAAAAAACAAACACTATGGGCCCAAGTTTCCACATGATTCGCGCCTGATTTTTAGGAGCAACTGGTGGAGAACAGACTATTTTAGAAATCGCAATTCTCCACATTTTTTTTTCTGCAGTTCTAGTCAGGTAGAACAGTTCTAGTTTAGAACAGAATTTTTTCTTCAAAAGGGGGCGTGTCCGGCCACTGACGCCTGATTTGAAAGTTTCCACAGTGAAAATGTACTCCAAACTAAAGTAGAATGGAGCAAGTGAAGATTTTTGTAGAACTGAAAAAACCTGTTCTACACATTAAAAAATCAGGCGCAGGTTACAAATTAGGCGTCCAGAACGAGGTGGGGGGGGGAGGGGGGGGGGGAAGGGAAGTCATTAAATTCGACAATAAATCCTTATTTATACATCTACAAATATTATACAAATAAATCCAACCTGAATAAACATTTATAAGCCAAGAAAAGATTAAATAAACCATCTTCCTACCTGTGTGAAAGTGCTTCAGCCAGGGAGAATTCTGCAGCCGTTCGTGCCGCTGAGCGGGAGGGGGAGAGAGAGAGAGAGAGAGAGAGAGAGAGGGGGGGAGGGAGAGAAAGAGAGAGGGGGAGGGAGAGAAAGAGAGAGGGGAGGGAGGTAGAGAGAGAGAGGGGGGGGAGGGAGGGAGAGAGAGAGAGAGGGAGGGAGAGAGAGAGAGGGGGGAGGGAGGGAGAGAGAGAGGGGGGAGGGAGAGAGAGAGGGGGGGAGGGAGAGAGAGAGAGGGGGGGAGGGAGGGCGCCCGTTTTTTTTCTTGTGGAAACTTGGGCCCAATAACACCAAATAAAAAATAAAAAACTCACCTCACATAATTAAAATTCATTGAAGTTAAAGTTAATGGCCTTGAAATTCCGACGTCCCGGACCAGTACGAAGTTTCTACGAACTCAGGAAGGCAGTGGAAAAGCCGGTTTTCAGCGCACAATGCGCATACGCTGAAAACTGGCTTTTCCGATCTGTCAAGCTGGAGCTGGAGAGATGATCCGCAGATCGGGAGCGAGGACATTTGCTCGGGCAAGATTGCGGGATTTACCCATATCTTACCCCAGCAAGTGTCCTCAAAACTCTTGCGCCTGATAGAAGCAAGTGCATAGCCTACTTTTATAGGCATAAGTGTTTAAAAACATATCAAAAACATGATTAAAATAAATTTTTTTTAAAACATTGATGTTAAAACCCTGCCCACTCAGACAATGCTATTTTAAACCCTAAGCCTAACTTTAAAAAAAAATCGGCAAATTTTTTTCTTTAAAAAACATTTATAACAACTTTAACTTCTGATAGTGTATTTATGTGAGGTGTTTTTTAAATGTTTTTTGTAGTGTTTGTGGGTTTTGGGGTTTTTCTCAATCTCCTATTACAATGATTGAGAAAATACTTACCTGTGATTGGGTCCAGGCCCACGTGACTCCTGCGGATGTCCCGACGTGAACGCGCTGTGACGCGCAGTCACGAGAGGCCTCTGGCCCGGGATCTCAAGTGGACGCAGCAACTTCAGGTTAGTGCGTCCTTTCTACAGTGGTTTCCCGCGGGAAGACCTCGAGAGGAATTTCTGGGCCAATTAAATATCTTAGGGAAAAAAAATCTTCCCGAGTTTTTAAAAGTTTTTAAAATTATGGTTTAAAATAAATTTAACGTAGTGGGCAGGGATTTTAAAAATAAAATGTACATTTTTAATTTTATTTTTTATGCTTTTATCAGGTGCAAGAGTTTTGAGGACATTTGCCGGGCAAGATTTGGGTAAATACCACAATGCCTCGCCCCCAAGATGCGGATCACCTGTCAAGCCAGAAACTTGACAGATCGGAAAAGTCGGTTTCCAGCGCATGCACATTGTGTGCTGAAAACCAGCTTTTCCGAACCCTTCCCGGGTCCGTAGAAACTCCGTACGGACCCGGGGAGGCCGGAATTTCTGGGCCATTGTCCAAGCTGACCCTGTTACAAACTGCTGCACCCTCCATTCCATTTGTGTGGTCACCTCTTTATTACCGGTTCTTTTTCTCCCTTTCTTTCCCTTCTCTCCTGAAGGCAGTGATTAAGTGGAGCCCAGTGGCCATTCTTTCTACATAGAATTACATTGCAATTACGACATGGAAACAAGCCATATGGCCCAACCAATCCCTGTTGCCATATACTCTCCACACAATAGGTAATTCTAATCCTTTGTTTCTGCCCTGTTCCTTTGGCTGTCAGCTGTGTCTCAGTGGGCAGCACTCTCACCCTCGAGTCAAAACAGCGTGGGTTCAAGCCCCACTCCAGGGACTTGAGCACATAATCAAAGCTGACACTCCAGTGCAGTGCTGAGGGAGGTGCCGTCTTTTGGGTGAGACATTAAACCGAGGCCCCGTCTGCCATCTCAGGTGGTTGTAAAAGATCCCACGGCACTACATCAAAGTTCTCCCCGGTGTCCTGGTCAATGTTTATCCATCAACCAACAGCAATAAAACAGATTATCTGCTCACTTATCACATTGCTGTCTGTGGAACCTTGCTATGTTCTAATTAGCTGCCATGTTTGCGGCAATACAATGCTTTAAAAAGTACTTAATTGGCTGTAAAGTTCTTTCCTTCAGCCACATATCTATTCTTAAATGTTGACATTTATGTATTAGTTTATACAATGACTGTCGGAATGCCATTCAACGATGCGGGAACCCACAGATGAGCTTTGACCCTGTCCTCATCCCAAATGGCCCAGACAGATACTTGCTACCAAAGACCACTGGATCGCGACCAGGAGCATTGGTTGTTTGATTTGCCCTTCGCTAGCTCGGGATACTGCAACCAATTATCCAGTCACAGTCACCAGCGCTGACCTGGTGAGGATCAGCTAACTCAGCACAGACCATGGCGGTAATCTGCCAGCTTCCTGCTCTCAATGGTTCTCTTTAAATATTCATTCTCGGGATGTGGACGTCACTGGCACTCTCGGCATTTATTGCCCATCCCGGGTCACCCTCGAGAAGGCATCATGGTTTCTGCCTGTGCGGAGCTTCTGTTCCCGATGAAGCGTCCTGCCATGGTGCTATCACGTGACCTCGGTCCGTCGCTTCTCACCACCGCCCCATCTCGAGCACGTTAACATGGCTGCCCCCGACAGCTCCTTCCCGGACCCTGCCAATGATCCCTGTAAAGAGCTTGGCCGTCCCACGCAGGATAGGCTAGTGAAGCGGAGGCACCAGCCAAGGCTCAGTGATCAGGTGCAGTAAATGAGCCAGCAGAAGTGGAGCCCAGCACACAATACAATCCTGGCACTACCTTGTCCAAAGGATATTAGTTACATGAACCGGGGCCGGGGTGGGGCCTGAATTGTCTCACAAGTCAAGTTGCAGAGCTGAAAACTATAATTCTAGAATCTCAGAAGGACAATTTGAACCATACTCGCCCGTCGGGACACTGACAGGATCGGGTGGAGCGTCGGTTTCACACCCGGCCAATTTTACTCTGCGTTGAAGAGCAATATTGGGCAGGCTGTATAACCACCTGATTTCCCCCCCCACCTCCCCCGGCGAGTGGGGTTAAAATTATCCCCATCGACATCTTACAGGCCATTCCTCCCATTGTGCCGGCTCTATGAAAGAGCTATCCAATTAGTCCCACTCCCCCACTCTTTCCCCATAGCTCTACAATTTTTTCCTTTTGAACTATCTATCCAGTTCCCTTTTGAATCTGCTTCCACCCCCCTTTCAGGCAGTGCATTCCAGATCATAACAACGCGTTGTGTAGAACATACTCTCCTCTCTTCCTCTCCCCACCCTTTTTTTTGCCAATTATCTAAATCTGTGTCCACTGGTTACCGACACTTGTGCCAGGGGAAAGAGTTTCTCCTTATTTACTCTGCCAAAACTCCTCATGATTTTGAACACCTCTATCAAATCTCCTCTTAACTGTCTCTGCTCTAAGAACAAACCCAGCTTCTCCAGTCTCTCCACAGAACTGTTCCCTCATCACCTCATGAAGGAACCTAAGATGGCAGCAGGGCGGAGAGCCAGTTAATGTATTTGTTGAGGAAAGACATCCATAAAAAGCAGCCAAAGTAACAGGGCCGAGGAAGTGTTCAGCAGGTGCTTCCTGGAGCAGAGGCCAGAGGCAATCCCACTGCTGCCACAGCCAGTGGCAGTCACACTCGCCCAGCGACGCAGAACGCTGATGGGCGGGTAGGTGCAGCTGAGTCTTGAGGAGCGAGGCATTGAGCGGTGTTGGAAAGAGATTGCTGGACTGCTGCCAACAGGAACAGTTTTAGCCACGGGGCCCTCCTCAAATTATACGTGCACAGAGTAATTGGCCTTGTACCAAACACGGCAAAAGCCATCAATTGAATTGTTAACAGACGAAACACCTCATTGATCCCATCTTGTGGAGAAAATAGTTTGCACAAAGGGAAAAAAGCTCCTTTGCTCAAATATCGAGCGTTACTCCTGCTTCTCACCTTCATTGATATTGAAAATCTATTCAGCTGGATCAAGGTACAATGCTGTCCATTGTGAGAATTGGCAGCGTTCCACAGAAAGTGGTGTGTGCAACAAAAGGATTAATTTCTCGGGCTCTGTCTCTGCAGTGATGGTATTATCAGAAAATAAAGTAAGGCGATGGAATACTGAATTGACTGGCATCACAAGATGCTCTGGAGATGGTATTCACTTCCATTTAGACCACAAAATCAGAGAGGACAGAGTTCCATCCCCATTGGTTACAAAGATGAATGGACAATGGTGTAACCAATTGCAACACCCAATTTCCTATCAGAAAGTGGGAGCCTTCACTCCGCTGTTTGAATTGGATTGAACACCAGGAACCAGAGGTAATCAGACAGTTTATCATCCCTGCTCGCTGGTCTACATTCAGAGTAAATCTCCAGAAGTCGGGGATATTGGGGGGGAAATTTGCTTGCGCCTCTGTTGCGGCGTTAACCCGGGCAGAGCGGTAAATTTTGCGTTGGGCCCTGAGTGTGGGGCGGGGCACTAAGGGAGGTGTTCCACCTCTCTCAGGGCGCTAGGCCGGCTGAGCAACTGAAAATCCCCAGCTAAACAGCCGGCCTCAGAGTACCCTAAGGGAGGCCTCCCTGGGAAAAAGGAAATCAGCAAAAAAAACACCAAAAACATTCCCAATATATTACTGACGCAAGATCAACATAAATCGCAAAAAAACCCCAATCACACTTACCTCAGGTCGACATTCCTTCGCTCACTTCGGCCGGTACAGCTCGGACCGCCCGCTTTCCCAGGCAGTCCCACTAGGCTGCGCTACTGGGCGCTACGGATCGGGCGCGAAACAAATATCGAGCTGGTGTCACAACCAGGGGCGTTACACACCGGCTCGCCTCTCCCGGGCGGTACTGCTCTGCACCCCGTCGATACTGGCACCAAATGTCCCGGCAGGGCGCTGGGAGCTGGAAACAGAAATGAATTCCGCCCCTCCGGGGCACAAACAGAGGCAGCACCAGCCCGAACATCCAGCCCATTACTTCACCCGATTGAGGGTAACTTGGGTGAAGGCGTAGAACAGGCGATGTTGAATTGACCGCTTATTATACACCCGTCCAAATGTCCTCTTCATTGACTTCATGGAAAGGAAAAGCTTAACGGAGAGTATCATCAGCAGCCAATCCTACATCGTCCACATTACACTAACAGCAAACGTTAACATCGCCCTCCTTGTCTCACCCAGACCCACGGTTTGGATTACTTTGTGCATCTTGCTTGCAATCATCACTCTGCTTCTTCAGCTCAAACACACAGGTGCTGTAAATCCCAGCCTCGTGTTGTGAAACTTGGACTGATCATGGACTCAGCTCCACTTCCCCACCCGCTCCCCATAACCCCTTATCCCCTTATCGTTTAAGAAACTGTCTATTTCTGTCTTAAAGTTATTCAATGTCGCAGCTTCTACAGCTCTCTGAGGCAGCGAATTCCACAGATTTACAACCCTCTGAGAGAAGAAATTTCTCCTCATCTCTGTTTTAAATGAGCGGTCCCCTTATTCTAAGATTATGCCCTCTAGTTCTAGTCTCACCCATCAGTGGAAACATCCTCTCTGCATCCACCTTGTCAAACCCCCTCATAATCTTATACGTTTCGATAAGATCACCTCTCATTCTTCTGAATTCCAATGAGTAGAGGCCCAACATACTCAACCTGTCCTCATAAGTCAACCCCCTCATCCCCGGAATCAACCTAGTGAACCTTCTCTGAACTGCCTCCAAAGCAAGTATATCCTTTCGTAAATATGGAAACCAAAACTACATTGGTGTGGCCTCACCAATACCTTGTATAGCTATAGCAAGACTTCCCTGCTTTTATACTCCATCACCTTTGCAAAAAAAAATAAAACGGGGAACATGGCTAACAAGGGAAATTAAGGATAGTGTTAAAGCCAAGGAAGAGGCATATAATTTGGCGAGAAAAAGCAACAAACCTGAGGACTGGGAGAAATTTAAAATTCAACAGAGGAAGACTAAGAGTTTAATTAAGAGGGGGAAAATACAGTACGAAAGGAAGCTTGCAAGGAACATAAAAACTGACTGCAAAAGCTTCTATAAATATGTGAAGAGAAAAAGATTAGTGAAGACAAACGTAGGTCCCTTGCAGTCGGATTCAGGTGAATTTATAATGGGGAACAAAGAAATGGCAGACCAATTGAACCAATACTTCGGTTCTGTCTTCACGAAGGAAGACACAAATAACCTTCTGAATGTACTAGGGGACAGTAGGTCTAGTGAGAAGGAGGAACTGAAGGATATCCTTATTAGGCGGGAAATTGTGTTAGGGAAATTGATGAGATTGAAGGCCGATAAATCCCCGGGGCCTGATAGTCTGCATCCCAGAGTACTTAAGGAAGTGGCCCTAGAAATAGTGGATGCATTGGTGATCATTTTCCAACAGTCTATCGACACTGGATCAGTTCCTATGGACTGGAGGGTAGCTAATGTAACACCACTTTTTAAAAAAGGAGGGAGAGAGAAAACGTGTAATTATAGACCGGTTAACCTGACATCAGTAGTGGGGAAAATGTTGGAATCAATCATTAAGGATGAAATAGCAGCGCATTTGGAAAGCAGTGACAGGATCAGACCAAGTCAGCATGGATTTATGAAAGGGAAATCATGCTTGACGAATCTTCTGGAATTTTTTGAGAATGTAACTAGCAGAGTGGACAAGGGAGAACCAGTGGATGTGGTGTATTTGGACTTTCAAAAGGCTTTTGACAAGGTCCCGCAGAAGAACTTGGTGTGCAAAATCAAAGCGCATGGTATTGGGGGTAATGTACTGACGTGGATAAAGAACTGGTTGGCAGACAGGAAGCAGAGAGTCGGGATAAACGGGTCCTTTTCAGAATGGCAGGCAGTGGCTAGTGGAGTGCCGCAGGGCTCAGTGCTGGGACCCCAGCCCTTTACAATATACATTAATGATTTGGATGAAGGAATTGAGTGTAATATCTCCAAGTTTACGGATGACACTAAACTGGGTGGCGGTGTGAGGAGGATGCTAAGTGGCTGCAGGGTGACTTGGACAGGTTAGGTGAGTGGGCAAATGCATGGCAGATGCAGTATAATGTGGATAAATGTGAGGTTATCCAGAATGGGGGCAAAAACACAAAGGCAGAATATTATCTGGATGGCAGCAGATTACGAAAAGGGGAGGTGCAACGAGACCTGGGTGACATGGTTCATCAGTCACTGAAAGTGGGCATGCAGGTACAGCAGACGGTGAAGAAGGCAAATGGTATGTTGGCCTTGGCCTTCATAACTAGGGGATTTGAGTATAGGAGCAGGGAGATCTTACTGCAGTTGTACAGGGCCTTGATGAGGCCTCACCTGGAATATTGTGTTCAGTTTTGGTCTCCTAATCTGAGGAAGGACGTTCTTGCTATTGAGGGAGTGCAGCGAAGGTTCACCAGACTGATTGCAGGGATGGCTGGACTGTCATATGAGGAGAGACTGGATTAACTTGGCCTTTATTCACTGGAGTTTAGAAGGATGAGAGGTGATCTCATAGAAATGTATAAGATTCTGACGGGACTGGACAGGTTAGATACGGGAAGAATGTTCCCGATGTTGGGGAAGTCCAGAACCAGGGGACATAGTCTTAGGATAAGGGGTAGGCCATTTAGGACTGAGATGAGGAGAAACTTCTTCACTCAGAGAGTTGGTAACCTATGGAATTCTCTACCGCAGAGAGTTGTTGATGCCAGTTCATTGGATATATTCAAGAGGGAGTTAGATATGGCCCTTACGGCTAAGGGGATCAAGGGGTATGAAGAGAAAGCAGGAAAGGGGTACTGAGGGAATGATCAGCCATGATCTTATTGAATGGTGGTGCAGGCTCGAAGAGCCGAATGGCCTACTCTTGCACCTATTTTCTATGTTTTTATGTTTCTATAAAGGCCAAGATACCATTAGCCTTCCTGACCACTTGCTGTGTACCTGCATACTATCCTTTTGTGTTTCATGCACAGGTACCCCCAGGTCCCGCTGTACTGCGGCACTTTGCAATCTTTCTCCATTTAAATAATAACTTGCTCTTCGACTTCTTTTCTGCCAAAGTGCATGGACCTCACACATTCCAACATTATACTCCATCTGCCAAATTTTTGCCCACTCACTTAGCCTGACTATGTCAAAGGGGTGTACGTTATATTACAGTTGTACAGAGCTCTGGTTAGACCCCATCTGGAGCACTGTGTTCAGTTCAGGGCATCGCACCTCAGGGAGGGTATATTGGGCTTGGAGGGGGTGCAGAGCAGATTCACCAGAGTGATACCGGGGTTCAAAGGGTTAAATTATGAGGACAGGTTGCATAGACTAGACTTGATTTCCCTGGAGTATAGAAGATTAAGGGGTAATCTAACTGAGGTGTTTAAGATGATTAAAGTAGTTGATAGGGTGGATAGAGAGAAACTATTTCTTCTGGTTGGGGAGTCCAGAACAAGGCGGCCTAACCTTAAAGTTAGAGCTCGGCCGTTCAGGGGTGATGTCAGGAAGCACTTCTTCACACAAAGGGCAGTGGGAATCTGGAACTCTTCCCCCCCCCCCCCCCAGAGAAGCTGTTGAGGGAAAAGTTTAAAACTGAGATTGTAGATTTTTGTTGGGTATTTAAAGGTTACAGAACCAAGGCGGGTAGATGGAGTTAAGATACAGATCAGCCGTGATCTAACTGAATGGCAGGACAGGCTTGAGGGGCTGAATGGCCTCCTGTCCCTATGAACTGCAGCCTCTCTAACTCAGTTAATGCAGCCAGGGAATGTATGGGCCATGGAGAATGAACATGGGAATGGATTTGATGGATGGTTGGTGTTCACTCTCAGCAATTGGCTGCAGTTCACAGGCAGGTTAGATGATTCACCGGGACCCTCTCAATAAATCATGTACGCAGATTGGCCTGGACTTCAATGGCAAAGCATTCATGGAGCGCAGCTGGTGATGTGGATGACTCGAGTGTACAGGCCTAGCACAAGACTCTGTGCGCGTTGGGAGATTGATGCAGGATTTATATATATATATATGGCACACAACAGCATTTGTACACTTGGCTAAATTTCAGTGTGGGATCTCCTACATGGGTCAAATTCTGGAGTAAGCCCTCCACTAGCAGTGTCAGTCACAGCGAGAGGCGCACAGAGGAAAGCTCTTCACTTCCCGAAGCTGCTTCACGCCATTGATCTTTCATTTTACAAGTCTGCACGAGCCAAGATTAATGATTGATTAAAGCAAGGGGGATATTCCGGTTAATCATTGCTCTCTCGCACTTGTCTGTTCGAAGCGCGTTGTGGATTTGAGATAACCATTACTCTTTGGGGGTGAAATTGCCCCTTTTTATAGACCCGTTAGCGCCTCTGGGGAGGGCTAACGGGGCGCAAGATAGTGTTTGCCCAGGGGAGGGGGGCGCTACCGCCCCCCGGGAAATTGCCTGTGAGTTTGTGGAGGTGCTATCATGGCAATGCCTTGCTCCGCGGTTAGTTCCCCGGGCCGCCGTGCAACCGGCGATGACACCATCACGTGCACGGCGACCCCTCACTGTCCCACGGGGGAAAGTGCCCCGCGGGTCGCCAAGCTGGCCGACATCCGCTCGGGGCGGTGATTAAAGGGGAGGGCGCCAGCACTCTGGGCCGCCATCTTTTTTTGTCGGACGACTCTCGGGTCGGCTCGACGATGGTGCCCTAACGTGGTCCGGGCCGCCATTGTGCAGCCCGGCACTCCGTCTTGGATGGCAGGCTGCAGGCCCGGTCCTTGCTGCCCTGGTGGTCCAGTGGAGGCCATCAGAGGCCGTGCAGAGTGCGTAGCAGTCCTCCCCTTTAAGTGAAGGGGAGGGGCATTGAAGCATTGAAGCGCATCCATGTGGCACTTGACTCCTCACCCCAGTAGTGCCCTCATTACCGCCCCCAAAGGAAGTGGAGCGTGCGGGATTGCAATCTGCTGCCTTTGAGGAGTGGTAAGGGCAAATCCGCGGTGGCAGTGTTCTTCCACGCTGGGCGCTAAATATTTTAGCAACGATTGCAGTCAGCCAGTTGATGTCACCGTGTCGACATCACCATGTTGACATCAGAAGATCCCCCATTTTCTTTCTGTATCTTCAATTTTTAAAAGTTATTTGCTCTTTTTAAAAATAAATCGTGCGTATCTCCATCCCACCATGTATCAGCTGTGGCTGCATGGTAGCACTCATCTCTCTGAGTCAGAAGGTCGTGGGTTCAAGTTCCGCTAAAGCAGATTATCTGGTCATTATTACATCGCTGTTTGTGGGACCTTGCTGTGCGCAAATGCGTTTCCCACATTACAACAGTGACCACACTTCAAAAGTACTTCATTGGCTGTGAAGCGTTTTGGGACGTTCTGAGGTCGTGAAAGGCGCTATACAAATGCAAGTTGTTTCTTTGAGTTTTCCGGTTGTTGATGAGGGGAGGCCAAGGGGTAGCCTGTGGGGTAGGAGGGGAGGTGAGGTGGGTCAGTCACTCCTATCTTGGTCAATGGCTGCTGTGCAGCAACAACAGAAGCCTGGAGGGAGCCAGCGCCCCCTCAACCAGTGAAGGGATGTGGATCGGAAAAATAAAGTGAAGCTGCATCGTCAAAGTCATTATCGACCAGTAAAAGAAATCTGATTTTATTTGTTTAACTCAGTAATTGCACCAGTTATACCATGAAGATTTGATGTGTGCCTTCAGACATTTAGGCACCGAGGAATTCCTCCCCAAACTGCTCCATCTCTCGACTGCTCTTTCCTCCTTTAAGACGCTGCTTAAAACCTACCTCTTTGACCAAGCTTTTGGTTACCTGCCGTAATTCTTCTAAAGTGGCTCGGTATCAATTTCTTTTGTCCTTTAACACTCCTGTGGTACGTTTTACTACGCTATATAAATACAGGCTGTTGTTGTTTGGCTCGGTGTCAAATGTTGTCAGATTATACCCCTGTGAAGCGCCTTGGGGTGTTTCACAATATTAAAACTGCTATATGAATGCAAGGTATTGTTGTTTATTCATGCATCTTGAAAGTCAATCAATGCTATACAATGTCTAAGAAATACACAGCATATTACTCCAACCCCCACCCTCCATTTTGACCCGATGCGAAGGGGGAGGATGGGGAGGGGGCGTGGCTGGGACACAGTCTTGTGATGGAGGAGCAGAGGCCTCAATGGGAGGAAGGGCTGAATGGCCTCCTTCATCTGCACCATGTGATCTTGTTCCCGAGACAATTGTGAGGGCAGGCATGTAAGATGCTGGAGGTTGACTGCTGTGTTTGACCTCTGATCTGTGCTGTTTCATTTCATTAAGAATGCGGCACACTTGAGGTCAGCCAAGAGGTCAAGACATAATTCAGTGGCTGCTTGCAATAAAATTAGTGATTTATTTTCCCTTCCTGGGGCTATGCTCTGCATTATTAAAGGCACAACCGAATAACATTATAGGTAAAGAAAACATTATGCTTCTGTAATTTTGTGAACAAGACTCGGCGAGTTCTCTGGGGTCAGCACTGTTATTTTTCAGCTCAGGTGAAGCTGTCAGGCGAGTTGAGACAGCCTGAGTGTCACATGCTTATTGCATCCCTTTCAAAAAGCTGGCATTATTGGTTCCTAGGTCTCAGTGTGGTTGTTACTGGAGGTAACAATACTTTTGTGAGTTGGGAGAAAAATTAAGATTTTTTGCTGCAAAGAAATGCATTTCAAATATAGCGGAGCAGAGGTCCAATGAATCTCCTGTGGTGAGTAAAACCTAACAGGGTCATAAAATATTCAAATCACATCTACTCTGCCATTATTGCATACAGATATGGTGAAGTAATTGCACAGTGTTCGAAAAGCATTCTCCACGGGCAGGCCGAACATCACTTCTGCAATCACAGCACGAGGGGTAGGGTTATCATTTTACCCTAAGTCCCAAGCGCAGTCCTGGGCCAGGATAGTAGATGGAGCAGCGCATGGGAAGTTCTGATGCTTGCTGTGTTGTGATCTAAGTTAGTTGAAATTCTGAGGGCCCGAAATTGATGGCCTTACCGCCCACTGCCACCGACATTTCTCCTCGAGTTGGGCCCAGTGCCACTTTCCATTTGGTGTGGAACGGGCGGGAGGGGAGAGTTGCCGGGCACCGCCCGCTGACGTCAGCGGACGACCAAGTGGTGTAACTGAGCTCCCGCCCGCCGAGATGCCAGATTGATGTGGGCGGGAGTCGGCGCCAGAACGGGGAAAGACCGCTGGCTGGAGGCTGGTCTGTCCCCGACGGTGAGTATGACGAGCTGAAAAAAAAGGTTAGTAAACATTTTTAAAATTTTTTCTTTACAGCGACTTACCTGGATGGGGTCCCCTGAAGGTGTTCCGGTGGTTTTTTTTTTGATGATTTTCCTTTTCAGGTCGTCGACCCTCCGTGGGCCCAACTCCATCCTCGGCGGCACTTGGGCGGCAAGCACCTTTGCCGCCGAGATTGGGAGCTCCCGCCCAGATTGGCGGCATAAGTCCCTCTTTTGCCCCCTGCCACCCTTTCAAGGACCTTGTGACGAAAACCCCACCCAAAGTACCGTCAGGTACCTCGGCGGCCATCGGCCATCCTTTGGGCGGCACTTGGGCGGGCGGTGGCCTTCACCAAATTCGGCCCCTGAATGACCAACACTTCCACATCATGAGATACAGAATTCGGTGGTGGGGGTTTGGATCAGAGAAGCTTACAGCAGAGAAAGAGGCCATTTGACTCATCATGGCTGTGCTGGCTGTTTATAAGAGCTATCCAATTAGTTACACTTCCCCTGCTCCTTCCCCATAGCCCTGACAAATATTCCCCTTCAAGTATTTCTCCAATTCCCTTTTGAAAGTTACTATTGGATCTACTTCCACCACTCTTTCAGGCAGCACATTCCGGATCATAACAACTCACTGTGTAAAAAACATTCTCCTCATCTCCCCTCTGGTTCTTTGGCCAATTACCTTAGCTCTGTGTCCTCTGGTTACTGACCCTCCTTTCAGTGGAAACAGCTTCTCCTTATTTACTTCAAAACCCTTCATAAGTTTGAACACCTCCATTTAATCTCTCCTTAACCTTCTCTGCTCTAAGGAGCACAATCTCAGTTTCTCTAATCTCTCCACATAACTGAAGTCCCTGGTACCATTCTCGTAAATCTCCTCTGTACCTTCATAGAAATTGACAGCACGGAAGGAGACCATTTCGGCCCATCGTGGAAGGCTTCTCCAAGGCCTTGACATTCTTCCTAAAGTATGGTGCCCAGAAGTTTAAGCACATGGACTGGGATTTACTGCTCTCTCCCCGGCAATGTTTCTCCCTCCTGGTGAACCTGGAGTATAACATTTCTCAGGGAAGTGTTGAACCCTGTCCTCACTATGCTGTGTGACTGCCCCCTGCCCCTCTCCCCCCCCCCCCCCGCCACCACATTTCCAGCTGCATAGGCCCTGCGGTACAGAATACTGAGCAGCATTCGGTGTGTGATGTGATGAGATGAGATGTAGGTTAGTTCTAACAATCTTGTTGACATGCTCACCACGTTTAATTATTTCTTGGGATCTCCATCCCATTGTATTAATTTAGGAGCACGATTTAACCCTCTGTTTGGGGTTTGGACTATTACCCTGCTGCCACTGTTTAACAGCTTAAGCACTCAGTGCCTATCAGTAGGAGTGTTCTAGAGAGTGAAATACTGAGGAGGACTCTTGTCTACAAAGAGTATGTTAGTCTTTGTACAGAAACTTCCTTGTGTATCAAACCTTTTTGATTCGGTCGTGCTGAATTGGATTTAATGGGCCAGAGTGCTCCTTGTCCTGTTCCACTGCATGGAATTGTATGATTAAGTTCATTCCCCTGTGATCTCAGTGTACAGAATCCCCAGCGGACAAAAGGATCTTTACACTTGCATTCTACCAATTCCCAGATCCCAGCCTTTCTCCATTGATTTTGATTGCGACGTTGAAGGTGATCTCTCATTGGCTAATGCTCCCTGGTAACATCACCTGATACTTGGCCTTTACTTTATTATCAGATGAAAGATCATTTCAGGCGTAGGTTTTAGAGTGAAGTGCTTTGAATCGTTACCGTTGACTGCCATGGATTTGTTGACATATTTAGAACCTTGCGTCGTGCTCTGAGGTGCCTTTTCTTGAGATTTGACTCCAGCTGGGCAGAGCTGGGCTGTTGAGCTCTCCTTGGCTGGGGGCTGATACACTTGCATTAGGACACATGCCATGTGGTAACGTCCAGCTCTGGGTCACACTGCTTTGATTGTTCAGCTGGATTTACAATGAGTGATGCCTTCATTTTTGTTTTATTATTCTGGTAATGTGGGCATCGCTGGCAAGGCTGGCACTTATTGCCCATCCCTGGTTGCCCTGAGAAGGTGAGGTGGCCCTTCTACTTGCTTTTGATACAACTGAATGGCTTGCCAGGCCAATTGGGAGGGTCGATAAGAGTCAACCACATTGGTGTGGGACTGGAATCGCAGATAGAACTCACCGGGTAAGGAGGCAGGTTTTCTGCCCTGAAGTACATTAGGGAACCAGTTGGGTTTTTACGGCAATCCGACAGCTTCATGGTCACTTTTCATTCATGTGTTTTACACCAGCTTTTTATGTTCAGATTTTTATTTCTACACTGAATTCAAATTCTCAAAATGCCAAGGTGGGTTTTGAACTCGCGATCTCTGGATTACTGGCTGAGTAACATAATCACCACTCTATCGTATCCATCGGTTCATTCTTGCAAAGTTGCGCCTGATGGCGAGCACATTGCTGGGGGAGATTGTGTGGACTAAACAACATGACTGTAGCTCTGGCCATGGCTCCAACAACACTTGTTAGCAGATACTTTTGTTCTGTAAAAAGAAGTAAAGAAAGATTTGCATTTATATAGCGCCTTCCACAACCTCAGGACGTCCCAAAGCACTTTGAAGCCAATGAAGTACTTTTGAAGTGTAGTCATGTAGCAAATTTGAGCACAGCAAAGTCCCACAAACAGCAATGTGATAATGACCAGATAATCTGATACAGTGATTAAGTAGGATAAACGGCACAGAAACAGGCCATTCGGCCCAACCAGTCCATGCCAGCATTTGTGCTCCACGCGAGCCTCCTCCCGTCTTTCCTCATCTAAATCTATCAGCATAACCCTCTATTCCCTTCTCCCTCATATGCTTATCTAACCGCCCCTTAAATTCATCTATACTATTCGCTTCAACCACTCCCTCTGGTAGCGAGTTCCACATTCTCACCACACTTTGGGTAAAGAAGCTTATTCTGAATTCCCTTTCTGGTTTCCTGATGACTATCTTATATTGATGGCCTCTAGTTTTGCTCTTCCCTACAAGTGGAAACATTCCGTCTCTACTCTATCAAAAGCTTTCATGATTTTAAAGACCTCGATTAGATCACCCCTCAGCCTTCGCTTTTCAAGGGAAAAGAGACCCAGCCTGTTCATCCTTCCCTGATATGTATACCGTCGCATTTCTGGCATCATCCTTGTAAATCTTCTCTGCACCCTCTTCAGTGCCTCTATATCCTTTTTATAATGAGGCGATGAGTGAATCATTCCCTTTTGCCTAGGTCAAGGGATAAATATTGGCCAGGACACTGGGGAGATCTCTCCTGATCTTCTTTGAAATAGATGGGATCTTTTCCGTCCACTAGAGAGGGCAGGTGGAGTCTCAGTTTCATGTCCCATACAAAAGACGGCACCTCTGACAGTGCAGCACTCCCTTAGTATTTTATCAAAATGTTATCCTGGATTTTGTGCTTAAGATCCTGGAGTGGGACTTGAATCACACAACATTACAACTCAGAGGCAAGAGTGCTACCCACTGAGATGGCTCCAGAGATAAAGGGCGAGGAATCCTACAGCATTAATGTCGGGCGGTGGCTAAATTTAGCGGCAGAAAGTTTTTAGCGACGGGAACAGCAAAATTCAGTTTCTGCGCTCTGACGGTGGAGCGAAGCGCTAAGGGAAGCGTTCCACTCCTCTCTTAGGGCGCTAGGCAGGGTGAGCAACTGAATATCCCGAGTTAAAGAGCTGGCTTCGTAGCGCCCTTAGGGAGGCCTCCCTGCAAAAAAAAATCAGAACAAAAAACACAAAAAACATTCCCGATACATTACTCACCCCAAATAAAGTTAAATCGCAAACACTTACCTCATGCCGACATTCCTTCCCTTACCGCCCCGGGACAGCTCTGTACACCAGCTTTCACTGGCGGGGTCACTAGGGGGCGCTATGGGTGCAGTGTAAACCAAACCGTGCCAATACTGGGGACGTTGCACCGGTGCGACGCTCCCGGGCGATACTCCTCACTGCCGGTACCGGCACACTGAATGTGCCGAGCGCCGCGAATGCCGACGTTCGCAGCTACAAACCCTTTAGCGCCCCTGTTCTGACCTGCACAAGGGGCACTATTCAACCGAATTTCTCCCACAAAGTGTTGACAGTCACCCTGGGATTGCCCGGGTCTTACCCGGATTGGACGATTGCTCTCCCGGAGCGCTGCAGCTGGCGACTGGGAGAAAAGTTCCTCCGTGTTGCGATTCGTGCGTGGAAAACACAAATGTTGATGTCTCGGATAGGAACATAGGGAACAGGAGGAGACCATTTAGCCACTTGAGCTTGTTCTGCCATTCAGTTAGATCGTGGCAGATCTGTACCTCAACTCCATTGCCATTTGTTGCTCTAGGCCCTTTAATACCCTTCCCCAACAAAAATCTGTGGGTCTCAGTCCTGAAAGCTCCAAGTATGGATTCTTTCTGAGTTCTGAGGAGCATTCCCAGCCTTTTTTGTTTCTGTTTCAAAGACTAGAAAACCATGAGAAATAAATTCAGGCAGCCCTGCAATTTATCGCCAGGACAGTCGAGTAACAACTCTACAAAGGTTCTTTTCTTTCGAAAGAACATAAATAAAAATGGGAAAGGTGTTCGTGCATGCAAAGCCTCAACAAACCATTAATCACTCATAAGGTACTCTAACAAAACTCCAGTGCATTTATGGGGCAATATGTTTATACAGACACATATTTGCGGACTGCAGTAAATGTCATGTGACCGAACCGCCAGGATTAGTTCCAAGGAACTGGCAGGTCTTGAGGAACAGTTTCCATTGGAGGTGTTTCCAGGGTGTGAAACACAAGAGCTATACAATACAGGACGGGAGTGAATCGTTCCCTTTACCCAGTGTGTGCTGTACATGTACAGAGGATACTGAGACACACACGGGCCGTACAGTACCAGACAGGAGTCAATCGTTCCCCTTTACCCAGTGTGTCCTGTACATGTACAGGGGACACTGAGACACACACGGGCCATAGAGTATCAGACAGGAGTGAATCGTTCCCTTTACCCAGTGTGTACTGTATATGTACAGGGGACACTGAGACACACACGGGCCGTACAGTACCAGACAGGAGTGAATCGTTCCCTTTATCCAGTGTTTGCTGTACATGTACAGGGGACACTGAGACATAGAAACATAGAAAATAGGTGCAGGAGTAGGCCATTCGGCCCTTCTAGCCTGCACCGCCATTCAATGAGTTCATGGCTGAACATTCAACTTCAGTACCCCATTCCTGCTTTCTCGCCATACCCCTTGATCCCCTAGCAGTAAGGATCTCATCTAACTCCTTTTTGAATATATTTAGTGAATTGGCCTCAACAACTTTCTGTGGTAGAGAATTCCACAGGTTCACCACTCTCTGGGTGAAGAAGTTCCTCCGCATCTCGGTCCTAAATGGCTTACCCCTTATCCTTAGACTATGACCCCTGGTTCTGGACTTCCCCAACATTGGGAACATTCTTCTTGCATCTAACCTGTCTAACCCCGTCAGAATTTTATATGTTTCTATGAGGTCCCCTCTCATTCTTCTGAACTCCAGTGAATACAAGCCCAGTTGATCCAGTCTTTCTTGATAGGTCAGTCCTGCCATCCCGGGAATCAGTCTGGTGAACCTTCGCTGCACTCCCTCAATAGCAAGAATGTCCTTCGTCAGGTTAGGAGACCAAAACTGTACACAATACTCCAGGTGTGGCCTCACCAATGCCCTGTACAACTGTAGCAACACCTCCCTGCCCCTGTACTCAAATCCCCTTGCTATGAAGGCCAACATGCCATTTGCTTTCTTAACCGCCTGCTGCACCTGCATGCCAACCTTCAATGACTGATGTACCATGACACCCAGGTCTCTTTGCACCTCCCCTTTTCCTAATCTGTCACCATTCAGATAATAGTCTGTCTCTCTGTTTTTACCACCAAAGTGGATAACCTCACATTTATCCACATTATACTTCATCTGCCATGCATTTGCCCACTCACCTAACCTATCCAAGTCGCTCTGCAGTCTCACAGCATCCTCCTCGCAGCTCACACTGCCACCCAACTTAGTGTCATCCGCAAATTTGGAGATACTACATTTAATCCCCTCATCTAAATCATTAATGTACAGTGTAAACAGCTGGGGCCCCAGCCCAGAACCTTGCGGTACCCCACTAGTCACTGCCTGCCATTCTGAAAAGTACCCATTTACTCCTACTCTTTGCTTCCTGTCTGACAACCAGTTCTCAATCCATGTCAGTACACTACCCCCAATCCCATGTGCTCTAACTTTGCACATCAATCTCTTGTGTGGGACCTTGTCGAACGCCTTCTGAAAGTCCAAATATACCACATCAACTGGTTCTCCCTTATCCACTCTACTGGAAACATCCTCAAAAAATTCCAGAAGATTTGTCAAGCATGATTTCCCTTTCACAAATCCATGCTGACTTGGACCTATCATGTCACCTCTTTCCAAATGCACTGCTATGACATCCTTAATAATTGATTCCATCATTTTACCCACTACCGATGTCAGGCTGACCGGTCTATAATTCCCTGTTTTCTCTCTCCCTCCTTTTTTAAAAAGTGGGGTTACATTGGCTACCCTCCACTCCATAGGAACTGATCCAGAGTCAATGGAATGTTGGAAAATGACTGTCAACGCATCCACTATTTCCAAGGCCACCTCCTTAAGTACTCTGGGATGCAGTCCATCAGGCCCTGGGGATTTATCGGCCTTCAATCCCATCAATTTCCCCAACACAATTTCCCGGCTAATAAGGATTTCCCTCAGTTCCTCCTCCTTACTAGACCCCCCGACCCCTTTTATAACCGGAAGGTTGTTTGTGTCCTCCTTCGTGAATACCGAACCAAAGTACTTGTTCAATTGGTCCGCCATTTCTTTGTTCCCCGTTATGACTTCCCCTGATTCTGACTGCAGGGGACCTACATTTGTCTTTACTAACCTTTTTCTCTTTACATATCTATAGAAACTTTTGCAATCCGTCTTAATGTTCCCTGCACACACGGGCTGTACAGTACCAGACAGGAGTGAATCGTTCCCTTTATCCAGTGTTTGCTGTACATGTACAGGGGACACTGAGACACACACGGGCTGTACAGTACCAGACAGGAGTAAATCGTTCCCCTTTACCCAGTGTGTGCTGTACATGTACAGGGGACACTGAGACACACATAGGCTGTACAGTATCAGACAGGAGTGAATCGTTCCCCTTTACCCAGTGTGTGCTGTACATGTACAGGGGACACTGAGACACACACGGGCTGTACAGTACCAGACAGGAGTAAATCGTTCCCCTTTACCCAGTGTGTGCTGTATATGTACAGGGGACACTGAGACACACATAGGCTGTACAGTATCAGACAGGAGTAAATCGTTCCCCTTTACCCAGTGTGTGCTGTACATGTACAGGAGCTAACACCAAGACAAACACGGGCTGTACAGTAACAGATGGGAATGTTCCTGTTTACATCCTGTTTAGGTTCTGTATATATAATGTCACTGGATGACATTCAACACCTTGTGCGTGAATGTTACTTGATTGGTTGAAGTAAAACACTGATCTGGGTTTATAATCTTTGCAAACCGTTCAGCCTGACAAGCAGCAGGCTCTCGGGTTGCACTCCAGCATTGTGTTTTAATCAGCGGCACTTAAACCGCTGTACAATAACCCCACAGGGAGGTTAGAGATTGCAATGTTCCCCTGTGACAGATTGTTTGGCTGTTGGTGCTCGTACAGCAAGCTGACACAGTGACAGGCACTTGGAGAAAGCCGGTCTTTGCTCCCTCGTACACCCCCCAGCTCTGGGGTGAGCTTTGTGCTTTTTACCACATGCAAGATGGAAGGGGTGGGTGGGGCGTTGGCAGGGGGCAGGTGGAGTATCCCAGGATTCCTGCTCTTTTTTTTTTATTCGTTCCGGGATGTGGGTGTCACTGGTAAGGCTAGCAATTATTGCCCATCCCTAATTGCCCTTGAGAAGGTGATGGTGAGCCGCCTTCTTGAACTGCTGCAGTCCGTGTGGTGAAGGTACTCCCACAGTGCTGTTAGAGAGGGAGTTCCAGGATTTTGACTCAGCGACGATGAAGAGACGTCGATATATTTCCAAGTCAGGATGGTGTGTAACTTCGAGAGGAACTTGGAGGTGATGGTGCTCCCATGCGCCTGCTGCCCTTGTCCTTCTAGGTGGTAGAAGACGCGAGTTTGGGAGGTGCTGCCTAAGAAGTCTTGGCGAGCTGCTGCAGTGCATCTTATAGATGGTATACACTGCAGCCACGGTGCACCGGTGGTGGAGGGAGTGAATGTTGAAGGTGGTGGATGGAGTGTCAATCAAGTGACTGCTTTGCCCTGGATGGTGTCGAGCTTCTTTAGTATTGTTGGAGCTGCACTCATCCAGGCAAGTGCAGAGTATTCCATCACACTCCTGACTTGTGCCTTGTAGATGGTGGAAAGACTTTGAGGAGTCAGGAGGTGAGACACTTGCCGTAACATACCTAGCCTCTGACCCGCTCTTATAGCCATAGTATTTAAGTTTCTGGTCAATGGTGATCCCCAGGATGTTGCTAGTGGGTGATTTGGCGATGGTAATGACATTGAATATCAAGGGGCGGTGGTTAGACTCTCGCTAGTTGGAGATAGCCATTGCCTGGCACTTGGTGGCACGAATGTTACTTGCCACTTCTCAGCCCAAGCCGGAATGTTGACCAGTCTTGGTGCAGAATATCATGGTGCTTTACTCTAACACAGAGAAAGCTCAGGCTTCCAGGAACAACACATCTCCCACCACTAATAAATTTTTATGATTTAAATCTAAACCTTCAAATAAACTTGGATCCCAGCCTTATCCTACTTTGGGCTTTTGGCCCAGATCATCCTGTGGCATCTGACTGAACTCACATGGGACTCGAGAACTATTGGGTTCATTTTCTGTTCATTTGATTTTTTTCCCTTTTCAGAAAGTGGGGAGCACAGGCACCAGCAGCTGTCCAGTGCTTTCCCCTAAAAAGAAAGACTTGCACAACCTCAGGGAACCCCAAAGCACTTTACAGCCAATGAAGTACTTCTGAAGGGTAGTCACTGCTGTAATGTGAGAAACGCAGCAGCCAATTTGTCTATAGCAAGCTCCCATTGTTACGTTTAGAATAACGCCACAAGACTGTACATCTTAAGCTCAAACTGTTGTGACCTTGGTCTTTTTATTGTAACTCCAGAGTGAGGAGGCAGCATGGTAGTCTGCCTTTTATACCTGCTTGCCCAGGGTGTGCAGGTGACCTTTGGGTCTCCCACAGGTGCGCCCCCTGGTGGCAAGTCCTACACATTAGTAGTGTTAACATACATAACACCCACAAACAGCAATGTGATAATGACCAGATAATCTGTTTTTTAGTGATATTGGTTGAGTGATAAATATTGGCCAGGACCTTTACAAATTGTGCTGTGGGATCTTTTACAGCCACCTAACAGGCCAGACAGGGCCTCGGTTTAACATCTCATCTGAAAGACAGCACCTCCATAAGAACATAACATAAGAACATAAGAATTAGGAATAGGAGTTGGCCATCTAGCTCCTCGAGCCTGCTCCGCCATTCAATAAGATCATGGCTGATCTGGCCGTGGACTCAGCTCCACTTACCCGCCCGCTCCCCGTAACCCTTAATTCGCTTATTGGTTAAAAATCTATCTATCTGTGACTTGAATACATTCAATGAGCTAGCCTTAACTGCTTCCTTGGGCAGAGAATTCCACAGATTCACAACCCTCTGGGAGAAGAAATTCCTTCTTAACTCGGTTTTAAATTGGCTCCCCCGTATTTTGAGGCTGTGCCCCCTAGTTCTAGTCTCCCCGACCAGTGGAAACAACCTCTCTGCCTCTATCTTGTCTATCCCTTTCATTATTTTAAATGTTTCTATAAGATCACCCCTCATCCTTCTGAACTCCAACGAGTAAAGACCCAGTCTACTCAATCTATCATCATAAGGTAACCCCCTCATCTCCGGAATCAGCCTAGTGAATCGTCTCTGTACCCCCTCCAAAGCCAGTATATCCTTCCTTAAGTAAGGTGACCAAAACTGCACGCAGTACTCCAGGTGCGGCCTCACCAATACCCTGTACAGTTGCAGCAGGACCTCCCTGCTTTTGTACTCCATCCCTCTCGCAATGAAGGCCAACATTCCATTCGCCTTCTTGATTACCTGCTGCACCTGCAAACTAACTTTTTGGGATTCATGCACAAGGACCCCCAGGTCCCTCTGCACCGCAGCATGTTGTAATTTCTCTCCATTCAAATAATATTCCCTTTTACTGTTTTTTTTTCCCAAGGTGGATGACCTCACACTTTCCGACATTGTATTCCATCTGCCAAACCTTAGCCCATTTGCTTAACCTATCTAAATCTCTTTGCAGCCTCTCTGTGTCCTCTACACAACCCGCTTTCCCACTAATCTTTGTGTCAGTGCTGCACTCCCTCAGTGCTGCACTAGAAGTATCATTCTGGATTATGTGCTCAAGGCTCTGAGTGGGACTTGAACCCACGACCTCCTGACTGTTGTTAGGCCGTGCTCCCAGTGGGAAGCATGGGTTGGAAGTGGGGCTGCAACACTGCAGCCTTGATTCTCTGTGGATCGTAACTATTCAATCGGCTCTGGTCAGTATATGCTGCAAGACATGTGTTGCCAACTCTGGCAGGAAGTGTCATGTATGTAACCAGCATACTACTGTAACCCTTATACAATTGTAACCCTCATGTAACCACTACATACTGTACATACTTACTAGAAACGCACACCTTGACCACAGGGGGCGTACTTGTGGGAGACACTCCTTACCTGGAGATTCAGGTATATAAGAGGAGGTCCCTCGCAGGGCCAGCACTCCTTGGTCCAGGTAATAAAGGTGAAGGTCACAGAGTGACTGTGTCTGCAGTACGTGCCTCGTGTGATTATGTTTAAGAGTTAAGGACTCAACACCTGGCGACAGGAAACGGGAATCACTGAACCCAGAGGATGGCCACCGGTAGCTCAGAGGAACATTACTGTGTGGGTGAAGACTGGGACGATTTTGTGGAGAGACTCCAGCAGACCTTTGTCACAAAGGACTGGCTGGGAGAGGATGCGGCTGACAAGCGGAGGGCACATCTACTAACAAGCTGCGGGACAAAAACGTATGCGCTGATGAAGGACCTGCTCGCACCCCACAAACCGGCCGACAAGTCTTTTGAAGAGCTCAGCCAGCTGATCAGCGAACACTTAAAACCGGCGAGCAGCATACACATGGCCCGGCACCGGTTCTACACACACTGACGTCGGGAAGGGCAAAACATCTCGGACTTCGTGGCAGACTTGCGGCGCTTGGCCAGCCTCTAAGTTCTCAGACGCCTGCAGGGGGGAGATGTTAAAGGATTTTTTCATTGAGGGCATTAGCCACGCCGGGATCTTCATGAAGCTCATAGAGACCAAGGACTTAACTCTAGAAGGGGCAGTATTGATAGCTCAAACTTTCATAGTGGAGGAAGAAGAGACCAAGCTAATTTATGCGAGTAGTCCTGGGTCCAACGTGGCGATGGACCAAGGAATTAACGTGATAAATGCGGCTCAAGATCTCGCAGTCAGGCAAAGGCATTTTGAAACTGCAGCAGTCAGACAAAGGCATTTTGTAACTGCCCAAGCTGAAACCGACTCTAAGGTGGGCCCCAGACAGGGACAACCAAGGGAACAATCAGAGAGGAATGCCTGCTAACAGTCCTTTTGTGAACAACGATCTCAGCCAATGCTGGAGATGCGGGGGCAGGTATTATGCGAAAAGCTGCAAATTTCAGCAGTGCGTCTGTAGGAATTGTAATGCCAGAGGACATTTGGCTAGGGTTTGCAAACAACCGGTAGCGAGGCTAATCTATGAAACAGCGGAATCAGGCGAAGGGCTTGCAGTGCGGGACAATGCCTGGGGTAAAGCCATGGATGCTGAAGTTCAGCGGGTTCATGTGGCTGACGTCCACAGCTCATACACCAAAACGCCACCCATGATGATGTTTTATTGAATGGCATCCCAGTGCGCATGGAGCTGGACACGGGAGCTAGCCAGTCCCTCATGAGTGCACAGCAATTTGAGAAACTATGGCCACACAGAGCTAGCAGGCCCAAACTGGAACGAATTAATACGCAGCTACAGACGTACACCCAAGAGATCATTCCAGTGCTAGGCAGTGCAAACGTGGTGGTAACACACAATGGGTCACAGAACCGGCTGCCACTCTGGATTTTTCCGGGAAATGGCCCCGTAATTGGTAAAAAGGGAAACAGGGTATTAGTGGTCAGACTCAATAATGGGCAGATATGCCGCAAACACTTGGACCAAGTAAAGAAAAGGTTCAGCATAGACAACCATGAACATGAAGAAGAGCATGAGATGTCAACCACACCACTGCCAGTGGACGAGCAACAAGGACAATGACCAGCATGCACAGTCCCTGCGGCCAGCCCGGACAGGCTGGAATCACCTCAGGTGACAGAAACGCATGCCAAGGCTCAGCCACCAGAGCCTCAACTGCGGCGCTCCGCAAGAGAGCGTCGACCACCTGATAGTCTTAACCTTTGAGTCAAAAAGACGTGAGGGGGAGGTGATGTCATGTATGTAACCAGCATACTATTGTAACCCTTATTCAATTGTAACCCTCATGTTACCACTACGTACTGTACATACTTACTAGAAATGCACACCTTGACCACAGGGGGTGTACTTGTGGGAGACACTCCTTACCTGGAGATTCAGGTATATAAGGGGAGGTCCCTCGCAGGGCCAGCACTGCTTGGTCCAGGTAATAAAGGTGAAGGTCACAGAGTGACTGTGTCTGCAGTACGTGCCTTGTGTGATTATGTTTAAGAGTTAAGGACTCAACAGGAAGTATTTCTGGAGGTTTCATCACATGACCTCCCGCCCCCTCCCTCCTTTCTCCCGTCATTGGTTGGCCAACACGTCAATCCTCATTGCACCCGCCCACACCGATTGGCAAACAAACAGGCTTTCCGTTACCCCATTATTGACTGTCAATCAAACAGCCTTTTCCCCATCCCCAATATGTTTTATAATTAATAAACAAAAGTGTTCAATACAAAAGCAAAATGCTGTGGATATTGGAATCTGAAATAAAAACAGAAAATGCTGGAAATCTCCGCAGGTCAGGCAGCATCTGTGGAGAGAAACAGAGTTAACGTTTCGGGTCTGTGACCCTTTGTTAGAACTGGCAAAAGTTCGAGATATAACACATTCTTAAGGAGGTGCAGGGGTAGTGAAAGGGGGGAGAGGAGGAAAGAATAAACACAGCAAGTAACCTTCCTCTACTGAAAAACAAGTTCCCTTTTGTTCTTGTGACAGTGACTGCAATTCCCACATTGGACGGTTCAGTCACTTTTGGAGTGGAAGCAAGTCTTCCTCGATTTCGAGGGACTGCCTATGATGATGATGACACACATCAGAACAAACATAACTCATGACTGAGGTATGACGCACAAGATAAAGAAGGATAACTGTGACCCAAACAACTGGGGAGGAAGCTTTATTCTGCATCCACCTGACCTTGATTGACTCGGCAGAGGGAGCTTCACCCCGTGTCACTGGTGAGGTTCTAGACAGTGAGTCACACGGAGACAAGTGGTGAGGAACGATTAGTCAGGAAGAGATGAACTAGTTTATCTGCGATCCCTTCAGGGTATAACGTTTACCTTGCTGTAAACAGGAACCGTGCAGAGTTACACACTCTTACCCTGTCGAGCAAACAGGAACTCTGTACAGTTACACAGCGAGTAACCTTCCTCTACTGTACAAACAAGTTCTCTAAGCTACCCGAGCTGTACCAGTGAAACTGCTTATAAGTTAATTAGCACTATGAAGGTAGTCCGACAGTCCCCCGTGACCATTGAGAAGGGCTGTCTCGATGGGAGCTTGGATTGGAGAATCAACAACAGTCCTACCTACTTATCTCACATACGTTTATGTCGCCTCAGCTTAGGTTTCAGCCAGTGGTTCAGTGGCAGTGAGGGATATGCCGGGCCATGAGGTTACAGATTGTGGTGGAATACAATTCTGCTGCTGCTGATGGCCCACAGTGCCTCATGGATGCCCAGTTTTGAGCTGCTAGATCTGTTCTGAATCTATCCCATTTAGCACGGTGGTAGTGCCACACAACACGATGGAGGGTGTCCTCGGTGTAAAGGCGGGTCCTAGTCTCCACGATGACTGTGCGTTGGTCACTGCTACCAATGCTGTCATGGAAAGATGCATCTGTGACAGGTAGATTGGTGAGGATGAAATGAAGTAGGTTTTTCCCTCGGATTGGTTCTCTCACCACCTGCTGCTGGCCCAGTCTGTCAGCTATGTCATAAGAACATAAGATATAGGAGCAGGAGTAGGCCATATGGCCCCTTGACCCTGCTCCGCCATTTAATAAGATCATTGCTGATCTGATCTTGGACTCAGCTCCACTTTCCTGCTTTTTCCCCATAACCCTTATCTCCCTTATAGTTCAAGAATCTGTCTATCACAGCCTTAAATAGATTCAATGACCCAGCTTCCACAGCTATCTGGGGTAAAGAATTCCCAAGATTCACGACCCTTTAAGAGAAGAAATTCCTCCTTATCTCTGTCTTAAATGGGCGACCCCTTATTCTGAAACTATGCCCTCTAGTTGTAGATTCCCTCACGAATCCTTCAGCTCGGTCAATAGTGGTGATACCGAGCCATTCTTGGTGATGGATATTGAAGTCCCCCACCCAGAGTATATTCTGTGTCCTTGCAACCCTCAGTGCTTCTTCCAAGTGGTGTTCAACATGGAGGAGTACTGATTCATCAGCTGAGGGAGGGCGGTATGTGGTAATCAGCAGGAGGTTTCCTTGCTCATGTTTGATCTGGAGCCATGAGACTTCATGGGGTCCGGAGTCGATATTGAGGACTCCCAGGGCCACTCCCTCCCGATTCTATACCACTGTGGTGTCACCTCAGGTGGGTGTGTCCTGCCTGTGGGACAGGACATACCCAGGGATGGTGATGGAGGAGTCTGGGACATTGGCTGAAAGGTATGATTCTGTGAGTATGACTATGTCAGGCTGTAGCTTGACTCGTCTGTGGGACAGTTCTTTCAATTTTGGCACAAGTCCCCAGATGTTAGTGAGGAGAACTTTGCAGGGTCAACTGGGCTGGGTGTGCCGTTGTTGTGTCCAAGGTTGGTGCCGAGGTCACTGCTGGGTGCTCCGTCCGGTTTTATTCTTATTATTTCTTGTAGCGGTTTGTTACAACTGAGTGGCTTGCTGGGCCATTTCAGAGGGCAGTTCAGAGTCAACCAAATTGCTGGGGTCTGGAGTCATTTATAGGCCAGTCCGGGTAAGGACGGCAGATTTCCTTCCCTAAAGGACATTAGTGAACCAGATGGGTTTTTATGACAATCCGATAGTTTCATGGTCACCATTACTGATACTAGCTTTTTATTCCAGATTTTATTTAAATAGCTGAATTTAAATTCCCCAGCTGCCTTGGTGGAATTTGAACTCACGTCTCTGGATCATTAGTTCAGGCCTCTGGATTACTAGTCCGTATCTTTACACCCTTCTTTGAACAAGGGTGTAACATTTGCAATTCTCCAGTCCTCTGGCACCCCGTATCTAAGGAGAATTGGAAGGTTATGGCCAGTACCATCGCGTTTTCTGCCTTCACTTCCCTCAGCGTGCTCAGATGCATTCCATCCGGTCCTGGTGACTTATCTACTTTTAGTACAGCCAGCCTTTCTAGTACCTCATCTTTATCAATTCTTATCCCATCCATTATCTCCTCTACCTTCTCCTTTACTATGTCTATGGCAGCATCTTCTTCCCGCTCACCCATCACCCCTGTGCTCGCTGACCTATATTGGCTCCCAGTTAAGCAACGCCTCGATTTCAAACTTCTCATCCTTGTTTACAAATCCCTCCATGGCCTCGCCCCTCCCTATCTCTGTAATCACCTCCAGCCTCACAACCCCCCGAGATGTCTGCGCTTCTCTAATTCTGACCTCTTGAGCATCCCTGATTATAATCGCTCAACCATCAGTGGCCGTACCTTCTGTTGCCTGGGCTCCAAGCTCTGGAACTCCCTGCCTAAACCTCTCCGCCTCGCTACCTCTCTTTCCTCCTTTAAGACGCTCCTTAAAACCTACCTCTTTGACCAAGCTTTTGGTCACCTGCACTAATTTCTACCTATGTGGCTCGGTGTCAAATTTATTTGTTTTGTCTTAAAACCCTCCTGTGAAGCGCCTTGCGACATTTTACTACGTTAAAGGCACTATATAAATACAAGTTGTTGTTGGTGAAGACAGATGCAAAGTACTCATTTCGTAGCTCAGCCGTACCCTCTGCCTCCATGCGTAGGTCTCCATTTTTGGTCCCTAATCGGCCCCACCCCTCCTCTTACTACCCTTTACTATTTATCGCTTCAAGTCTTGTCGCTGAATTCTTTTATCAAATTGGTTTCTGATCTCCTGGGACGTCAGTGGGCATCGAGTCTACGTTTCTGCTTTGAACTACATGGGATTGCACTGTAAGACATGGGAACTCCATGGGATTGCACTGTAAGACATGGGAACTACATGGGATTGCACTGTAAGACATGGGAACTACATGGGATTGCACTGTAAGACGTACCTGCTGTGTCTCTATCTCTGCTGCTAAAAGATTGTTTTTTGTTTTAAAAATAACTTTGAAATTGCGGCTGGGTCTCAGCTGGTTCTCCCAGATTTTCAGCTTCGAGCTAGCAGCTGTTGTTTTACCTGCTGTCTGGTGACTCACTCTGCTGCTTTCCAGCTTTGCTGGTCGCTGGCTTGTGGTTTTACTTTTTCTCTGCCGCTTTGATCTACAGTGAGCTCCAACTTGTGTTTATTTCACCGTCGTCTTTCTGCACCGCTACCAGCTCCATGCTCGAATTCTCTACCCTTCAAATAGCTTCTGGACTTCACTCGCCTGCTTTGGACAACGGTTCGTCGATGCTCTGCCGGCTTACATTGGCTTTGTCCCTCCATGGGACCGCTGACTATGACCCTGGTCTCCCGACCATTGTCTCCAGCCTATTCCCTCCATGGGACCGCTGACTATGACCCTGGTCTCCCGACCATTGTCTCCAGCCTATTCCCTCCATGGGACCGCTGACTATGACCCTGGTCTCCCGACTATCGTCCCTGTTACCAGGAAATATGGATCCCATTAATTTCTCCACAGCCAGGCCTATGTAACCTGATACAAAAGCAAAATACTGTGGATGCTGGAATCTGAAATAAAAACAGAAATTGCTGGAAATCTCAACGGGTCAGGCATCTGTGGAGAGAAACAGAGTTAACGTTTCAGGTCGATGAACTGGCGAATGTTCGAAATGAACGGATCTTAAGGAGCACTGAAAGGGGGAGGGGAGGAAAGAACAACAGGGAAGGTCTGTAATGGTGTGGAAGACAGGAGAGATTAGAGACACAAAAGGGATGATGGGCCAAATTGAAATGGTAATGGCAGGAGTTAGAAAAACATTATTCAAGATAAAGTGTGAATGGTGGAATAATGACCTGCCGCCATTGGAGACAAAGAGAAAAAAAACATAAAATCAGAGGGGCTGCAGGGGGGGGCGGGGAAGGAAGCCAAAAATGGGTGGAGGTTATGGTCTGAAATGGATGAACTCGATGTTGAGTCCAGAAAGCCTGTAATGTGCTGAAATGAAAGATGAGGTGCTGTTTTCGAGCTTGCGTCGAGCTTCATTGGAACAATGTCGGAGGCCGAGGACGGAGATGTCGGAGTGGGAGTGGAGTGGGGACTTAAAGTGACAGGCGATCGGAAGCTCGGGGTCACGCTTATGGCATGTAACCTGAGCTTTTCCCTGTGTCCATTTGCATCTGCACTTTAGCTGCTGCTCCAGACCCGATCCGTTCATTTCTTTTTTCCACTTTTCCTTTTCTCTCTATCCCTTCCTGACTGCTCTCTCCTGTCATTATGTCTCCTTTCATCTCTTCTCTCTTGGATACTCTGCCCTCCCAAATCCCTACTCCAACACTCCATTATTCCTCAACCTCCCTACTCTCCTGCCACCGTCCCAAGCTTGACTCCCTCCTGGACAAGCCTATAGCTTCCCACTGTGCCTATCTTGGCAATCTCAAAGGGCCCATCGAAGCACTCATCGCTGCCTCCTTACGAGCAGCAAACCCAACTGACCCATCCTACTCTCTCGCCGACCTTACCACCCAGCGCGCCCACTGGGGGCTAAACTAGCCAATCTCCTCCCATTCTAACTCACCGATACCCCGACACCCCCCCCCCCCACTCCAGCGCTGACCCTGTGGACGATGGCACTGAGACAGCCATCACCAACCCTCTCCGCATCTCCCTCCAGAATGATTACATCAACATTAGGACCCAGCTCTACTTCACCACCACTTCTCTCAACCCCTCCACGGTCTCTAAATTGTCAGACTGCTTGTCCGACATCCAGTTCTGGATGAGCAGAAATTTTCTCCAACTGAATATTGGGAAGACCGAAGCCATTGTTTTCAGTCCCTGCCACAAACTCCGTTACCTAGTCACTGACTCCATCCCTCTCCCCAATTCCTGTCTGAGGCTGAACCAGACTGTTCGCAACCTTGGTTTCATATTTGACCCAGAAATGAGCTTCTGACTACATATCCACGGTATTGTGTCTGCAAGCACTCTAGTAATGACTTCACGAGGTAAGGTATTGCGCATGAACTGTTGTGACCTTAGTCCATTTATTGCAGCTCCTGAGTGAGGGTACAGTAAGGTGAGCTCTCTTTTATACTTGGTTACATGTAGTGTACAGGTGACCCCGAGGTCTCCACTAGCTGCACCCTCTGGTGGTACAGGCATAGTGTATACAGTGAGAAGATACATCCAGTGGTCTTATGTAACTGTACCTTGAGTATACAGGATATATACTTATGTTATACATATACAACACGCGACATAACTAAGTGCCTATTTTCACATTCGTAGCATTTCCCTTTCCTCAGCTCAACTTTTGCTGAAACCCTCATCCATGCCTTTGTTACCTCTAGACTTGACTACCCCAACGCACTCCTGGCTGGCCTCCCACATTTTACCCTACCTAAACTTGAGGTCATCCAAAACTCGGCTGCCCATGTCCTAACTCGCACTAAATCCCGCTCACCCATCACCCCTGTGCTCGCTGACTTACATTGGTTCCCGGTTAAGCAATATCTCGATTTCAAAATTCTCATCCTTGTTTTCAAATCCTTCCATGGCCTTGCTCCTCTCTATCACTGTAATCCCCTCCAGTCCCACTAGTGGGGCTAGTAGTGGGTACTGGCATCGGGTGGCCCTTCGGCCAGGGCTAGTAGCGGGTACCGGGAGCGGGAGGCCCTTCGGCCAGGGCTGGTAGAGGGCACCGGTGGGGAGAGAGGTCTTTTGGTCAGGGTTAGGAGTGGCACCAGGAAGGGGCGGCAGGGGCGGTGAGGGGGGGATAGACTTTTGGCATAAACTCTTTAATAATTTCATGCTGGTAAGCTGCTGTAATGTGCTTGTGCAGGTTGCTGTGAGCTGGCCAGAATGTGTTGTATGTGTCACTTTCTAGCCTCAGCCTGCAGTGTGTCCCTGGTTACCCTGGCAACCCGATCTTTTTGGCACAGATCTTAGGCTCCATCCCCAAAGCTAAAGGACAGGCCACACGGCGCCAAAATCAACAATTCAAAGGGGGAAAGTGGATTTTCTTTTTTTGGCATAGTTGGGCCCCCAAAAAACAGGCAGAACTCTTCAAGTACGCCAAAAAACAGCTTTGGGGAAAATCGAGCCCTATAAAAGTACTTGGACATGCACCCGAAGTGCCGTAACCTGCACGGACCTAGAGCTGGAAAGAGGGATTAAGCTGGATAGCTCTTTGTTGGCCAGCGTGGACACGACGGGCCAAAATGGCCTCCTTCCGTGCTGTAAACTTCTATGATTCTATGATTAAAACCTACCTCTAACCAAGCTTTTGGTCACCTGCCGTAATTTCCTCTTATGTGGCTCGGTGTCAAATTTTTTGTCTTATAATATTCCTGTGAAGCGCCTTGGGACGTTTTACTACATTAAAGGCGCTATATAAATACAAGTTGTTGTTGTTGATCTACAGGAACTCCCCAGACGCATGCCCTCTTGGTGAGTGGGAGTGACGGGTAGAAAATCCAACTTTGGCCCCGGAAGATGGTGGAACGTAAACCCGGGGCAGAATTCCCGGCTAAAACTGCCTCATTTTTCCGGCCTCCAATCTGGGGGTCCCCCATGACCCTGATTGGAATTCCGGGGTGCGGGCTTTAATGTGGGGCAGGCTTACACATTTTTATTGCTGTCCTAGAAGTTTCATCTTCACCAGTTTGTTTTAAACCCTCCCCACCATTGAATGTAAATCTTATCATTCTCTCCAAGTCTATCAGTACTTGCGTTGCATTCATTTTATTCCCAGGCACAGCTCAACTGACATTTTAATAACTGAGGTTTCAATGAGTCACTCAAACCCAAGGGCTATTATTTGAAGTGAGGAGTGAGATATCCTTCAGGTTGGTATCAAGTTACGGAATCTGAACTTGGCACAGATGACATTCTTCCTTGTCACTGGGTAGTTAGTACATTTTGTGTGGTTGCTGATCCGGTATTAATGTGTAAA
The DNA here is from genome assembly GCF_044704955.1 of Pristiophorus japonicus. Lineage (NCBI taxonomy): Eukaryota > Metazoa > Chordata > Chondrichthyes > Pristiophoridae > Pristiophorus > Pristiophorus japonicus. Next base: position 169,494,313 of record NC_091980.1, on the reverse strand, counting down.
ATTGCTTTTCATGAGTGGTTTTAAAATGGTGGGACAAGCCTCATTATTCCACCACCAGTCACCGGCCTAACAAATCTGAGTGTGCGGGGCATTGACTAAAGGCTTTTCACCGAGAGGGCAATTGGTTAGCAGGAGGCCTGTGGTCAATGAGAGCACAACGCCTGGGTTAGGGCAGAAGGCACTGCTGCTCGGTGAGGGGTGAGGGGTGAGGAAAAGATTCAGGAGTGACGGAGAGATCCAGGCCCAAAGATTCCTTTTATTTTCTCGACAGTGTATCTCTGCTAGTATTGCTGGTCCATACTGTGGTACAGCCCAGTAGTTGTGGAGCTCCCCCGGGTACCTTGCCCAAGTATGTCCAAGTATGCGGTGCAGGCTCGAAGGGCCGAATGGCCTACTCCTGCACCTATTTTCTATGTTTCTATGTTTCTAGCCTTGACTGTGGAAGTCGGGAGATTACAATTTGCTCCTGTTAATTCAAAGTTATTTTTGTTACATTAAAGTTGCTTAAAAAAAACAGCACATGTAGCTTCTTTTGCTGGATTTTAATTCGATGCAGCAGATGATTTGAATGAAGCAACACTGAATGAAGAGGAGCAGACTGTGTTTCATGTGGGGAGCGAAGTATCCGAACCCTCACCCTGTCTACACATTCTCTCACCGCACACTAAGCTGATGGATGCACAACTCCACACGACAATGCGTCTTGTGTCAGAAACATTGAGCCCTATTTCCCTCCCATCTTAACAAGTCTTCTGCCACATGGCTCCTCTACATAAGAACATAAGAACATAAGAAATAGGAGCAGGAGTAGGCCATTTGGCTCCTCGAGCCTGCTCCGCCATTCAATAAGATCATGGCTCCCTGCCCGCTCCCTATAACCCTTGACTTCTTATCGTTCAAAAATCTGTCTATCTCCACCTTAAATATATTCAATGACCCAGCCTCCACAGCTCTCTGGGGTCGAGAATTCCAAAGATTCACGACCCTCTGAGAGAAGAAATCCCTCCTTCTTCCTCGCTCAAATGCAATAGCAAAATTGGTGATTTCCAGACAAACTCATGTTGCCAATTCTCTCTGACTTGTTCTACCAACCAACAGCACAGCTCTCTTCTAAACTCCCAATATTGTCAACCTTTCCAATTCGATTGGTGTGAAGAGTGGACATCAGAGGCTTCAATAAATCACCTCATCATCTCTGACCCGACAGATTAGCAAAGAGCCGACAAAGAGCTATCCAGCCTAGTCCCACTTTCCAGCTCTTGGTCCATAGCCCTGTAGCTTACGGCATTTCAAGTGCATATCCAAGTACTTTTTAAATGTGGTGAGGGTTTCTGCCTCTACCACCCTTTCAGGCAGTGAGTTCCAGACCCCCACCACCCTCTGGGTGAAAACATTCCCCTCAAATCCCCTCTAAACCTCCGACCAATTACTTTAAATCTATGCCCCCTGGTTATTGACCCCTCTGCTAAGGGCAATAGGTCCTTCCTATTCACTCTATCTAGGGCCCTCATAGTTTTATGCACCTCAATAAAGTCTCCCCTCAGCCTCTTCTGTTCCAAAGAAAACAAACACAGCCTATCCAATCTGCTCAATAATAATTCACACTTCTAGCAGGAGTCACTGGATAGCCATCAGTAGAGGCAAACCTGGCCAATCTGCCCCTTTAAAAGGGGCACTTTAAAAGTCTAATCACTGTTGTAATGTAGGAAACCCAGTAACCAATGTGCACACAACAAGATCCCACATACAGTGATAATGACCAGATCATCTGTTTTAGTGATGTTGGCCAGGACACCTGGGATAGCTCCCCTGCTCTTCTTCGTAGTAGTGCCATGGGATCTTTTGCATCCACCCGAGAGAGCAGACCTCTCATCTAAATGACGGCACCTCCAACAGTTCAGCAATATACCGAAGTGTCAGTCTAGATTGTGTGCTCAAGTGTCTGGAGTAGGACTTCATGGCTCCAAGACATGAGAGCAGCCACTGGGCCAAGGACTGTTGTATATAATTGTTTCAACTCTGGGTCAAGTGAGATATATAAGCTCAGACAGCCAGCATGCTGAAGTGCCACTTGACAGAAGCTTCAAACTTATTTCTTACAGATGTGTCATCTCAATTGTTTGACTTCTTTAGATGCGGAATTCATACTGGACACAGACTTGCTGTGTGCTGAAGGTTTCAGAAATATCTAGGTTACAAAGACAGAAGCTATAACTCTTCAACGTGCTTAGAGTTGCAGACACGTTCCAAATCTTAACACAGAAAAGGGGTAACTTTGTACTGAACCCTGTCCCTATAATATCAAAAACACCCACCCTGCTGTACTGAACCCTGTCCCTATAATATCGAATACACCCACGGTGGCAGAGGGATTACTGTGTAAAGGTGAATTTTCACCACAGCTGTAAGTTTGGTATGGAACTGTACCAGTAATTGGTGCTAAACCACACGGACTGCAGCGGTACAAGAAGGCGGCTCACCACCACCTTCTCAAGGGCAATTAGGGATGGGCAATACATGCTGGCCTTGCCAGTGACACCCACATCCCATAAATGAATAAAAAAAAGGGAATCCTGGCCCTATAATGTGGAAGTATAGTATTGCGAAATGCTTTCCTGTGTCTGTATACCTAAGAAGGAAGGGGATATTTGTAGGGTGGTTGTTGGGTGTGGAAGGCAGAATATACGATCTCCGTGTATGTGTGTGATATGAAGGGGACCTTTGTTAGAGAAAGAGTCTATTTAAAAGTTGTTATTTGTTAGGCAGGATGTCTTATGAACGGGTGTCTGGAGAAAGTATGGGGCTGAAATTCAGCCTCCCGCTAAGTCCTGTCACCGGCCATGCGGCGGTGTCGAACGGCTGCCGATTTGTAGTCGAAAGGCTGCCGCTCGCGAAGTTCTCCCCGATGGTTTTGCCAGCAGTCACCATATCCGCCCCACTCCCCCCACTTCCGCCCCGCTGCTGCCGAACCCTCCTAAGTGCATTATCAAAGCTCACACCGCCGATCTCCCGCCCCGCAAGC